>NC_134883.1:36967488-37089988 GCF_041734735.1 Babylonia areolata
GGAAAAACACAAACAGATGACATGTACAGCATAGCTAGAGCACACCAAAACAGGTGACACAGAACCATGGCCATCGGATACTACTATCCTGACGCTGGAACAAATATGAGGGTTGCGAACGAGGAGGGGCAATCACAAAAAGTGGCATCTGCCTGTGAGTGCCATGGAGTTGTGTGTGACACAGACACATTCCATTTGTCTTATTTGTAAGTCTTATTTGTGTTCTTAGATTTTGGAACATTGTTTTCCCATATTGATGTTAACTATTGACGCTCAGGGCACTTGTGATAAGGAAGTAAAGCACATCATAAATGCCCATTATTATTATTATCATTATAATTACTATCATCATCATCATTAGTAGTATCTGTGGTAGTTGTGTAATTTCATTAACCCACCCAAAGAAATGGGTGTGACAGATTGGAAGTCAAAAGGAAAGAAGTCAACGTCGATGATTAGAATCAAAAGTATTTACAGACAATGGATGATAACGATGACAATGAAGATGAAAATCACAAGAATAAAACTTCTGCATGCACTCTATCTCAGTTTGATAGTCCACGTTAGTTTGCAAAATTATTTTGAATAGCACATTATTTTCACAAATTATGATTTACGCTATATGTTATCTTCATTATTGTTTTCCTTCTTCATCTTTATACCTTGCCAACTTCTTCTACCCCTCCCCCTCCCCTCCCTCCCCCCTCCCCTTTCTTCAGTGTCTGATGAAGGCCAGCTCGGGATACGTACTCTTTGCTGATCGCACAGCCCAGAGCTGACACACTGCGGGTAACGATCGCCTTGCCATGAACGTGGAAACGTAAAATCGTGCTTTCGCCGTCTGCAAGCAAACATTATTCAGTAAACTGAACGAATCAAACAGGTTGATTTACTCCTAGTCTCCGTTTCAGTTTGTCCGTCCGTCTATCTGTCTGTATGTTTTTGTTCCTCTCTCTGTGTCTTGCTATGACTGTCCAAAACTCAATGCTTTTAAACTGTCCTCAAAATGAAATTGTTCGCTCACACTCCTCCTCACGCACACATTCATGTACAGCCTTAAAATGGGGAGGGAGAAGGTCCCCACACTCCTCCATTTCTCCTTTCCCCTACTCTTCCACCTCTCCTTCCCACTCTTCCACCTCTCCTTCCCACTCTTCCACCTCTCCTTCCCACTATTCCACCTCTCCTTTCACCCACTCTTCCACCTCTCCTTCCCACTATTCCACCTCTCCTTCCCACTATTCCACCTCTCCTTCCCCACTCTTCCACCTCTCCTTCCCACTATTCCACCTCTCCTTTCACCCACTCTTCCACCTCTCCTTCCCCACTCTTCCACCTCTCCTTCCCACTATTCCACCTCTCCTTTCACCCACTATTCCACTTCTCCTTTCCCCTACTCTTCCACCTCTCCTTCCCACTATTCCACCTCTCCTTCCCACTCTTCCACCTCTCCTTCCCACTATTCCACCTCTCCTTCCAACTATTCCACCTCTCCTTTCACCCACTATTCCACCTCTCCTTCCCACTCTTCCATCTCTCCTTTCACCCACTATTCCACCTCTCCTTCCCACTATTCCACCTCTCCTTTCACCCACTATTCCACCTCTCCTTCCCACTATTCCACCTCTCCTTTCACCCACTATTCCACCTCTCCTTTCACCCACTCTTTCACCTCTCCTTCTCCCACTATTCCACCTCTCCTTCTCCCACTATTCCACATCTTGCCCCACCATTCCTACTACCCTTCTCCATACTCTTCCACTTCTCCTTTTCCACACTCTTCCACCTCTCCTTTCCCCCACTCTTCCACCTCTTTCCCCATTCTTACGCACACATTCAAGTACAACCTTAAAATGGGGAGGGAGAAGGTCCCCACACTCCTCCATTTCTCCTTTCCCCTACTCTTCCACCTCTCCTTCCCCACTATTCCACCTCTCCTTCCCACTCTTCCACCTCTCCTACCCCCTAATCCACCTCTCCTTCCCACTATTCCACCTCTCCTTCCCACTCTTCCACCTCTCCTTCCCCACTATTCCACCTCTCCTTCCCACTCTTCCACCTCTCCTTCCCACTATTCCACCTCTCCTTTCACCCACTCTTCCACCTCTCCTTCCCCACTCTTCCACCTCTCCTTCCCACTATTCCACCTCTCCTTCCCACTATTCCACCTCTCCTTTCCCCTACTCTTCCACCTCTCCTTCCCACTATTCCACCTCTCCTTCCCACTATTCCACCTCTCCTTTCCCCTACTCTTCCACCTCTCCTTCCCACTATTCCACCTCTCCTTCCCACTATTCCACCTCTCCTTTCCCCTACTCTTCCACCTCTCCTTCCCACTATTCCACCTCTCCTTCCCACTATTCCACCTCTCCTTTCCCCTACTCTTCCACCTCTCCTTCCCACTATTCCACCTCTCCTTCCCACTATTCCACCTCTCCTTTCCCCTACTCTTCCACCTCTCCTTCCCACTATTCCACCTCTCCTTCCCACTATTCCACCTCTCCTTTCACCCACTATTCCACCTCTCCTTCCCACTATTCCACCTCTCCTTTCACCCACTATTCCACCTCTCCTTCCCACTATTCCACCTCTCCTTCCCACTATTCCACCTCTCCTTTCCCCCACTCTTCCACCTCTCCTTTCCCCTACTCTTCCACCTCTCCTTCCCACTATTCCACCTCTCCTTCCCACTCTTCCACCTCTCCTTCCCACTATTCCACCTCTCCTTTCACCCACTATTCCACCTCTCCTTCCCACTCTTCCACCTCTCCTTTCACCCACTAGTCCACATCTCCTTCCCACTATTCCACCTCTCCTTCCCACTATTCCACCTCTCCTTTCACCCACTATTCCACCTCTCCTTCCCACTATTCCACCTCTCCTTCCCACTATTCCACCTCTCCTTTCACCCACTATTCCACCTCTCCTTCCCACTAGGCCACCTCTCCTTTCACCCACTATTCCACCTCTCCTTTCACCCACTCTTTCACCTCTCCTTCTCCCACTATTCCACCTCTCCTTCTCCCACTATTCCACATCTTGCCCCACCATTCCTACTACCCTTCTCCATACTCTTCCACTTCTCCTTCCCCACACTCTTCCACCTCTCCTTTTCCACACTCTTCCACCTCTCCTTTCCCCCACTCTTCCACCTCTTTCCCCATTCTTACACCTCTCCTTCCCCACACTTCCACCTCTTCTAATGTCATCATCTTAGATGAACAGACTATAAATAAATAAATAATCTTCCACCTCTCCTGTCCCCAACTCTTCTACCTCTCCTTCCCCACACTCCTCCACCTCTCCTGTCCCCAACTCTTCTACCTCTCCTTCCCCACACTCCTCCACCTCTCCTGTCCCCAACTTTTCTACCTCTCCTTCCCCACACTCCTCCACCTCTCCTGTCCCCAACTCTTCTACCTCTCCTTCCCCACACTCCTCCACTTCTCCTGTCCCCAACTCTTCTACCTCTCCTTCCCCACACTCCTCCACCTCTCCTGTCCCCAACTCTTCTACCTCTCCTTCCCCACACTCCTCCACCTCTCCTGTCCCCAACTCTTCTACCTCTCCTTCCCCACACTCCTCCACCTCTCCTGTCCCCAACTCTTCTACCTCTCCTTCCCCACACTCCTCCACCTCTCCTGTCCCCAACTCTTCTACCTCTTCTTCCCCACACTCCTCCACTTCTCCTGTCCCCAACTCTTCTACCTCTCCTTCCCCACACTCCTCCACCTCTCTTTCCCTACTCTTCCATCTCTCCTGTCCCCCGCTCGGCCACCATTTTCCCCACTATTCCACTTCTCCTTCCCCACACTTCCATCTCTCTTTCCTCCCCTCTTCCACCTCCTCTTCCCCACACTTCCACCTCCTCTTCCCCACACTTCCACCTCCTCTTCCCCACTCTTCCACCTCTCCTTTCCCACACTTCCACCTCTCCTTTCCCACACTCTTCCACCTCTCCTTTCCCACACTCTTCCACCTCCTCTTCCTCACTCTTCCACCTCTCCTTTCCCACACTTCCACCTCTCCTTTCCCACACTCTTCCACCTCCTCTTCCCCACTCTTCCACATCTCTTTCCCCCCACTCTTCCACCTCTCCTTTCCCACACTATTCCACCTCTTCTTCCCCACTCTTCCACGTCTCTTTCCCCACACTCTTCCACCTCTCCTTTCCCACACTCTTCCACCTCCTCTTCCACATCTCTTTCTCCCCACTCTTCCACCTCTCCTTTCCCACACTATTCCACCTCTTCTTCCCCACTCTTCCACGTCTCTTTCCCCACACTCTTCCACGTCTCCTTCCCCACTCTTCCACATCTCTTTTTCCCCACTCGTTCATCTCTCCTTTCCCCCACTCTTCTACCTCTCCTTCACCCCACTCTTCACCTCTCCTTCCCCACACTCTTCTTCCTCTCTTTCCTCCCCTCTTCCACCTCTCCTTCCCCACTATTCCACCTCTCCTTCCCCACACCCTCCCTCATCTCCTTCCCACTCTTCCACTTCTCCTTCCCCACACTATTCCACCTCTTCCCCAATCTTCCACCTCTCTTTCCCACTCTTCCACCTCTCCTTGCCCACTCTTCCAACTCTCTTTTTCCCCACTCGTTTATCTCTCCCTTCCCCCACTCTTCTACCTCTCCTTCGCCACTCTCCCACCTCTCCTTCCCCACACTCACCCACCTCTCCTTCCCCAATCTTCCACTTCTACTTCCCCACTCTTCCATCCTTTCCCAGTCTTCCATCTGTCTTTCCCCACTCTTCCATCTGTTTACCCACTATTCCATCTCATCAAGGAGAAAGGTGGCAAAAGATGCTCATCTGAAAATACAGAGCCCGTGAGGGTCTGGGTTAGAATCCCGTTCTCGCCCTTTCTCCCAAGTTTAACTGGAAAATCGATTTGAGTGTCAAGCCATTTGGATCAGACAATAACCCGAGGTCTCGGGTACAGTACGCTGCTTGCGCACTGAAAAAGAACCCATGGCAACGAGAGTGTTGTCCTGTAGCAAAATTATGTAGATGAAATCCACACTGATAGGTACAAAAAATATATACACATGCACTCAAGGCCCGTCAGGTTACCAAGCACTCCATAACATCACACACACACACACACACACACACACACACACACACAAACACACACAGAGACACACCTTTCAGGTTTGACTTTTCCTTTCAGTCCTATTGGAGTATGCATGATTACTATGAAATAATGATTCCATGCCCAGATTAAACATTTCCAGATTCATAACAGCGTCACATAGAAGCTGAGAAAATACAGTATTTCAACACCACCACCCCTCCCCCAAAGAGTATCTAGACAACATTTGCAAAATTGATAAACTTACTTACAGCTAAGGTAACTTGTTTGTTTTTTTTACCTCCTTTGAGCATATTGCAAAAGTTTAAAACTGATGCCGGATACAGATATTTTAGGCACATAGGTTTTTCGCAGCTGATCATACTTGCAACATTCTATTATAAAATGGAACTCACCCCCATCACAAATATGTTACAGACTTTACATAACCGCAACTCTCGTAGTATGCAATTGTTCTCTCTCTATAAGTAATAAGTGTTTGTTCTATTGAAATTTCAAAAGTTATTTTGGAAGAGATAATTGCACATGAAATGCCTGACAATTACGTTATGAGCTTCTTCAAGTAGCTTCAGAGCCAGTCTTCGTGAATTTTAAAAATTATCTTTAAACACTATATTGACATTCTTGCAGAAAGATTCACTATCTAAGAAGGATTGAGTATCCCAAACACAGTCATACCCGGTTTCTATAAAATAAAAAAATATAAAAAATAATAAATTTGAAAAAAATTAAAAATTGTCTGATATTACTCATCCATTTTGAAGAATAAATACAAATTTCTGTATAAATGAAATAGTATCAAGTATATTTTTCAATAATATTTTTCTGGCATAGTCCATCTCATTTTCACTAATACACTAGTATTATTATTCAATCTGAACAAGCGTTTGAAACATTTCAGTTAAAAAAATTCAAGTATATTTCCATTTTCATTGCCCTAAATTTCTGCACCAAATAACAAAATAGGAACAATCAAGGACTGGTACATGTCAAGAACAATATGTACTGGTAAATCTCCATTTCTGGCTGCCCGAAATAATGAAGACACAGTTTTTGAGCAAGTTCATGAATTACTTTTCAGCTTTATAAAAAGTGCCGTTTCTACTAAACTCTTTACCAATATATTTAAAAGAATCAACAACATCCAAACATGCAGCACCAAATTTAAAAACAGGCTTTTGCTTTTTGTAGAATTAAATATCATCACTTAAGTTTTCTATATATTGACTTCTAGGTTCCATTCTAAACAATATTCATAAAAGACATTGAGAGACTGTCGTAATCCTCCCTTCGTCTCAGAAAATATAATTGTGTCATACAAGAGTACAAATAATCGCATGTAGCTATCTAAGCCTGAAATGGTAACATTCAGAAAAAGATCAACAGATGGGCTTTCATGCTGGGTCAAATACGACTCTAAATCATTAAGATACAGAGAAAAAAGCAATGGCGAGAGATTTTCTCCCTGTCGTACATTCTAACAAATGCTAAAGAAACCCGATTTTGCACCATGACTTAATTCTATCATACGTGTTCATTAGGACACGCAACATTTTTACCACTGACGCCTTCATGAACAGGTTTTTGCCGCAACCGACTTCTTCAAACTGAATCAAAGGCTTTTTTTAAAAATCAACAAAAACACAATAAAGTTTTTTTTCTTTTTCATGGAAAAATATCAGCTAGTGATTTCATAACAAACATTTGAGCTAATGTAGAGTGTGATTGTCAAAATCCTGCTTGTGTCCCTGGAAGTAAATTGTTTGCATTGATAGAATTAGTCAGCCTAGCATTCAGCACTAAAGTGAGTATTTCTTAAACTCAGCTGAGCAAAGTTATTCCCCTATAATTATCACGTCAATTCGGAAATTTGCCTGCATTCGTTCATATCTTGCTAAACCTGTTGGCCGGAAATCTAAGCGTGAACATGTGGCACCTTTTCTCAAAGAGTTGCACTGGTTTCCAATTTGATATTAATTCCGCATTCACTTCAGAATTGCCATGCTCGCGTAACGCTCTTCTGATGGCACACTCTCGCAGTATCTGTCTTCTTCACTCACAGTTTTCCCGGTCACTTCGATCTTCAGCTGAAAGGTTACTTCGGGTGCCGAACACTAATCTGAAAACCTTCGGTCACTGATCATTTAGTTTTTCAGCCCCAACAATCTGAAACTCACTGCCTGCTAACCTGACAAACACACCTTCCCTGGACTCTTTCAAGTCCCAGATGTAAGCTTATCTTTTTGTCTTGCATTTGAGTAACAGTTTGGCTTAATTTGCTGTTGAACTATTTTATTTTCCGGTGTTGTGCATGTGTGTGTGTGTGTGTGTGTGTGTGTGTGTGTGTGTGTGTGTGTGTTCGTGCTATTCATGATGCGAGGATGGTGACTGTTTCTTCGTGGGTGATTCTTTTTCTTGATGACTGTTGCTTCTCTCTTGTAACATTTAATTTGTGGAGCGCGTGAGTGATTCTTATTTGAATTCTCGTAAGAATTGTTATTTCTTGCGAGGATGGTGACTGTTTCTTCGTGGATGATTCTTTTTCTTGATGATTGTTGCTTCTCTTTTGTAACATTCAATTTGTGAAGCGCCGTGAGCCTCTCTGTGAGGGAACAGCGCTATAGAAGAGCACTTCATCATTATCATCATTATTAAGTGTATCACCTTTGCCTTTTTACAATGGCAATATCAAGCCCGATAACCATTTTTTTTCTGGTACGACACCTTTATTTTGTACTTTGTTAAATAACTTACAATACGTGTCTGTAAGCAAAAGAATGCTGTTAATGATATATACATTACAAATCATATCATCACCAGTACTTTTGCCTGTCTTACGTTTATTGATAGCGAAGTAATTTCCACTTCAGTAACTGGCGCGTTTAAACTATTATCATTATACTCGATATTGATAGTATGTGTTGTCGTTGCACTACCGCTATGCTCACTGTCATCAACATTGAGGTTGCTGAAATGGTGTAACATATCTTCTAAATTAATGGGTTAGGATGTTTTCTTTTTCTTTCCTACTTTTATTCCATGCCTCTCTTGAATTGTTTTCACGTAAACTTTGAAGTTCTCTGTGCCATTTGTTTCTCCACAACCTTTCTGCTTTTTTGAAAACCGAATTATAACTTTTACTGACTCTTTCGAGCCTGTCTCCGTTTTGGGCTTCGTTTGCACGTGAAATCAAACCAACTTGCAACTATCTCTGTTTTGTCTTAGAAGTAAGAAATAGTTATGTCCCTGGTGTATTTGTCGCTTGAATCAGTGTGTTTATGAGCTTATCATTTATTACGACAATATCCTCATTATCGATTGCGTCATCCAAATCAGTACTGTTAGCGTCAGACAATTTTCTTAGAAAAGTAACAGCTCTTTCGTGTTCCTACTTTCGTAATACATCATTCTGACAAGGAAGATTTTATGTATCTCTTTATCTTTACACGGTATGACACTAGTATCGGGGTGATCATTATGGATCAATGCGTGACATTCAGTCGCCAGAGACAAGATCAACGGGCTGTGCACATAAGACAACAAAGCATTGAATAGGGAAACAATTTTTTTTGTTTCCCCGATTTCAAATCAAAGAAAACATCTTTGATACCAGCGGCCATTGCGAAGTGGTTAGCGTCGCGGACTGACGGCTGGGAAGAAGTGGGTTCGAATCCCAGTGAAGGTGACCTGAGTTTCTATACGCCTCCACTTCTGTGCTTGGGGTGAGGCCTGCCAATGTCTTCAGTGTCGGCAGATTCATGGGATGCTGTTGTTGGAGGGGCATGGTGGCAGTCCCCACTCCGGGAGGGACGCTCATTCAGTCTGGCTCCGCGACTAAGCCATTAATAACTGTCGCGAGTGGTGTCTAAGAATTTTAAATGAGAACAGGCAGTAGTGAACACCACCGGAGTGACTCGGCAGCAGTGCAGGGTCTCCTCTGGTGTGTGGCCTCCTGGCGCCCTATCATCAATGGTTCCCTGCGGACTGCCGACGCCGGGTGTGGCCGTGAACGGCGTGTAAGTAATACCACCGAAACGGTGCAGCAAAAGAAAACTCTCTCTCTCTCTCTCTCTCTCTCTCTCACACACACACACACACACACACAATCACACACACACATGACGGTAATTGTTCATCAAATAGGTATTTTTAAAACTATCGAAAATGTTTACCTTTTCGTCGCTGTTTCAAGCGCTCGTTTGTATGACTGTCTTTTTCTTTTCTTTTCTTTCAATCTGATGGATATGTTGAACAGACCATCGAAAATGTTTACAGTAAACCTCAAAGAATAAAGAGAAACAATAGATGGACTTAACAATAAATCAATCAATGGATAATAAAAACACTTCAATCAATATGACATTTTCTTCTTACAACAAATCCATTTGGATGAAGACATTGCAAACGACATATTTGTTCAAAATTTTGCATCTGGTATTACGTATAAGAAAACGTAAAACAAAAGCTGAAAGTTCGTAAGGAGGGATATCAATTTACGATTGAAGATTTGCAAAGGGACATCACCATTCTGCCAACCAACAACAGAGACAATGCGCTAATAAAAGTACCAAATACCCATGACGAAGATGGAATTTTTGTTAGTTGTGTTCATGCACCTCCAGAAACATCTCTTTTGGAATGGAAAAGATAGTACAACGGGCCTATGTGATAAGTGAGAAGAAAACGTCGGAGAAATTAACGAAAAGGGAAACATCATATTTTGTGGAGATTTCAATGCACGAACTGCTGAGATTCCAGGTTTCATTCAAATGGGACATGAAAACAATGGCTGTACCTTGACTGATAATGATCCTTGTAACATGATATACAACAGAAATTCAGTGGATGGTTTTATACAAAAAGCTGGTAGAAGACCGGTGACCATGTGCATTGACAATAATTTGTATCTTTATTGGCAGAACACTGGGTCATTTTACATGCTATATAACACAATGAAGAAACTCGTCTTACCTATAAAAGTCCATCCTCTGGAACCTTTTAAGATCTTTGTTCGCTGAAATTATGTTTTTTCATAACTGGTTTTCCGACAAAATCAGAAACAAATTCGTCATCATTGAAAACGTCACAAAAGGAAACTTTTGTTCCATTTTCCCGAATGCATGCAAGACATGGATCCTCGTGGCGGATTAGAAAGAATTCATGTCATGGAAGGTGTTAACGCAAGACACTCAACATCATTTAGAGCTTGGTTTTGACCAAGAATATGCGATATATAAGTACCCATATCATCATCAATATTCTGTTCTATTTTATTGCATTCTATTCTATTCTATTCCATTCTATTCACACACACCATCAGATATGGTAGGGAAGCCGTGTCTGTAGGGCAGAGAGCAGCTGACGACCTCTCGGCTTATAGTGGCTGCAGTTCGATGCTCGGAACCTCCAATAACGAATACACAAGCAAGGTCAAGGTCGCTGGACAGGTGAACAGCAGCCTCCTCCAGCTGGAAGCTGATCTGTAATGATTGGGGGGAGGAGGTGGGGGGGGGGGGGGGGGGCGCGGAGGGGGGGGAGGGAGAATGTGGTAGACAAATGAAATCAAGTTGATCATTTCTGGGAGAGAAAAAAAAGCCAGTAAGCTTAAGCAGGTTTGTTTTGCTTTTTAATAACATCTTGTGTGTGTGTGTGTGTGTGTGTGTGTGTGTGTGTGTGTGTGTGTGTGTGTGTGTGTTCACGTCTGTGTGTCTGTATACGTGTGTGTGTCCAGTCAAGTGTTGACATATATGTGTAATGGAAATCAAGTGGAAGAGAAAGTTTTCACGCGCTCGTTTTTTTAATATGAAGAGTTTCAGTTTCTCAAGGAGGCGTCACCGAGTTCGGACAAATCCATGTACGCTATACCACATCTGCTGGGCAGATGCCTTACCAGCAGCATAACCCAACGCACTTAGTCAGGCCTTGAGAGCATGCATATGGAACGTTGGCCTAGGTAACACGTCCGGCTGGGAAGCGCGAGAATCTGAGCGCATTGGTTCGAATCACGCTGGCAGTTGCTTGCATTTTCTCCCCTCAACTAGACCTTGAGTGGTGGTCTGGACGCTAGTCATTCGGATGAGACGATAAACCTAGGTCCCGTGTGCAGCATGCATTCAGCGCACTTAAAAGAACTCACGGCCTCAAACGGGTTGTGCCTGGCAAAATTCTGTAGAAATATCCACTTCGATAGGAAAACATATCAAATCACAGGCAGAAAAAACAACGAAAAACTGGGTGGCACTGTCAGTATAGCGACGTGCTCTCCTGGGGGATCAGCCCGAATTTCACACAGAGAAATCTGATGTCAGAAAAGAGGAATACAAAAATACAACTAATACAAATACATATTTGTGCACCCAGGCAGGTGACAGAATAGTAAAGACGCTCATCCGCCAATACAGAGTCCGTGAGGGACTGGAATCGAATCCCTTTCTTCCACGTTGGACTGGAAAATCGAACTGAGCGTCTAGTCGTTTGGATGAGACGATAAACCGAGGTCCCGTGTGCAGCAAGCACTTGGCACACGGAAGAAGAACTCATGGCAACCAGTGTATTGTCCTCTGGCAAAATTCTGTAGTAGTAATCCACTCTGAAAATGAAGAACGGCAAAATATCCTCAGTGCAGGAAAATATCAAAGAAACAACGTTGTTTTTACAAAAAGATGGTGAAGGACTAATCCAATCAATCTGTTTATTATGATGATCAAATGAATCATCCAACTGATCAGTCACACTTAAAAAACATCTTTTCGCTCATCCAACCACCCACAGATTCCAGCCGCTTCGACTCACCAAACAAGTACCGCTGAAAGCGGAGAAAAAAGACTAGAAAATGCTGACCTGATTTTCCGCTAAGGCGGATTGCACTGTGTCGTAGCTGAGCACAGGGGACTGGAACTCAGTCCTCGGCATGCACTGAACCCCTGTGGTTACCGACAACCAGTTAACGGTCAGGGCCGAGAGATCACAATCTGCCTGCCTCGTGCATCTGTCGAACATTGTGAAAAAGGTCTGAAGCAGTGGTAGCTGGAAAAATTCCACTGTTGTGCACACGATAATAACATGCATAAAAATGTACAAAGCAACAAAATCATTAACTCACAGTTGCAAACAAACATGGGCACCTGCGCACACGCCCGCTAGCTGGCAAACCCACAAGCACACACAAACACACACACACACACACACACGCACGCACGCATGCATGCACGCACACACGAACGCACGCACACACGAACTCACTATAGTCTTGAACATTCAGCCATCCAGTCAAGGCTTCACCAACCTACTCACTGACAGACCAGTCGTTACACGAATTTCAACTTTAAACTCACGAGGTCACTTCAGAAGTGTTCTCAGAAGACATCCAAACAGGTAAGCACTGGGCATAAACCCTACCCCACTCACCCTCCTGCCAAATCTCCCAAGCCAAACGAGAGCATGTAAGTTGTTGTACTGACCTGTTTTGGCTCACACACCATCCACACAGTAGATCAGCCTCATCCAGACACTGCTCACAACTGTGGTTTTCTCCACACTGTACCGTTTGCACATAGCTCACCTGCTTAAACAAGCATCACAGTAATTTAGTTGTCTTCGTAAAATCTCTCTCTCTCTCTCTCACACACACACACACACACACACACACATACACGCACGCACACACACATTCTCTCTCTCTCTCTCTCTCTCTATATATATATATATATATATATATACACACATATATATAATCATTATCATCATAATTATGGACAAAGATGCTTTTTAAGAAAAAAAGGGAGGATGAGAGGCAAACATTTTTAAGAAACAGCAAACACAAATCCGTTGCATGTGAACACTGCTTATTTGATGACACAGTTTACCTCACCTCAGACTGAGTCAGAACGTAGAGGGGATCAGTGGAGGGGGCTGGCTGAAGCTGAAGTTGAAGGACTGGACCTCTGGGATCCACACTGAGCCTGTCCACTTCCATTCCTGTCTGCCTTTCTATAACCACCTGTAAATCAGTGTGTCGTGGGATGACGATGATGCTGATGACAATGATGACACTGCTGAGATTGTGACGATAAAGATGAAGATGACTACCCATGGCTTCAGAGGAAATTAAAACCCTTTCGCTATTCTCATGACTCCAAGTCACGAATACAGACATTGACGGACAGACAAAGGGTGGTTGATGAGTGGGTGGATTTTCCTTTCTTCACAGCAAGATCTTCAGAGCATTTAAAATCCGTCAAAAGCAATTTAGAAAATAAACAAGTATAACAAATAAACAGATGAATGAATGTTTGATAAACAAATAAATATAAACACATAAATGAAGAAAAAAAAAGGAAAATACATGAATAAATGAATCATCGTCATTCATACTTACATGGTGCGTAACGTGCAGTTCTAATAATGTTGAACAATACATAGTAGAAGCTGGAACAAGAGAGAAGTCAAATCGTAAGATAAAAACTGGTGAAAAAATAATCGGAAAGTGATGTTTTTGCGTCATCTATTCTATTCTAGTCATTCGGATGAGACGACCAATCGAGGTCAAATGCGCAGCATGCATTTAGCCCATATAAAAGAACCCACTGCAACAAAAGGGTTTTCCCTGACAAAAATATGTAGGAAAAATCCACTTTGGTAGGAAAACAAACACATTTGCAGGCACAAAAATGGGTGGCGCTCTCATTGTAGCGACGCTCTCTCTCAGGGGAGAGCAGCCCGAGTGTCGTGACAAAAATAGGAATACAACACAATACAATACAATACAACACAATACAATACAATACAATAAGCCTTCGCAGCAATCGATAAACAAATAGGCTTTTTCGACGGTATAATATTTGCGATACACAGCCCACCTTGATCACCTGTCCCGTAGCAGTGCCGACAAAGGCCAGCAGGCGGTGGTCAGTGCCTTGCACCGTCACAGCTGTTGCCCTCTGACCAGCCAACGCCCACAGGCTCCGGGCCACCACAGGTCTCTGGCCCTCTAGAGATGGGTAGGCCTCCTGATCTTGCCTTGGCATCCCGCACCTGTCCACGTCAGCTTCCTGTGAGAAGGGACGTACTTTCCATGAACAATTACAACACCACTTTTATCCACAATATCGTCGTCATTGCCAGAATGACTATCATCAGTCACATCATACAGTTAGTCACAAAGGGTACGTCATACACTCAGTCACAAAGGGTACATCATACAGTCAGTCACGAAGGGTACATCGTAAAGCCAATCACGAAGGGTACATCATACAGTCAGTCACGAAGGGTACATCATACAGTCAATCAGGAAAGGTACATCATACAGACACGTAGGAAGGGTACATCATACAGTGAAGAAGGGTACATTATACAGTTAATCAGGTAGGGTACATCATACAGTGAAGGAGGGTACATCATACAATCAGGAAGGGTACATCATACAGTCACAAATGGTACAACATACAGTTGCGAAGTGTCATATAGTCACGGCGGGTACACCATACAGTCGATCACGCGTGGTACATCATACAGTCACGAAGGGTACATCATACATACTATCATGAGGAGTACACCATACAGCCAGACATCATGCACTCACAAAAGTACATCATACTTTCAATGAACAGAGGTGTATAATACAGTCATTCACGAAGGGTATATCATACAGTTACAAAAGGTACAACATAGTGACGAATGGTTTATTATACAGTCAATCACAAAGTTTACATCATTAAGTCAATCACACGGGGTACATCATACAGTCATGACGAATACATCATGGGTACATCATACAGTCATGACGAATACATCATGAGTACATCGTACAGTCACAAAGGTACATTATGGTCAGTCTCGAAGGTACATCATACAAACACGAAAGGTACATCCTACAAACACGAAAGGTACATCATACAGTCAGTCACAAGTTACGAAGGGTACATCATACAGTCATATACAAAGGAAATATCATACAGTCAATCACAAAGAGTATATAACAGTCACAAATGGTACATCATACAGTCACGAAGGACACATCTTACAGTCAGTCATGAAGGCACGTCTTACAGTTACGAAGGCGTATTATATAGTCAGTCACAAAGGGTGCATCATACAGTTAGTCACGAAGGGTACATTATGTAATCAGTCACAATGGAAACATCATACAGTCTACTGCGAACTAACGAAGGGTACATCATACAGTAAGTAACGATGGGCACATCATACAGTAAGTAACGAAGGGTACATCATACAGTCACGAGGGGCCCATCATAAGTCAATCACAATAGGTACATTATCGTCACGAAGTGTACATCTTACAGTCAGTCACGATGGGTGTACCATACACCAAGTCACAATGGGTGCATCATACAGTCGCAAAAGTACATCTTACAATCTATCACGAAGAGTACATCACACAGTCTCTCGCAAAGGGTACGTCATAGTCAGCCACGAAGGAAACATCATACAGTCACCAAGGGTACATCATACAGTCAATCAGGATTTGTAAATCAATCATACAGTCAGACAGAAAAGGTACAACATACAGTCGGTCAGAATTTGTAAATCATACAGTCAGTCAGAAAAGGACATCATACAGTCAGTCACAAAAGCTACATCGTACAGTCAACCAGGAATGGTACATCATACAACCAATCAGAAACTGTACATCATACAGTCAGTCACAAAAGGTATCATACAGTCAGTGAAGAAGGGAACATGATAGTAAAAAAGGATACGCCATACGGTTAGTCATGAAGGGTACATCATACAGTGAATCAAGAGGGGTACATCATACAATCTATCACGAAGTGTGTCTAAAGGTTCTGGAATGGGCAAGTAAGTAAATAAATCAATGAAAAGAGGATCATTTTACTTATCTTATTTTTTGTTTTGTTTTGTTTAGTCTACCGCAGTCATCACATGTGATAAATCGATATCAGAACCATCAACAACGTGTTTCACATTCCCTGAAATGTTCCGTCTGTTGGGTTAATACAGCTGGCTGTTATAATGCAGAATAAAACATGATATAAACAATGGAATCTACTTCGCTCATATTGCATTTTCCTAATTTGACCATGATCACACAGCTGAGATTACACAATGCAGTAGCAGCATCTAATAAGCTTGTTGGAGACGGAGCGTCGAAGCCAAGACTTTCATCCACTAATGAGAAACATTTTCTCCAACCCAGCCTGAAAACTACTTGACATCAAAAGTGAAAATCAACAGGTAGTTAATCTTCAACGAAACAATCGCTTTATGGTAAACCGACGCCATTATTCTCTATATGAGATATGCTTTATGATGAACTGACGCCCTGATTCTCTTGTCTGAGATACGCTTTATGATGAACCGACGCATTGATTCTCTCTCTGAAACAGACTTTACGATGAACCAACATCTTGATTCTCTGTCTGAGATACGCTTTACAATGAACCGACGCTCTCATTCTCAGAGCCAGGTTTTATGATAAACCGACGCCTTCATGCTGTCTCGTCTGCGACATGTTTTACCACGAACCGACGCTTCGATTCACTGTCGAGGCAGAGGTACAAGCCTGGCACGGTCTAAGGTTTATGGTGGAAGGAAAGCAGGCTAAACAATCTATTGTGCAGTCGCAGAAAAATGGAATCATACGATTTAGGTAATTTCTCACACCTTAACGCAAACAATTGTGGTCCTGATGAAAGTGGAAGACCGACGTGATCAGAAAGACACGACTTGATACACAGGCAGCATTAAACTACCAAAGTGAAATTTCAATACCCACTTAGGCCTGTTTTATTAGTCCATAGATACACTTCAGGAATGATGTATGACGCAGTGTACAAGCATTATAACCATTCTAAAGCCCACCCACTCACTCTCGATCTTTCCATTGTCTCCTTATATGTCTATCCTTCTGTCTTTCTTTCACACACACACGCGCGCGCGCGCGCACACACACACACACACACACACACACACACACACACACACAAGCAGGCAGAAAAATAAAATAAAAGTAGTGATGCATTCTGGCGACGCCTCTTTACTTCTCACGGTTGAGCAGTCCGAATTTCTCACAGAAAAATCTGTTGTGACAACACAATTCAATGCAATGCAATACAATACAATACAGCAAGAACACACACACACACACACACACACACACACACACACAACCCGTGGTTAAAAAAGCGGACACGGAAAACTGTCGGCTGAGAATGGAAATAAAGCACAAACGAAACGTAACACTGAGTGGATCGCCAAAGTGAGTGATTTGGTCTGAAAGCCGTCATTTTGCAGAGGGAGTCATAACTGTGGCAGACAGTGGGGGTATCTTTACAGCTTTTTGTTTGATCTTCACTTTTTTGATCCCACACATTTGCACGGTCTGTTTGGCCATTCCTTCCATTGCAGTGAACAAATGTCGGCCTGTCTCCATCTTTAGTCTGCTTGCCTTGTCGGAGATGCTTTTTTCCCCTCTCTCTCTTCAGATCGGTCGGGAGGGTAGAATATATAATTATATCGTTGTTTTTTGGGGTGTTTTTTTTAATTTATTTTTTTTTTTTAGTTTTGTGGGAAGTTGTTTAAAGTAGAGGAAACATGTGAAGCTGGGAGATATGGCTGGATAGATGGTGTGAGAGAGAGAGAGAGGACAACACGGGAAAATGCACCCCAAAGGAGCCTCAGGTGAAGCGACATAAAGAACATGGCCCCTGTGAGGATCAGCTTCATCACAGGAGCTGTGTACGACCTTCTTCCCTCGAATACAAACTTGGTTTATATCGGGGAAAGCAGACCATCCTGCGTGCCCACTCTGCCATGGCAAACGAACAGTGGAACATTTCCTCAGATGATGCAAAGCGGCGATAAGCCAAGGAAGGTACACATGGAGGCACAACGAAGTGCTAAAAAAATTGCGCACGTTGTGAGCACTGTCAAAGGAACACCCACACCACCAGAAGCTCCATTAGAGTTCCTCTCTCTAGAAGGCAATAAAGTCTGGCCAGGAACAGCTGTAACATCCAGAGCATAGAAACATCGGTTGCTGGATGGTGCCAAAGAATGGGAATGCACAGTTGACCTACCAGAGTGGAAGAAACACCCAGAAATCATAAGCAAGAGCAGCATGAGACCTGACATAGTACTTCACTCCAAGGCAACGAAACAAAGCGATTCTGATTCAGCTCACTGTGCCATACGAAAGCAGAATGGAGGAAGTCCATATCCACAAGACCGAGAAGTATGCTAGTCTAGCCAGCAACCTGAGAGAATCAGGCTTCCAAGCCAAAGTCCTCCCAACAGAAATTGGTGCAAGAGGGTTTGTGAGCAAATCTGCCTACACCCTCATAAAACAGCTGTAGATTTCTGGCAGAGAGAGGACAAGGTCTCTCAAGGCAATGACAGAAGAAGCAGAAAAGAGTTCCAGCTTGATCTGGTCGAGGAGGAATGAAAGTAAACTTCATACGGATTAGATTTCCCTACCCAAACTAGGCGTACGATGGCTCAGTGGTCTGAGAGAAAGATGACTCATTCCTGAAGTGGCGACCACCCTGGTGGCGTGGGTTCGAACCTGGTGAGGGCCAGGAAAAAAAGGCGGCAATACAAGCGCATCCAGGATTCATGACCTGGGTGCGACCCGGCCCCATTAGAGTGTAAGGAGTTAAGGGCCGAAACACTTGACTGAAGACCTTGTATTGTCCAGCGTTTCCTGGAGTTTCTTATCGCATCACTGGCTCAAGTGGATTGAGATGGAAACATTTAGATTACTGATGGTGTAATGATGTACTAAACCACTTTCAGAGTCAAAGGAAATCACCTTAACTGGTGATTTATTTCAACATAGATCTTACCAAAACAAATAAACAGTGGAACCAAACAATGAGTTTGTTTAAGCTAGTTAATACACCCAACAGAGTTACACCCAACTCACAGATCACGAAATATACAACATACACATCCGTCCTTTAACTGTAGTGATCACTATCCACTTTGTGTTACACTGGGGAGGGAGGGAGGGGTTAAAGGGGGGGGGGGGGGGGGGGCAGGAGATAAATAAAATTCCCAAATCAGGAAAATTCTCAAATCAGGCCACAAGACCTATCGAAAATGACGTAAACAACTCTAAGCTTTTATCAGCATATTACAGGCCCCGACTGAGCAACTGAATACTGGACTGAGAAAAATATATATACAATAAACATGTTCCACTAAACATTACAGAGTTAAACCTTCCAACCTATTTTTTCCAACTTTTTTTTAAGGGTCCTCCATCCTCCTATTTTTTTTTTCCTTTGTTTCTTCTTCTTCTTTTTTCTTTTCTTTTCTTTTTTCATTTTTTTTAACTGTGTGAAAAATACAAAACATAAAAAACAAAAACAAAGCAACATATCAGACGTACAACATTAGTCAAAATTATCTTTGTGTTTTTCTTCAGATTGGCAATTTTCAATTCTTTCAATATTTGATGAGTGTTTACCAATGTCTGCTGTATGTTGCTTTGGGCACTGTGTTCCTTGCTTTCACTTCACTCTGTGTGTGTGTGTGTGTGTGTGTGTGAATGCGCGCAAGCGAATGCACTTGTACATTGCTCACAATGAAAGCATAGGGAAATATTTTGGTTTAATATGTTTTTTTTTCAAAAAATAATACGAAGTGACTGTAAAATCTTTGTTTTTAGCGCAATACTAATAGACATTTTACCTATCTTTATTGTTAATGATTGTTAACTCTTGAGGCAACAGATTATTTTGAAATCCAAATAAAACATCTTTAACACAAAACTTGATAGCAACACCAATTTTACAATGAAGAGAAAATGTTCAATATGTTGTCAAAATATCTTTACTGGAGGACAGAAATAGAAGAAATGTTCAAGAAAGTCAATTTCATCAGTACAATGATCACATTTGTTGGTATCTGTTATTTTCATTTTCTGAAGAATTGTGTTTGAGGGATAAATGCTGTGGTTGATTTTCCATTGTAGTTCATGTAATCTAACTTCCTTTGTCGCTTTTCTTGACAAAAACCATCATTAAACACAAAATCTAATTATCTCTTCCATAATTCAGCAGCATGTGTAATTAATGTTCTGTCTGTTGCACGATTTGACAACAATTTTTTATTTTCTTTTGGTTTTGCGTGGCAAGTGCTTGCATCGCATGAATTGGTTTGGACAGGTTTGTGAACAGGTGTATGTTGCTGTATCCCATCGAACCATATTTGGGGTATTGCATAATACGTGAACATAGTGTTTGCCCTTTCTGTATCCAGTAACCTGCTTAAGTAGGGTAAGTAGTCTGTTTCTATGTAAATTTATAATATCTTTTTTATACTCAATACCCATTATCGAAAGTAATGTGGTTTACCATTATACTTTATTAATCATTGTGGAATAACATTTGGTCTATGAAATTTTCGTAACTGACATCTTTCATTTGGTTTCTGTTTATCAGGATAAGTGGTGAAAACATCGTTCCAGAAACCGTTCTCTATTTCTCTCATTTCTTTCAATTGCTTTGATCGACAGTTTAACCCCCCCCCCCTCCCCACCCCCCAAAAAAATCCTTTTCGACTAGCTATCTTATGCAAATGCCATCTGGGTATAAGGCTCCAATTCCCATTTGTTGCATGAAATAATTTCATTGCAGATTTCAATATTTCTGAAATCCTATTATATTAACCATTTTAACGCCTCCTTTCTCATACTCAGCCCCCGTTATTTTACGTTTCACCTTTTCAAAAGCTCTTCTATTGGAGAATTGTCTTTGACAATTGTTATATAAATTTATTTGGCAAATACGACGAACAGTTAAGATCTAACTCTATCCCATCCCACCCACCACCCCCTCGATCATGCCCAGCTCCCGGGATCAGAGAACTGGACACTGCAGGGGTTGCCTTAGTGAACCTCTTAACTACCAGTCTTGACCCAGCCCCACGTAGGGGTAGCCGATTGACACATATGGGCCAATGCGTGCCGCCTGTCGAGGAGAGGTACGAGCCAAAGGGACGTGTTGAGACATTGAAGTACCTCCCGGGGGAAGATCTCTGTGTTATTGATGACGACAGGTAGTGGTGGAGCACTGGCAGTTCCGGACGAAGGCTACAACATGGCCTCAGTCTTACCAAGATTGATTGTAAGTCCAAAGCATTGACAGGCCCTTGCAAAGCGATCTGTGATGCACTGGATGTCTTCATGGGCGTGCGCGACTAGTGGAGTCACCAGCGAAGAGGAACTCTCTAAGAAGGGCCTCAAATACTTTAGTCTTAGCCTGAAGTCGTTGAAGGTTAAAGGGTCTGCCATCTGAACGAAATTGGATGTATACCCCCTTGTCACAGTCCCGGAATGTATCAATCAGCATTACAGAACGGAAAAGAGGAAGGGCTAAAACGCATCCCTGCTTCACTCCATGTTTCACTGGGAATGGATCAGAAGTGTTTGCGTTTTCTTGCTCCCTCGCCTACATGCCATCATGGAGTGAAACGATCAGTGAGATGAGCTTTTCCTGGCAACCAAAACATGTGAAGGGTCTTCCACAAGCTGGCCTAATTAACGGTGTCAAAGGCCTTGGTGAGATCAATAAACACCATGTGGAGCTCTTGATTCTGCTCTCGACAATGCTTCTGTAGTTAGCGAACAGAAAACACCATGTCGGTTGTGCCCCTGCCTGCGTGAAACCCGCACTGTGATTCAGGGATGATGGAGTCTGCTATGTGGGTTATCAGTCTGTTCAAGATTGTCCTGACAAGAGTCTTTCCTGCAATACCCACGATGATTGTCACAGGATGCTTTATCGCCCTTTCTCTTGTAGATGTGGACAATGGAGGCGTCTTTCTTTATCCAGTAAAAAGCAATCGTTAACATATGTTCTGTATTTGGTATCATAAAGCTTCGGAGGAAGGGGAAAAAAGGGGTGGGTGGGGGCATGGGGGTGGGGTAGGGGAATAGATAGTCCAAGAAAATTAGGCCAATTACATAGGACGACCCGGAAAAAAATCAAATAGTTTTCATACTTTGCACGCATATAGTTCCATTACTGTCAATTACTCTGTGAAAATACCACAAAAATCCATTCCCAGCAACACTGCCAAATCAATTTGTCCAACATACCGTTTGGACAGTTCAGCGTAAGACCCAGTACCAGGTGGATTGCTGAGGAAGACTACACGGGTACTCATGGGAATGAAAAAAAGAAATACAATGAATTGCTAAAAATACATTGATTTTCCAATATCCTTTTTTCTCACAGCTTACAAAGTAACATCGTCATGTATTGCTAACAGACTAAAAGTTGTTTCACCATTGTTTATTCACACTAACCAAAAGGGTTTTACGAAGATATACAGAGGAAAAAGCCCACGCTATATGACATTTTGCTGCATAATAATGAAAGGAAAATGCCGGATCTCTTGGTAGATTTTGCGAAGGTATTTGACATTATTTCATGGAAATTTATTTTCAAAAGCTTTGATTAAACCATAATTTTGACCAAGAAATAAATCAATAAAAGCTTTCAATGCAGACACATCCACATGCATTGCCGTTAATTACATGTATTTGTCATTGCTCGGTATTAATCACGGTGTAAGACAAGGTAACCCACTGTCTCATTTCTTGCGTTCAGAGATATCAGATATGTTGCATGAAAAATGAGAAAAATAAAAGGTATCAATATCAATGAAGAAGACAGGTCAGCACAGTTTGCTGATGATACAGCTCTGTACCTAGGTGGAGGTAAATAATCCTTTGTTTAAGCTGTTAGAATTGTTACTGGGTTTTTTTTGTTGTTTTTTTGTTGTTGTTTGTTTGTTGTTTGTTTTTGTTTTTTTTTGGGGGGGTTGTTTTTGGTTTTTGGGGGTTTTTTTTGTTTTTGTTTTTGTTGGGGTTTTTTTCTGTTTTTTTTGTGGACACGTCTGGCATGAAAGTAAATCATCACAAAACTCAAGCACCCTGGATTATGATACACTACCTGTGTAAAAATATTTTGTTCGGACCCAGGCAATTTTGGATACGTTGGAATTGGTTAGCAATAGGTACATATAGAATTCTACATTCAGTCTATGATGGTTAAATATCAGAAATAAAGAAAATGTTAAATATTTGGAGTGAGTGTCAGCTTAGTAATACTGGGTAAAAAAAAAATCACTGTCTTAAAAACTCCAAGTCAATATACTTCATTGATGTCCCAGACACGATGCACTGATGCTTTTTTTCGAAATAATTTGACTGTAAGTTCAGATTATTGTTTACACAAGTGAGTCAAAAATGCTAAAAACAAACGCAATAAAGTTCCATGTTGCTGGGCAAAGATTTTGGCGGATTTTTCACAGGATCAGGTTTGGGTTCTGTTCTGTTTGTGTACAAAGTATAAAAACTATTTGAATGACTTCCACCCCAATCTCTAATTGCACTGTACTAAGATTCGAACCAACCATTATCGGGTCGACAGCAACATGTTGCCATTTTCTCCAAGACTGCGGATTCCGTGTTTGATAAGCTTACAGAAGCTACAACCCGGATACTCCTGAAACAACATTGGCTTTTGGAGACCACATAATCCAGCAGGAAGCAGTTCAGAATGACTCGGGCCATGATCTTCCCTGCTATGCACCACAGTAAACTGCCTCTGTGGTTGTCACACGATGCTCTTTCCCCCTTGTTCCAGAACTGCTGCATTAGCTTGGTAAGTTTGACAGCAAAGGCTTCTCCCATTTTGAAGATCTCTGGAGGTATTCCATCAGGACTTGGCGCTTTTCCCACCTTGAGCTGCTTTATGGCCTGGGTTGTTTTTTTTTCCAGTGTCAGGAGTTCGTCGAGCGAAGCTCTGTGGTATGCCCTGGATGAACTACTCAGGTCAGTCCGAGTTCTGCAAAGCAGCTGCTAGGAAAATACTTGTGACGCATTCTCTACCATGGTCCCCAAAAGAAAATCACCGAATGTAGTTTTGGTTCGGGGGACATTAATACCCAACGCCTTGGAGGGGCGGGGGAAGGGTATCGACAGGGGTGCATACATACTGCAGACGGGTGGGAGATTTGTGAAAGCAATAAGGTGTAAAAGTGCCCATCCATCCATGACTGAAATGGGAAAGAGGGCTTGGAACTTTTTTTCCTATCAGTGATAGTATCTTCACCAAGCCAGACTGGTGAGCAGAACTGAAACCGCAGAAAAGTGTGCAAAAAGGGCTGAAGAGTTCGGGAAGTGGTGTTTGAAAGAGAGAAGGGGAGAGCGGGAAGTTGAGGGAGAAAGCATATGGGGAAGAGACAGAGGGAATGAAGAAGAAAGGAAGTTCGATGGAGAGACAAAGAAGGAAAGTGGGTTAGAAAACTGAATTTCAATCATTCAATTGCTATTTTCGATATGTTAACTTCTACTAGTTTCTAGTTTATAAGACCGTATGGCTGTGTTTGGAGTGGCAGTCTTCATCTGTCTGCGGGCAGGGACGGTTTGGTCTGTGGGGTGTGCTCAGCAGCTGGAGGGTGGTGTCTTTTGCTGGTTGGCTCTGCAGTCATGAAATACTGGCTGGTACACCCATGGGGATACTTCTTTTAAGGCTGTCGCGAGTTGCATCCTGTGGTCTCTTTTGCCTCTGTTCGGGAGCAGTTATGTCCCTTGAATTCTTAATGGCGTGTCCTGTGCGTGCCTGCACCCATCGCGAACACAGCGCAGGCCTCCAAGGGTGGTGCAGGATTGTTCCAAGGGCGGGTGGAGAAAGTGCTTCTCTGGGTCCTCCCCAGCACCTACGGGTCTTTCTCTCTCTTCTCCTTGCTAATCTACATCAAGTGTATACGTCACATGAAATGGTGGGGGGAAATCACCCACACACACATAAACACACAATATCCACACATACACATACGCAAGAGTGAGAGCACACACACACACACACATACACACACACACACACTCACACAAATATATATATATATATATATATATATATATATATATATATATATATATTCGGCAAAGAGAGGCAGATGCTGCACATACAAACACGTACACGCGCTCGCACAGAGAGAGAAAGAGAGAGAGAGAAAGAGAGAGAGAGAGAGAGAGCACAAATATCAATGTTGAACCTACCGATTTCGTACACGTTCTCACGTCTTCATAGTGTCGAGGGCCAACTCGACCAGATCCAGCATAGCAATCCCGGACTGTGCGGTTGAACTCATGGCCCAACACAGCCATATCAAGCACACACAGAAGTGAAGAAGTCTCCGTCGTCTGTTCCCATGCTTCACTTGAGTCTCCAAAAAATGCGAACACCTGTTGAGTGGACTCGGATACGTCCGCAGCTTGAAGGACGTGGTAAGTCTTCAAGGAGTCCTCACACTGCAGTGGGATCTCCACGTAAGACCAGAAGTACCTATCCTGTGTGCACACGCGAGAGATTCTAGTGACTAGTTTTTCAGAAGCAATGTTCTCCTTCTGTATAGTCATGAAATATGCAAACTCTCCGTGAATGAATCCTTGAATGTATCGCACGGGAAACGAGGTTCTGAGATGGTCTTTGATGAATTTTTGAGTGCCGCCGTCTCTGTCCCAGAATGTGAGGCTGAGGTCGGTAAGATCCCTACTGCTGACACTGGGAAGGAGGTTCCTGTGAGAGTTGTCAAGACCGCTGTACTCTGCTCCGGTGTATAAAGCCTGTGGTCCCATTAGGCTGGGTCCGACGAACATCACACAGCTAGCAAAGTTCTCGCTAGGCACTATGGGTTTGTGGAAGACACTGACTACCTCGGTGATATTGGTGGCAGCCACCTTTCGACACGATCCTTGGTGAAGCGTGGAGCAGACAAGGACGGTTTTGTCGCTGTAGTCGATCACAAGACCTTTGGTCCTTCCTTCTCGGAGATGACTGGTTTCAGAACAGGGTGAGGAGGGTGGGGGACAATCGGGGTTGTCCTCTTCAGGCCACGCAGTTACACTCTGCAGTAACGTCAGGTCTGAACTCAGCCTGTGAAGCCTATTAGTGGCCCCTACGTATATGTCCCCAGTGACGCTGTGGACCACTAACTGCTGTAGAGGGTGGTGCACCGGGGCTGTGAAGGTCCTCAGAATGGTCATGCACTGGATGTGCGTTGTGGTGAAAAGCACGTGTGCTATGACAAGCTGCCATACTGACTGACTGACTGAGGTCTGTGGAGAGGTCATGATTGGTCCCTGTGCTCCAGTCTCGATGGTCGGATGCGGCGTGTCACTTTGTCATTGATTGGTCCACCTGAAACATATGAGAAAATCAGTCCCATTTAAGAATCTTCAATGGAAATTTTATCATCATGAATCTTTTTGTCATCGAGGAGGAGGAATTTTCTTTGACACATGCTGGTGATTGTAGACATTTTGTTTAATTTTCACATGTGAACGTTATCATTTGAAAGGTGGAAGAAGAGATGATAGCCAGACTGTGCTGAGTGGTAACTTGGATAAGACATTTTACTTGAATACTATGGTTGCACAGACAGCATAAGAAAAGACACGCCGACCATCAGAAACTGAAATATATTTACGCATGATTGTATTTTGTATTGTATTTCTCTTTTTGTCACAACAGCTTTCTGTGTGTGAAATTCACAACAGCGCCACCACCACCACCCCCACCCACCACCCCTTTTTTTTCTTTTTTTTTTTACTGCGTGCAGTTTTATTTGTTTTTCCTATCGAGGTGGATTTTTCTACAGAATTTTCCCAGGAACAACCCTTTTGTTGCCGTGGGTTCTTTTACGTGCGCTAAGTGCACGCTGCAGACGGGACCTCAATTTATCGTCTCGTCCGAATGACTAGCGTCCAGACCACCACTCAAGGTCTAGTGGAGGGGGACAAAATATCGGCGGTTGAGCCGTGATTCGAACCAGCGCGCTCAGACTCTCGCTTTCTAGACGGACGCGTTACCTCTACGCCATCACTCCACTTGATCCATGCGATTCATAATTATTGTTTCAGTTTCGCGAATGGAAACGACCCATAGCACAACCATGAAATATCAATATGATGTCAGTTGGTGGCAAAGCATTTATGATTATTTTTTTGTATAATTCGGTGTAATTATTGTGTTTCCTTAAAATGATAGAAACGACCCATGTCACAATCTTAAATATGATTACAGTTGGTGGCAACGCATTGTGTGAAATAATGTGTTGTAGAAATTGGTTTGCTTATCGATGTACACGTATTGTTGGTGATGTGTATTAGGAATGATAATCATTATTTTTCGTGTTTTAGTGTGGTGTTGGTTACTTGTAACATATTTCTTTTCATCGTTATTATCATCACCGCCATCGTCGTCATCACTATTATCAAAAGCCTGGATAAGCGCGTTGGGTTACGGCGCAGGTTAAGCATATGCCTAGTAGATGTGGTATAGCGTATATAGACTTGTTCGTACGCAGTGATGCCTTCTTGAGCAACTGAACGCAACTGAAATTATCATAGAAGTGGTAACAACAATACTGATGCTATGAATTAATTATTATGATAGGTCAGAGAAAAATTCTAACTCCGCTGTGTATGGGGATTAACTGGATTGGAATTCCCAGCTGTGTATGTGTTGGCGAATACAACATTCTGTTTTACATAAATGTGATTTTGTTGTACAGTTACGGAGCAAACCTTGGGCCTTGGGCAATAATATAGTTTTTTTTGTTTTTTGTTTTATGAAAGTACTTTGAGCTAAAAAAGGACACAATTTTGATTTCATTATATACGCTATGACCCAAGTGTTCAAAGTGCGATTGTCACTGTATGTGTGGCTATGTGAAGACCTTATCAATTTTATGATAACACGAGGGAATTGTAAGTTTATAAATGCTACTTTTTGCTGTTACATTCACTGGGATATCAATTATGTAGTTGGTACCTATTGCAAAATATCAGAGCTCATGGAAATACTGATTTTGTCAGTAAAGAAGGTAATATTGTAACCATTAACCACTGGAATGCAATGGACTTGTTTAGTGTACATGATGTGACATATGCGCACGTGTACATTTGTTATTCTGAGTGAATCCTACAAACTGAAACACTATTCTTATCAACAGTTATATCTGTGTCAGGGGTACTTTTTGTTGTTTTTTCTTTCCTTCGTATTCAGTTGCTTTTCATCTTTTTTCAAGAAAAAAGTCACTCTACGGGATGAGGGTCAATTACATACAAATGAAAAGTGTATAATTGGGAAAATGTGATAATACAAGAAAACCATCGTGATAAATCATCATATATAACAGTCCATCTATGCAACTGTTTATATCCGAGTTACGAAAAACGTAATATATTCTTATAACCAGAGTAGAGACAATCATTCTAAATTTATGAATCGCAGAGCAATGACCTATGTGGTGGTGTCTAGTTGTTTTGAAAATTGGAGTATTTTAAGTTTATCCTATCTATGTACTCTTCAGTTCTGTATCGGTGTTTTAGTTTATTTATAAAGCCTTGCAAAGCTGGGCTGCTTTTGTTCAGTTTTCATTGGCACAAATACTGTATTAGTACAAATACTGATCGGGCCATATGAAGATCTGCTGACACCAGCTAAGAAAATACGTTGGTACGATCATGTAAGGAGGGGAAGGGAAAAAAACAAGACTAAAACAGACTGACAATATTGCAGAATGGATGGGAAAACAATTTGCAGAGACCGATGATTTGACACACAAACGACAGACCTGGGGAAATCTGGTGAAGAGTTAGTTCTTCCGTAGGGCGCTGGGGCGCCCCAGTGACTCTTCACAGATATGAGGGACAAGAAGAAGAAGAATACACGAAAAGACACAACATACATTTTAATACAAAAATTCGAAAATCTTACGGAGAATGAGTATCGACCAAAAATGTTTTGGCTGAAACAGAAACACGTATCCAAGAGCAAACAATCAACAACGAACCAAAATATGCTCAACACTTGCAAGCACTGACGCACATCCACTCATACATTCACATGCACATACATCGACGTAAATTTATCTTCACGCTCTTCACCTAATCCATTGTAGCTTACCAAACGACCATCTAGCAACTGATCAAATCTCGCAGACTTTAATCCCTTATTCCACACTCCTATCCACCGGTAACCGAAGGGGAAACTAGATATTGGTACTCTTTTTGCGAAAATCGCTAACTTCTGAAATAAATTTTGCGAAGGACATAATTGCTTCAACACGTTCAGTTGAGAGTATTGCAGTAAGATCTCTTCTTTGTGCGGCTGGTTCACAAAATAATTTGTATCCTCTGCGAATGTCTGCATACGGTGGGTGATCAACAACAAAAAAGTATTTCGTCCTCAATATTGTTTGTCCCTGCACACATTGAACGACTGTTATCGTTGGTTGTTTCAAACAATTTTCTGTTAGCATTTAAGCCATGGGTTCTAGATCTGAATCTAGCAAGGCTGTATCTGTGCCATTTATGTGTAACAATTAACAGATATTTCTCTACCTCCAATGCACTTTTTAATAAAAAGGAACCAGTCATATTTGTCATTTCCGTCTATGCCAGCATGTCAGTTTTGTCTGTAAGGACAGATTAAACGTTCTTTAAATTCAGAAATAAACTGTGCTCCACTGCCTACTTCTTGACCGAGCCAAAAACTATACCAAAACCATTTTCCGTCCGGACTTACTTTCTTCACCAGAGACCCAGTTACATCTGCCTGTTTCATGCTGCAGTACTAACATTTCGTATGCCTGTCCAGCTAATCTGGTCATGGGTATTTAAATTCGTAAGTCTTTACCAGTATTTGGCGGATTTAACGTAAGTTCTTATGTACAAAGGATAACGACCTGTTTCTCCGTAAGTAATCTTATTAGAAGTTTATAATGGAACGTTCGTGAGTTTTATTGACTCATTTGTGTAAACAATGTGTGTCTGTTTTATAACCCGGTGTTCGGTTCTGTGTGTGTGTGTGTCTGTGTCTGTGTGTCTGTCTGTCAGTTTGTTTATATGTATGTCTGTGTGTCCGTGGTAAAATTTAACACTGCCATTTTCTCTAGAAATTCATTGTCCGTCAATACGAACTTTGGCTTAAAAACAGAGGAAAAAAAATCTTCACAGTCATACCAAAGATAGTTTGTAAGTCTCCCGAATTAAGCCGTGATTCTCGTATCATTGTCGGTTTATTTCGTTGAGTCCATTATTCCGAAAACACCGGAAAACCATATATCCCAGATGCAGTGGCGTTGGCGATGCTTAGTAAACAGACGGGGTGACTTCGTTTTTCTTGTTCGCAATTAAATGGAAAGAAATACAAATTCTGGACAGAACACATACAGACTACATCATCGACGTGTTTACTGCATATGAATCTTTTTAGGTGGGTACTCAACTATCTAGAATGAACATAAAAGAGAAATTGAATCGACCGTGTCGTACTTTCCCGGCAAGTGTAACTAAACACGTACGTCTATCTAGATCCAGAGAAAACGGCTAAATGTTGCACTGTGATTGCGGCGATGGTAACGTCTCCTTTACCACGGACTTTTATTAAAGAGTTCTTAAATGCCCGAGATATACCAAAATAACATGATTTAAACAGCGTTATGACTTCGAATACCGAACAATCGATATATCGCCCCTTAAAAGGCAGGCTTATTAAATCTTCATTTTGAACGCCATTCATGGATTCGCAATAGTGCAGTGACTAAGACAATTTCTTCCCACCCGAACATGCCATGTTCGAATCTGCGCTCAGGCCTTTTTTCTTTCTTTCTTTTTTAACCCGAAGCTTTATGATAACAAATACAGAACACATCTTAACGACTAATTTTTTACTTTTTTATTTTATTTATTTTATTTTTAAAAATAAATGTATCCCAAGTAAGTCTTGAAGGCCTTGCCTCTCTTGTTGCATATGTATGAAATTTTTCCATAACATATTGTCTAACAACACCCAAGTTCCTGCTGTATAGGTTCACATGGGTTCGATTTGGGTATCAGTTTCCAGAACTGTTTCAGTTTCAGTTTCAGTAGCTCAAGGAGGCGTCACTGCGTTCGGACAAATCCATATACGCTACACCACATCTGCCAAGCAGATGCCTGACCAGCAACGTAACCCAACGCGCTTAGTCAGGCCTTGAGGGAGAGAGAGAAAAAAAAAGGTGAATAAATGATAGATAAGCTTACACAAATAAATAAATAAATAATAAATAATAACTATAATGTAAAAAAAAAACAAAAAAAAAAAAAAAAAAAAAAAAAGCAAATAGATGTAAAACATGAAGACACACATTCACATATACACCCACACATGCATAACAGATATGCACCGAACATGCAGTTTCACAGATATGAAAGCACAGTCAAATACATATAAACGTACATGAGCTCCAACACACACACACACACCACACACATTACCCTGCACCTCCTCTACCCCCCTCCTCCACACACTCATTTCTAGTCTACGTAACACAGCTTCCACGGCACACACACACACACACACATACACACACAGATGAACACTTACTTGTACAAGCGCACACACACATATGCCCATATCTCCACGCACATATGTACAAAGATATATATATATATATATATATATATATATATATATATATATATACGTTCCAATATCCTGTTGCTCCCACAGTGTAGGCATGCATACACTCACATACCTCATCCTCTACCCCACCTCCCCCCGCACCCCCACCTCCCCCTCACACACACTCACACACACACGCACGCACGCACGCACGTGCACAGAACTCTACTGACACCTGTGTACACTTACACTCTCCCGCATGCACAAACGCACTCAAAAATACAGACCCACACATGCACACAAACATACACACACGCACAGAGGCTGCCACTGATTGGCCGCAAGAGGGATGGGAAAAGATCTCTGATGCCAAGAACGTGGCGTCTAGTGTGTTGCTCAGTCTATTGTATTTGGAAAAGCCCACAGAGACTATGTTCCGTTTTGAAGAAATTTGTGCAATGCTGGTTTGGAAATGATGCCGATATTTGTTTGATTAGCAAAGCATCGTGCTCTACCTTTCATGTTAGACTTACGGCCACTCCCTCTCTCTGCTTTTATTTCTTTGAGGCGATCGATGGTGTGATGGCCTTGTACCTGTTCTTTTTTATATTCTTTGACTTTTCTGAGGATTTCCGATTTTCCTAGATGTAGGCCGCTCGTTGGTGTTGCGTTACCAGCAAGTCTGTCAGCTCGCTCATTTCCCTTAACACCTGCATGTCCCGGGCAGTATGACCATGTGAGTTTTTTAATCTGAAAGTTTCGCATTGCCTTATGCCACTCTGGGCTTCCCATTCCGTTTTCAATTTTCTGTATGAGGTTCATTGAGTCGGTTAGAATCATGGCATGTTGGTTTCCGGGCGTATGGATGGACGATAGCCACTGGAGGGCATGTGTCACAGCTTCAACTTCCATCGTTAGGCTGGAGGTTGTGACTTTGTAGGCAGCATTCTCTTCCCTAACTGTTTTTCCATTTTGTTTCGCAGTGAATCCCCAACCGGACTGGTCTTTGGTGACTGAGCCATCTGTGTATATGATGATGTCCTCTTCTTTACTGTTTTCTTCTATGAGTAGTTTCACTTCCGCATCAGTTTTGCCCTCTGGCCATTCCCAACAATGTCTTCATAGAGTGGGTGAAATGGCTGTGTTGAATAGATGGTTGAGGTTTTCGGGGTTTTTCTCCCATTCTTTTGTTTCTTTCAGGTCTTGTAGTCGGCATACTAGCTGGATTGTGTCTTCTGTTTGCCCCATCCATGATCTTCCTCGTCCTAGGCGGCTGCCTTTTGGTTCTTTGACTGCGTCATGCAGTGGGTTTTGAGGGTTTTCTAATGCTTTGAAGTAGGTCTTGACCTGTTCTAACTTGTTTCTGGCCTGCACTGAAGGAAGGTCAAGCAGGTATTGCATGGTTTCTGTGGGTGTGTCTTTTGTTGTTCCAAGGATCAGCCTCATAGCTTCATTTTGGACTCTTTCTAATTTTAGGAGGTTGCTTTGAGACGGTGTTGTTAGCCCAAGTCCGTAGTCAATCACACTGAGGACGAGTGATTGGTATAGCAGGAAGAGGTGGCGTTGTTCAATACCTTTGGTTGCCATTGCTTTTAAGACTGAAAGGCCCTTTTTGCATTTGAGAACAGTATTTTCCGTATGTTTTCTGAAGGTCAGCATCCTGTCGAAGTGTATTCCTAGGTAGCGTAGGCATTCAGTTTTCTCGATCTGAATCCCATCGAGTGACACAGAAGGTGGTGATTTGCTCGCGGTTCTGTTGTTGAGGGTGCACAGCAACGTTTGGGCTTTCGCTGGATTGATGGAAGATCCTGTGTCTTTGCACCATTGAGTAATATTGTTTAGTTGTTTCTGGACGGCTTTAGTTCTTTCCTGAGCATCTTTCGAAGTTTTGAAGACCAGGCCATCATCCGCAAGAGTAAGCACCCGAGCTATTCCATTGTTGTTTAAGTCTGCAAGGCCCTTCGTGTAGACATTGTAGAGGACAGGAGAAAGCGGAGACCCTTGTGGCAGTCCCATGGATAGTTTAGAAGGTGCAGACATCCAATCTCCGAGGCGTAGGACGACGGTTCTTTCCTGAAGCGCTGCTGCTATCCATCTTGTCAGTGTCAAACTTACTCCATACCTTAGTAGCAGCTCCATGAGGTGCGCAAACTGGACCTTATTGTAGGCATCTTCAAGATCGATTGCTACTGCTAGTGTTTCTTCTTTTCTTTGAAATCCTTCATACACCTCATATGCAAAAGCAGCTGCGTTTTCCCATGTGGACTTGCCTGTTCTGTAACCACCTTGATTTGAAGGGAGAATGTGCCTGTGTTCAAGATCCCTTGCAAGTTTCCTGGCTATCATGCGTTCCATGAGCTTTCCGGCAATGTTTTGCATGGTTAGGATCCGGTAGCTGCTTACCTGATGATGGTCCTTTCCTGGTTTTGGTATGGGTTTTAAGAAGCTGTCAGAACTGTGTGTCCAGTCCTCCGGCACATGTCCATTGTGAAAACTGTTTTGATACAGATTGAAAAGGTTGCTTCTGTCTTCTTCCGATAGTTCCTTGATGTCCGAGTAGCGAACTTTGTCTGGGCCAGGAGCTGATTCTTTCTTGCATTTAGCTATTGCTTCGTTTAGATCATTTATTGTCAAGTCATCATCAGGTCCAGTCTGCATAAGGGTTTGGTTTAACTCCTCAACATATTTCTTTTTCTCATCTAAGTTTCTTTGATCACTCTGTTGTATGAAACGTTTGAGCAGGGCGGATCCTTTTTCTTCGTTTGTCTTAAGCTTTGTTCCGTCAGTGTCTACCATGTCTGGGGTTGTTGTTGTGCACGTTTTTCCTTCCATGCGACGATAAAATTGCCAGAACACGGTCTGCACGTTCATAATTTATTTGACACTGACACCGCGCGCCCCGCGGCCCACTCTTGTCTGTCACGCCAGCGCCTGTCGTTTTGGGGCGGCGCCTGTCGTTCTGCTCGCCCCGACGCGTTGACAGCGAGGCACATTGGGGGCAGGTGAAAGGTCACTACTGCTGCTGCCGCTGCTCTGCCAAGCACTCGCTCCATGAGTCCCACCACACGTGACGATCTCTGCTGCCGCTACTCTGCAATCCCACCAAGGGAGTCCCGCCGCTGATAGGTGACACGTGACGATATCTGCTGCCGTTACTCTGCACTCCCACCAAGGAAGTCCCGCCGCTGACAGGTGACGATCTCTGCTGCCGCTCCCATTGCCTGCGGGGGCCGGGGGGGGGGGGGGGGGGGGGGGGGGGGGGGGGGGGAAGGTCACGCGCCTTGCTGGCGTCACGGTGACGTAGTAGTGAATCCCCGCAGTCACGGGCGCATGTCAACTGCCGATCGTTTGTTTTTCTGATCAAGCCAGCATTTCAAGTCCTCAAAACGTCCTTTTCCGCTCCCACTTCTGCTCAGCGTATGTTCTCGGGTCTGGTCTTCAGGGTCCAACTGTTTTACTTGCCCCTCACAAAAAATACGCAGCTTTACCCTCTTGCTTTGCTGCTGAAACCATCGCTGCCTGTCTTTTTGTCAAATCTTTGGCCTATCTGACTCCCTTTTTTTATAATCTATTTCGCAAATCCCGGTTAAGTATGAGATTCCTTTTGTCTTGCCAAAGACTAGATTTGATGATCATCGTTCTGGGTTTGCCTGATCATGTTTGGCCAACCCTATGAGCTCGATCAATGTACTGTTCAGTCCATGTTTTGCGCCTTTCAAACGGGTTTCTGTGTTTGGGCATATAACTCTGATTTCGACAATTAAGCTTTGGTATTATTTCATTTATTCACTTACAATATATATATATATATATATATATATATATATATATATACATATATATATATACATATATATATATGTGTGTGTGTGTGTGTGTGTGTGTTTGTCTGTGTGTCTGTGTGTGTATCTGTGTGATTCTTTCATTTGTACAAAACTGAACTTATTTAGAAAAAAGGCCACTCTGGATCACAATAACCTCAAATCTTTTCGCTCCGTGTCCCTTTCGTATAGAGTATGGAGGTGGGGAGAAATGTGATCAGTGCATGGGAGAGTCTTTTGTTTTTAGTGTCCAAAATTACTGAAAAAAGTTATCTTTCAACTTTCAGATCAATTGGCATCCAGCATTGAAACTGTTTTGTTGAAAGCAGTTAATGACCTTTTACTGTCTGTTGATGAATGTAAACTGCATTGATACTGCTCGATCTGTTGGCTGCGTTTGACACAACAGACCACAGTACACTCCTTTCCAGACTTGAACATGCATTTGGGATTCATTCAACAGTTCTGAATTAGTTTTCTTCATACCTATTCAACCACTTCCAGAATGTTTCCGTTAACAACTTCAAGTCTGAACCAACCCTGACCTGTGGTGTGCCACAAGGCTCTGTCCTGGGTCCCGTTCTGTTCGTATATATACTGCTCCTCTTTCTGATGTCATTTCTTCACCATTCTTTTGCTGATATTCAGCTACAAAAGTCTGCAGAACCTAACCAAATAGACAGTCAGATTTTGTCAATGCAAGATTGCATTCTTGACATTAAATCATGGGTGACATTCAACAAACTAAAGTTGAATGATGACAAAACTGAAGCTATGATTATTTCCTCTTTAGGAATGTCCACATCTGTCTCTTTCCCAGCCTCTATTGTGGTTGGTGATCCCACAGTTCAGTTTTCTAAATCAACAAAGAACCTCGGAGTCCTTCTTGACTCAAACCTCAGTATGCACGCTCGGGTAGTCAATCTGATACGCGCAGTCAGTTGTGAACTTCATCAGATTAACTCTATCCGTAAGTGTATTTCTGTTAAAAGCTCCTATTTTTCTTTTTGTACTGCCTCGAATCGACTTCTGTAATTCTCTTCTCACAGGCTGTCGATATAATCTTCAGCGAATTCAAAAACTTTAAAACAATGCTCCCCGTCTGACACACACACACACACACACACACACACACATTATCTCTATCAGTCGTCTTTCTCTTTCTTTCTGTTCTTCATCCCTCTGTTGCTCCTCATCCCCCTAGTTGCTAAGACGTCGCCGACGTCCCCCCCCCCCCCACCCCCTCCCCTAGTAGATAAGACCCCCTAGCAGATATTCTCTCTCTCTCTCTCTCTCTCTCTCTTTCTCTCTCTCTCTCTTTCTCTCTCACTCCCAGCACCCTTCTTCCTGCCTCCTCCTTCTGTCTCTATGCACGCGCGCTTACACACACATACAAACACGCGCACACACACAAACACACACACGCGCGCGCACACACACATAAAGACAGACAAAGGGACATAAAACAGACAGACAGGGAGGGTAAAGCGGGACGAGGTGGAAGATAAATAAGAGGTAGAGAAGTCACAAAACTGTTGCTGAGAGTCAAGTTTATATTTCATGGAGTGGCACAGAACGCATCCTTGCAATCAGGACAAACGGAGAGAAGTGGGGGGCAAGGGGGGTAGCAATGAGAAAATGGGTGGAGGCGTGAGCAGAAAGAAGAGGGGAGGTGGAAGAGCTCAGAGCCCAAAGTGCAGATTCCAGCTGATTCCAAAGATTATGGCTTCACCAATACGGCTGAGGCGGTGAAAGGGGTGAGAAGAGGCGGGGGAAGAAGGAGTGGAGGAAAGGGGGGGGGGGGGGGCGGGGGGGCCGGGGGGGGGGGAGATAAGGTGAAGGGGAGGGGTGGCAGGGAGGAAAAGGCAATTCTTTGCGGGTGAAAGGTGAGGACAACTGCTGGCAATACCTTCAAGTGGAAGGAGAGGAGGGTGCCAAGACGGTCGAGCCTTGCTGATAACCTCCTTTTCCAGTCACTTGAAGACGTTTTGATTTGGAAAAAAAGAAAGGTGGTTATGTTAAATTCAAGCCTGCGGTTAAAAAAATTATACTGAAGCTGGAAATTTTGTTATAACTTGTAGAACTTCAAGCTCATATGTTATTTCATTAGAATAAGATCGTGATTGTTTTGTTCATGAATATGGCTACCAGCAGCCGAAATACTGATGATGTGAAGAAAAGAAACAAAATGTTATTCTTTTTCTCTGTTTGTCTTTCTGTCTCTACCTTTATGTCTATGTATGTACGTATGTATGTATCCATGCATGCATGCATATAAACATGTCTTTCTGTCTCTGTATGTATGTATGTGTGTAATAATAATAATAATAATGTACATTTATATAGCACCCTTTCTCTCTGAGAGCTCAAGGCGCTTTACTTGAAAGAAAAATATTACAACTTACATAAAACATTCATGACCACTCTTTCTCAAAAAAACCCTCCCCCCCGTCCCCCACTCTCCCTTTCCCACTTGGCATAAATCCAAAGTAAGTTGACATGGGCGGTGTTGGAGAACAAGGAAGCTGAGAGTGCTTATAGCTAGGTTTTAAAAAGACGAGTGTTTAGTGATGAGCGAAAAGCAGAAATAAAATAACATGCACGGATATGATGAGGAAGGTTGTTCCAGATGTGAGAAGCAGCAAAGAAGAAAGAACGTTCACCATAGGTTCTTGTATTGACACAAGGAAGTTTCAAAAGGTAACAATCAGAGGAAGAGCGGATATTTCTTGCGGGAGTGTAAACACTGATAAGGTCAGAAAGATATGTAGGTCCTGCGAAGTGGAAAGCAGAACAGCAGAGACACGCAACTTTGTATGTAATTCTCGCTTCAATGGGGAGCCAATGTAGAGTGCAGAGGTGAGGAGAAATGTGATTAGTACATGGGACTCTGAGAGTCAGATGGACAGCATTGTTTTGAAGTTTTTGAATTCGCTGAAGAATATCATGTGGACAGCCTATGAGAAGAGAATACGGTAGTCGATTCGTGACAGCACAAAAGCAGAAATATGAATTTTAGTAGTTTCAACAGAAAGGTACTGACGGATAGAGTTGATGCGACGAAGTTCACAATTGACAATGCATATCAGATTTACTACCCGAGCATGCGTGCTGAGGTTTGTGTCAAAAACGACTCCAAGGTTCCTTGCTGATCTAGAAAACTGAACCGTGGCATCACCAACCACAGTGGAGGTAGAAAAAGAAGTAACTGTGGACATTCTTGCAGAGGAAATAATCATAGCTTTAAGTTTTGTCATCATTTAACTTAAGTTTGTTGAATGTCATCCAGGATTTAACATCGAGAATACAGTCCTGCATTGACAGAATCAGACTGTGTACTTGGTCTGGTTCTGCAGACTTTTGTAGCTGAGTATCATCAGCAAAAGAGTGGTGAAGAACAGAATGGCCAGAAATGACATCAGAAACAGGAGCAGTGTACAGAACGAACACAACGGGGCCCAGGACAGAGCTTTGTGGCACACTATAGAAGATCAGGGCTAGATCAGACTTAAAGTTATTAACAGAGACATTCTGGAAGCGGTTGGATAGGTATGAAGAAAACCAACTCAGAAAAACTATTGAGTGAATCCCAAAAACATGTTCAAGTCTGGAAAGGAATATACTGTGGTCCATTCTGTCAAACGCAGCTGACTGAATGAGCAAAGTTAACAGACAGTTTACCTTCATCAACAGACAGTAACAGGTCATTAACTACTTTCAACAAAGCAGTTTTGGTGCTATGGGTAGATCTATATGCTGACGGAAAAGAAGAGAACATGTTGTTTAATGCTAAATTAATGGTCTGAAAGTTGGGAGAGAACAATTTTTCAATAATTTTGGACACAAAAGCAAGGTTGGATACTGGTCGAAAACTATTGAGGTCATTGTGATCCAGAGTGGCTTTCTTTAGGAGGGCTTAACGAGCGCAGTTTTGTATACATCAGGGAAGACACCAGAAATTAAAGAATCATTTATAGTTTTTATAAGTGCAGGCAAAACAACATCCAAACACACATACAGTAGTGGTGTGGGTAGGGGGTCCAGGTCACATGTTTTTGGAGCAGACTTTTTCAACACACTAAGTACATCTGTCTATGAAACGGGTGTGAAAGCAACAAAAGGAACACCTTGGAATTCTTTTCCCAAGGGATGTGACACAACTGACTATGAATCCAGTTCTTTCCTGAGATTAATTTTTTAGCAGAAAAAATCTTAGAAGACAATGGGCAGTACTGAAAATGGATAGACAGAAAGAAGCAAAGAAGATTTTGTTCTGCCACAAAGCTTATTTTATAATGCAATATAGTTCTTTGCTTGACTTAGCTTCGGAGATCTTTGATTGATTGATTGATTGATATGGACACTTATATAGCGCCTATCCTCGGTCGGAGACCAAGCTCTAAGCGCTTTACAAACACGGGGTCATTTACACAACAGGCTGCCTAACTGGGTAGAGCCGACTGACGGCTGCCAATGGGCGCTCATCATTCGTTTCCTGTGTCATTCAATCAGATGTCAGGCACGCATACATACACACTCAAACAAACATGTAACATTTAACATTTTAGTGTATGACCAAGAGATCTTGGTGTTGAAAAACAGAGTCTTCGCTTTGTGCACAAGAAAGGTAACAAAGTTCTTGGCTTTCTTGTAGAATTGTTTGTAGACAGTTATACCAGATACCTTCCATTGTGCTTCTGCATGTCTCTCTCTCTTCGCTGCTAGCAGTTCCTCACCAAGAAGCCAACACCATGGACACGACACCTTCCTGGACGACACCCTGTAACGAGATGCAGGGGCCTGCTTGTGCAATGCTGCCTGAAGGGCAGTGTTGTACTGGTCAGCTGAACTAAATGCACTCAAGTCCTGATTTCAGGTCGCGAAAAGTTGCTCTGTCTATAGCACGAATGTTGCGTACACTGCGATACAGTGTCACCGAGGAGGGGGGTTCTATGTCGAGGACACTGACTACATACAAATGATCAGACACTAAGTCATGATTCACATTAGACGATCGATGAACTCCATCACTGGGCCTCTCAATCACCAAATCAAGAGTATGACCATGCTTGTGGGTACAGTCTGAGAAAGGTTGTATATATTTAGAAGTTCCAAGAATTTTACAGCACTACGATCATTGGAACTGTCAACATGAAAGTTAAAATCCCCCAAAAGACACAGATTTCCATGAAGACAGTCACAGTAGTCCAAAAGATTAGGAAACTGTTCAAAGAACATGGTCTCCGTTAACTTATTAACAGAGGTGGGCCAGGGGCGATACACACATGAAGTACAGCACGCTATGCTGGGAAGTGAGGGACACTTGAAGCAATTCAAAAGATAGTGGGTGAAGGAAAATGTGGAGGTGAAGGTAAGGTGGAGTGAGAGTGTCTCTGTAAATGACTGCAATACCGCCTCCACGACAGGAGGCACGAGGGAGTGACTTGATGGCGTAACCAATACGGCCAAGATCAGCACACACTGCTTCGTCTCCACGGGGCTTGAGCCACGTCTCCACAATAATCAGTAAATCAATGTTGTTGTCAACAATAAAAGAAGAAATAGCGGTTCTTTTCTCTCTGCAGTTGGGGCCAACAGACTGCGTTGAAAGATGCAACTTTGAGACCAGAGAGCTTAGAACTGTTGGACGAGTGGGGGTGGAGGGGAATAGAGATCAGGTTGTTAAGTTCACAGAGGGAAGAAGTTTGATCGGCGATCGCTCATCGACTGGACAGGGGAAGCGAAGGACTCGATGTCTCGTACGCACATGCACTGGGATGGGCCTACTATGTTGAAATCTCCGGCCGTTGCTTTCTCTCCTTCGATGGCATGAAGCCCACTGATCTGACTGCAGATCCGAGCATGGAACCGGACTGTGAAACAAAGATGACAAAGTTTGTCACACGCGGACAGAGTAAGGTTAGACTACGTACACTGAAGTGACAGTATTTCAGTTCTACTGTAGGAGACTCGAGTGGTCGAGAACGGCACTGGACAACTCTGCTCCGCAGTTTCTTCCGCACGTTCAGGTTGCTTGTTCAATGGCCGACAGCCGAGCAGCTCAGCGTAATGGATGAAGAAGAAGAAGAAAGTGAGGTTGACAAATCGAACCATAAGTCCCTTGTCCGTGATCAAAAAGCGACAGAAAATACACCAAAATGACCAGTAAAACGACTGTCACACTCACAATCACGAAAAGACTGTAACTCACACGCAGACATACATTCAACACTAGAACTATTCCCTAAAGCACATAAGGCGGCGGGAGATAAGTGTATGTTTGTAAGTATGTATGTATGTTTTTTCATGATAAATATACAAACACATGTTCGATTTCTCAATTTTAGAAGGAAGAAGATATAAAAAGATCGAGGTAGAAAGAAAAGACTGCAAGAAATAACAGAGTGGATATTGAAAGTAGAAAAGGACAACAAAGGTGTGAAACAAAAACAGTTCTAGACATGAGACAAAGCCTTATAGACTCACTTGTGCTTTGCGCTTTATCCAGTAAAGGAATCATGAGGGGAAAAAAAGATTTAAAAAGTCGTTGAAAAGTGCTCTGAATTGAATATGACTGATATAAAAGATAAGCTTGGGAGAAAAGAAAAAGAAAAAAAAGAAAAAAATCCTGTCTACAACAGGCTGAAAGAAACGATCGATTCAAATTTTCTTTTATGTTTATTCCAGTTAATTCAGTGTCCACTTTAGAATATTTATATGCAGTAAACACACCGGTAGTGTAGTTAGTGTCACTGCAAGTGTTCTGTCCAGAATTTGTATTTCTTTCCTTTTAATTGTGAACAAGAAATACAAGGTCACGTTGCCTTCGAACACAACCTACCTTCTAGTCAGCCAAACTCAGTGGAAAGTGGCTTTTAGAATTTTTGGATTTCGGAACACATATCAAAGAAATAAACCGTTAATGATTCGGAAATACGACTTAATTCGGGAGACTTACAAACTGTGATTGATAAGAGTGTGAAGATTTTTTTCATACTATGTTTAAGCCAAATTTGGTATTGGCAGACAAAGTATTTCCAGAGAAAATAGCAATGTTTTGTGTCACAAAATGAAGTAAAGTATGTCACGGGTAAGTAACGTCAGAAGAGTAGCACTAAGATTGCAGCAGGAGTGTGCCAGAAAAAAATGGAAGTTCATTCACAAGTTCTGCATAGAGTTCAGCAATCTATGCGGGACTCAAACAGTACATGTAGTCAGCACAGCATAGCCTCCCTGGCCTACAAGCAATACCACAGCATGGAATAGCAATCGGCAAAACCAGCAGGGCTAATGCTCTCTCTCGAATGACGTCACTACAAGGCACGCGGTCAACCTAAGACTTCAGCATAGAAATCAGTATTCCTTGAATAAAGGACGTACTTAAGTCTCTTCGGTGAAGTCAGATGCAGAAAATCACACGCTACCACCATGTTATGTTACTTGCACGCACAGCAAAAACAACAAGGCTTAGTTAATTCTGCATGTAGCATAGTGTGCGCTATTACAGACAGATGGGGAGAGAGAAAGTTAGAGTGATTTTCCTGAATAACTCCTGACTCTCGAACGAACAATATTAGAAATGCAACATTAGTGATCGACGTTACTGTAATTCAAGTCATATCTACGATCTGTTTCACTGTCTTTACCGCCGCCCGCTCACGCAACGAAGCTACCAACTTTCACAAAGTGGCGGAAGGACTACCGAATCCACAGACGGATGGGAACAATGCAGATAGACTGGCAGCTCTAGCTGAGTTAAAACAAATGTCAAATGTGCACTTCATAAAATTGCACACGTGGTCAGCACTGTCCAAGGAGAACCAACCCCACCAGAAGTTCCAGTAGAGTTCCCGCTTCTTCATGGGGAACCAAGCCAAGAACTTCTCATTCTGATCGAGTTTAATAGTGAGTCAGGGATTCAACAACCTGCTAGTAAGGGGGCAAGACCAGGAAATAGTCTGGGAAACACTTGGTCTACATTATCTCCAGAGGTTTTGAAACTTTCTGGAGTCCAGTGAGCGCACATAAGCCCAGATCAACTGGCCCTCTCCTTGTTCTACCTTATGTGCCAACTTACCAACTTCCCATTCCAAAAGTACCAGCCTAAAGACAGGAGGAAGGGTCTTCACTAGAAGACGTGTGAAAGGATGAGGGTTGTCCACACATAGTCTGGAAGGAGACCTGATCCTTGCTCCTCGAGTTACTGTCAGCTGGTGATTGCAAACGAAGTGACGCCAGAGGCCACTGTACAGCTTGAGGGGTAGAGATACTGGAACCAGGGGACGGGCATACACTGGATCACGAGACAGGGGTCATAGTCCTTGTTCTTCTGGTCCAGAAGATCACAGGTGCAGTGACCGCAAAGGTGAGTATACAGGTAGGAGGGACAGGAACCCAAGATATCATGGGCATGACCATCAGGATTCAAGCTCCTCAGGGTGACCCAAGCAAGCTGCCAAAAAACCTACGTTATGATATCAAATCGAAATGGCTCTCCTTCAAACATAAGTTTGAAAGCTATTGCGCTGTGTTGCACTGGTCGGAATCGGAACGCCGGGATTACTTGGGTTGCAGCTTGGAATAAGGCTCTCGATTTCTATGGTATGGCGACAAGAATAGGCACGGAAGGTTCATTCCGACATATCAAGAAGAAATTGGAGCAGCGTATCGGCACAAGGGAACTTACTGAATCTGCCCAAATTGAGTTCCAACAAGCCATGCAACCAGATGAGACGTTCAGTGACTGGGCAGACAGAGTGATGACCCTGACAACTTCAGCCTTCGGGGCATTTCCAGAGAAGCTTGCCAGAACAGAGGCCATCAGCAAGTTCTGCCAAGGCAGTATTGACAAGGAGGCGGGAAAATTTCCTGTGGAAGAAGCGCTGAACAAACTTCAGCAGTCCCAGCACATTTCCTGGGGAATTCAAGGCCGGAAAGGAAGAAAGGAGGGCCCCCACATTATTGCTGAGGAAGCCCCCCAGGACCAGACCTCAATGGCCAACCTTCCTAAAGCCATGGAAACATTGACAGGCAAAGTGGAGTCCCTGCAAAAGAAGGTTGAGCAGAAAAAAGAGGGTTCTCAAAGGCCGAACAACGCCGTCATGCAGTGCTTTTTCTGTAATCAAGAAAGGCACAGGAAAATCAGCTGCACACGGTATAAGAAATGCACGGAGGACAAAAAAGCAGTCAAGGAGTTGAAGGGCTAAGGCTCGGGAATGGAGGCCAAGTCCCCGAACCGGAGGAAACCACAGGCCATACAAATAACAGGTATGAGAAAACCAGCGGACATTTCAGAGAAGTGTCGAGGAGGTTCTCCCCACATTGAGTGCTGCCTTGCCGTGGCTGGGGGGCTTGCGTGTCTCTGTGACCCTGAGAGCTATGCTGGCTGGAGATTCGTCTCCTGGTAGGGCCACCCAAGCCAGACAGGTCAAGGGGTAGAGACCAGACGAAGGGCGCTCACTGGTCCTCCAGGTTGGGGGTTAGAATAGGGCTAACAATCCAATTCTTTAAAAAAAAAGTCTGTTACAGAAACCGCAACAGCGGCCCTTTGTTCCCGAGCGGAGCTATAGGCATAAGTCAAGTAAGTCAGTCGAGGAGGTTGGGTAAGTCTCTGACCTCATCATCACAGTCTTGGGAGCAGAGAAAAGGGATAATGGTATGGTCTCCTTAGAAAGCAATTTGGCAGGAATTGCCAAAGGTGTTCCAATCACCAATGTGCCTCGAGGTGGCCATAGTGCGGAACAAAAGGGAAAAGAGATAGCATAAAACCAACTCAGATTTTACACTTAAATCGAGTGTAGTGAGCTCTTTCTTCAGAGCTTAAAGTTACTGTTGGTGGGATACCAGTTCAGGCTTAAGTGGACTCAGGAGTGGAAATAATCTTTGTAGCGACGTCCATCTTTGACCAATGGAAACACAAACCCCAGCAGGTGAAAGACGTCATCTCGCACACGGCAGATCAGGATTCTTCACTGAAAGGGTTTATGACATCTCCAATCCAAATCAAGATAGGACGGTCTTTATTCCAGGAATGTGTCTGTGCAGCACCCATTGGTGACCAGATTTGCTTGGACATGATCTATTGCATCACTGGGGAGGGGATGGGGGCTGTACGTGACATGAAGACAGGCACTTTGTTGATTGGAAAGGAAAAAGTCCCACTTTGCCTGAAAAAACAACAACAAAGAAACAAAACAAACAAACAAACAAACAAACAACAACAAAAAACAACCCCAAAACAGCCAACCAATAGTAGCAAGAGTGGCTGCTATGAAGAAAACTGTGGTTCCTCCAAACTCAGTCATTAGAATGAAATGCAGGGTGGATCAGAAGTTTTAAAAATATTATATAGTCTACCAGCACAAACCTAATACCAAGGACACTGCAGTTGGCAGAGAAAGACCCAGTCCTTTGCATGGTGAATCCAAGTGACAAGTACCTGACCATAGAAAGAGGCCATACTTGGCAGACTCATATGAGGTACTGGAGATTGTGGAAGGCAATGAAGAGGCATAACCAACTCCAGATACCAGTGTAAAAGGCCAGATGCTTGCTCAACAGGAAAAGGATCACTGGACACTACGGTCAAACTCTCCAACAGTCAGAGTGGGCTAGTCAAATCATCCGTTCTCACAGAACTGCCAGAACATCTTCAGAAGCTAGTGGATGTCTCCAATGGGCTTCTCACAGATGACCAAAGAGAACAGCTGGAAAAAATCCTGTGCAGCTACGAAGATGTTTTCTTCTTGGGGATTTTCCTGTCGAGAACTACAGGAGGAACAAGAAAGGGATCCTGACCTGAAGTTGATTCTGGACCATTTAAAGGGAAGGCCAGACCCCAGAGATGGAGAGCTTTTTCTCACATCACCGAACGCCAAGTATTACTGGTTAAACCAAGAACTATTTCTGCTTCAAGGCGGGTTTCTTTTCAGGAGAAAAACTGACTCAGAGGACCTGGAGTTGGTGGTACTAAAGAACCCCCAAAAGAAAGCAATAGAATGGCACCATGGTATTCCCTGAGCAGCCCATCAAGGAGTGGCACGTACGAAAGCCAGACTGAAGGAGAAATTCTTCTGGGTCCATCTATCACAAGACGTTGATGCTTATGTTCTGTCATGTGACGTGTGGAACAGGAACAAAAAAGAACGAACGTTATGGCAAAGTTTCCATGACAGAGTACCACTCTGGAGCACCCATGGAGTGGGCTCACATAGATTTCATCGGGCCGCTACAAAAGACTGCAAGAGAGGGACTAAGCATTGTCTCATGATAGTAGACCAACTGTACCACAAAAAGCTGAGGTGACAGCAAATGCAGTAATTTATGCTTTCTTTTCAAGGTTCGGTTGTCAGGGGCAGAACTTTGATGGCAAACTATTTGAAGCCTTGTGCCAGGCACTTCAAATCCATAATGCGTGCAGGCCATCGTCCACTTGACAAGTAGAACGGTACAACTAAACACTGTTAGATGCCATCAGATGCTTTCTTAGCAAGAAGCAGTCACTGGGACGAACATGTCCAGCAAATTGCAGGAGCCATCAGAGCTTCAGTCAACTGGTTCACAGGGTACACCCCTAATATGTTATTGCTAGGGAGGGAGATGAACACCACAGGACAGCTGATGTTTCCCATCCCAGGCCAGAAAATTGAAAGCTCTGACGGATACGTGTCCCATCTGGTGGAAAACTTGCAGCAAGCCCACACTGCAGCCAGAGAAACCCTCAAGACATCCCAGAGTATGAAACCGCAATCACGGACGAAGGCCTGGAAAGACCACAGTAGCACTGAGAGCGGGGCAGATTCTGACCAGTGCAAACAGTGAGTAAACCCCGGGTTTCGTGTACCGTTTGACCTGTGTGACTTATGTCGCAAGTGTACCTTAGTGCACGAGTAACGACAGTTAGGCACCCACCGTCACATGCAGGCACGAGCATTTTACAATTCAAACTTGCCAGTACAAAACCAGCAACACAGGCGTGGAAATTGTGGTGAAAGTCATGCATCACGAAACTGTCCTGCATATGAGTCAACATACAGAACTTGTGGCACTAAGAAAAATGTGCAGGAGGGCACAAAGCAGCAAGACTATGAATTCTGCACGAACTCATGACAGGAGATTCTTTTGAACGTGACGTCAGACATTCACGTAGAGTGTTGACGCAGAAATCGTTTGGACTCCCCTCACTGATCTGTGTTCGGACACTGTGAACTGTTCAAGAATATTCCAAGAATGAAGCATTCTTTCTCGCCTGTGACACTGATCAGGCACAGCGGTGAAATGCATTTAATGAAAGGCTAGGCTTTACGTATCCTGTGTTCAGTATAGGCGGCACTTCACTGTGTCGATGTTTGTCTTCTTCCGTGCAACCAGATAACTTGTGTAATAAGTCCATTCCCCAGCTGCACAAGGCTACATAATGGTCAAGCCATGCTAATTCTTCCAGTCATTGTCTCCAGCATTGGTTTACAATTTGATCTCTCAAGTTGCCAATATATGAATAAACGAAATGAAATGAGAGCAAAACCACAGGATAAATTACAGCAATTGTCGGGTATGAATGTGAGAGTGAATGTTTAGGTAAGTAGTGGGTAGGGGGAGTGCTGGAGGGAGGGCGCTGCGGCGGGGGGTGCCAGGGGCCATCAATAGGATGCCTGCCTGTCACTTCTCGCCTCCTCTGATCCAGTTAGTGGGCAGGAGGGAGAGTGTGAACGTGATTGGAGTAAAAAAAAATTTGTCAAGCAACCGGTCTGCGGAAACCCCCCCAAAAATGTAGCAAAATAATCAACGAGTTGATTGTGGCTACACAACAGAAGAAGAAAAGAGCACTGATTGAAATAAACCAACCTGATATAGTTGGCATAACAGAAGTGAAATCCATTTCAGTCTGCCTATCGCGCTGACCACAGCACCGAAACCACTCTCCTCCACATTCTCAACAATCTACTGATAGTGTCCGACTCGGGAAAAATTTCCCTTCTCACTCTTCTCGACTTGTCAGCCGCCTTTGACACGATAGACCATTCAATCCTTCTTTCCCGTCTTCATTTTACATTTGGTATCAACGGCACTGTTCTAAACTGGTTCAAATCTTATCTCACTGATCGATTCCAGTCTGTCATTGTTGATCATTTCCAATCTGAACCCGTTAAAATCGAACATGGAGTCCCACAGGGATCTGTTTTAGGCCCAGTGCTCTTCACACTGTGCACTGCTCCTCTCGCTGAAATTATCAACCGAAATAATATCAGTCATCATTCTTATACTGATGACACTCAACTCCAGAAGAGTGATACCCCTGAAAAACTGTTGTCACTCTTGCAAGAAACATCCAACTGCTTCCTGGACATTCCAACTGAACGCGGACAAAACTGAATCAATGATCATAGGAACTAAACAAAAACTGTCTTCCATCACAATGGACACAATCAAATTTGGCAGTACATCCATCCCTCTTTCCACGTCAGTCAGGAACCTCGGTGTTGTCCTTGACAATACACTGTCCATGCAAAAAATTATCAGTCAGACATGTCAGCCCTGCTACTGTCAACTGCGGCGCATCAGTGCCGTCCGGAAATATCTGTCCACTGACGCAACATCAAGACTTGTCGTGTCTCTCATTCTCTCTCGCTTTGACTACTGTAACTCTCTATTGTCTGGTTTGCCTGCTTCATCCATTCAGTCCCTTCAGCGCATACAAAACTCTGCTGCCCGACTAGTCCTCAGAAAGAAAAGATCTGAGCACATCACTCCTCTTTTGCAACATCTCCACTGGCTCCCTGTCTCACACCGAATAAAGTACAAGATCAGCACTCTATGTTATAGATGTATTCACAAAACTGCCCCTTCCTATCTCTGTGGCTGCCTTCACCTCTACGCTCCATCTCGCTCACTACGATCGGCTTCGGATCCACTCTGTTTACGCATACCCAGATTCAAACACTCGACTGTTGGCCGCCGTTCTTTCTCTGTCTCTGGACCTTGCGATTGGAATGAACTTCCTCTTTCGCTTCGTCAAGTCTCCTCACTCAGCTCTTTCAAGTCTGGCCATAAAACCCACCTCTTCCCAAAATAGCCTCCCTTGCCTGCCCTTCCTTGTCTTTAGTCTCTACAGTTTTAGAGTTATGCATGCGTGTGAATGACTGGTGCGAAAGCGCTTTGATTTGTCTCTGCACAAGATTCAGCGCTATATAAATACCATTATTATTATCATTATTATTATTATTATTATTAAGCTAGATTTAAAGTACAGGAAAGCGAACTAGCTTAGTGACAATCAATCAGTTCATCGCTCTTCACTGTCCCCTTTGCAGACACGTCTTCGTGCAGCAAATTTCTTCTTTTTTGGGGTTGTTTTTTTGTTTGTTTGTTTGTTTTGCTTGAATCTGAAGAAGATGGAGAAGAAGAAAAATACACTAAGCTGACAATTTATTTAGTTAGTTAGTTAGTTAGTTAGGTTTGTTTTTGTTTTTTTGTTTTTTTACGCTTATAGTTGACTTCATCAAGTTTTTGCGCCTTATACATATTATTATTAGTAGTAGTAGTTCTGTTGGGTTGGGTTTTTTTTATGTATTTACCTTTTTTTCTCAAGGCCTGACTAAGCGCGTTGGGTTACGCTGCTGGTCAGGCATCTGCTTGGCAGATGTGGTGTAGCGTATATGGATTTGTCCGAACGCAGTGACGCCTCCTTGAGCTACTGAAACTGAAACTGAAATAGCTATTGAAGGATATGAACTTTTTCACAATCTCGAGAATGAAGGGAGAGGAACAGCACTTCTAGTGAGGAAAGGAATGAAACCAATTCCAAATGATAGACTCAATAGCACATTCTCAGAGCATGTATTTGTGGACTGTACTCAAGGTGATGGAACATTACTGACAGTTAGGCTGATATATAGAAGACCAGGCAGCACATCTGAAAATAATGAGAAACTTTTCGAACTAATCAGGAACACAGCTGGAATGAAGAAAGACAATCTGCTAATGTTTGGAGATTTCAACCTCCCCAGCATCAACTGGGATACAGAATCGTGCAGGAACAAGGAATCACGTGAGGCATCTTAATTCCTTCGGGCTTACACTGATGCATGTCTTTTCCAACACCAGAAAGAAATCACATGTTTCAGAGAAGGCGAAAAACCCAGTGTAGCAGACCTTGTGTTGACAAATAAGGAAGATATGATCAAAGAAATCAGTACAGAAGCTGGACTTGGGAAAAGTGATAATTTCTGTTTGTTCATTACACTCAATGCGACAACAGCTAAGAAAACACAGTCTGCGAGATTCTGCTACAGTAAAACTGATGATGCTGTACTTAAAGACACACTACCGAAAGCTGAATGGGAAGAGGAATTAAAAGACCTATCTACGAATCTAGCATGAAAAAAAAATCAAAGAGAAAATATATGAGGCAATCAAAGCATCAACACCTATGACACGCCCATCAGGCAGACAACGAAAACCATGGATGAACAGAGGAACCCTGGCATCAGTCCGCAAGAAGCACTACTATTCAGACGCTGGCTCGCTACAAGGAATGCCCTGGATTATGTGAACTACTTGAAAGCCAGAAATAAAGCAAGAAAAGCATGCGGGAAGGCACAGAAGAACATTGAAAAGAAATTGGCATCTGAGGCAAAAACAAATCCTAATGGTGTATGGAAATACGCAAAGTCAAAGACATCTTGCAAGAGCGGTATCCCGGATTAGAAAAAAGACGATTGTAGCAAAACCAAGACTGACGCTGAGAAGGCCGAACTCCTGAACGAATTTTTCAAGAGTGTCTTCACATCTGAAGATCAACGTCCGGCTCCTGAGATGCCAGAGTACAACTTCAAAGAGACCAAGGACGACATCCCGATCACGGTAGATGGAGTGAGAAAACTGTTGGCTGGTCTACAACCAGGAAAAGCAGCAGGCCCCGACGGACTACCGCCCAGGATCCTCTCTGTAGCAGCTAACGAACTGGCTGTGCCTCTATCACATCTGTTCAGACTCACCCTAGACACTGGATAACTTCCCTCAGAATGGAAGACGGCGTACGTGAGCCCCATTTTTAAGAAAGGTAGCACAATTATAGACCTGTGAGCCTCACTTGTGTCGTCATGGAAAAGTTAGTGAGAAGAGCAGTGATGGGCCACGTCGAAGAAAATGACATTGTCACTCGTGAAAAACATGGTTTCGTCTCAGGCCGGTCATGTATAATACAGTTACTGGAGGTCATGGACTCATGGACAGAAGCAGTCGACGAGGGAGGAAGTGTAGACGTTATTTACACAGACTTTCAAAAAGCATTTGACAGTGTTCCTCATCGTCGACTCATGGAAAAGGTCTCTGCTTGTGACTTCTTCGATGGATCGGCGACTTCCTTGCAAACCGAACGCAACGCGTAGTGATCAATGGAGTGATGTCACAGGAAGGCAACGTAACCCAGCGGCATTCCTCAAGGAAGTGTACTGGGGCCCATCGTCTTTGTGATCTACATAAACGATTTACCTGCCAACGTGAAGAGCCAAGTAAGGATGTTCGCCGACGACACGAAGTTGTTTACCAGAGTGGATATTCCGAACAATCATGAAACCATGCAGAACGACTTGGACGAGCTCATGCAATGGTCCGACAAACGGCAACTAAAGTTCCATCCAGAGAAGTGCTGCGTCCTGAAACTAGGCCACGAAAGAGAAACGGAGTACTTCATGAACAGTAAAGACAAAGACGGCACTCAATCAGAGTAAAAATGAAAGAAACGCAGGCAGAGAGGGATCTTGGGGTGACAATCGACAAGACGCTCTCTTTCAAGCAACACGTGACACAGGCAACATCAAAGGCAAACCGCGTTGTTGGAGTCATCCGAAGGTCCTTCGACTACCTAACACCAGCAACTTTCGTCCAGCTGTTCAAGGGATTAGTCAGACCACTCCTGGAGTACGGTCACTGTGTTTGGAAGCCAGACGAGAAGAATCAGAAAGGTCTCTGCTCTGAAGTGGAAAACGTCCAGAGGAGGGCGAACAAAATGTTGGGCCCTCTGAAGGACCTCCCGTACCCCGAAAGGCTACGTCGGCTGAAGCTTCCATGTCTGGAGCACAGGAGAAAGCGGGGAGATGTAACTGAAGTCTACAAGTACCTACATGGCTTCTACAAAGTGTCACGCCCTGACTTCCACGTCGCCACGAACGAGCTGAGATCCACCAGAGGCAGCTCCCTGAAACTTCAGAAACTAAGGCATCGTCTCAACGTACGGGGCAACTACTTTGCAAACAGAGTTGTGAACCTCTGGAACAGCCTCCCAGATGATGTGGTAACAGCGCCATCGGTAGACACCTTCAAGAGAAGGCTGGAAAAGCACTGGGCAGCACCACCTTCAATGTACGACCCAGAATGTCTAGCCTAAATTGTTATAATAAATGATCTGATTGGCACCACCCTCAAACCACCCAGGCCAATCAGTTTCAGTTTTGAGAACCTGAACATGGTCCAATGAAAAAGGACCTGAATCTTGTAACGTCAAAGTCAAAGTTATATGATATTGTTTGTTATTCGTGTATTATTTCATGTGCTGATGTCAGTATTGCTATCGCGTAAAGTGTTCTTTTCTTATACTGACTCTCAGTATCACCAGCTTCACAGCTACCATGTGCTTAGTATTCTATGTGTGTTTAGTATTCTGCTCTAATGATCACAACAATACAATATTTGCTTAATATCAGTTACTGGTTAAAACCATCTGATATGTATCTCAATTTAGTAATTGTAATTCAGCTGTCATGCTTTTACCAATAAAGATTACTCCGATACAGTGACATACTATATAACTGATCCATTTTAGTCACTTCCACAGTGTAATCTTTACATAATCTATACTATCAGTGTACTTTCGCTTAATCATCACAGTCATAATCACTTTTTACTACACTATTTAAATGTAATATGAATGTCATTTGATGCTAGTGTTTGTCTTCACACACATGCATTATTTATTTTGTTGTTGCCAGTTCCAAAATAAGTGGTAGTCTTTCCATGGTAATGTATATACCTTTGCTTACAATCCAAAAGCACTGCTGACATGTGCTTATGACATTTGTTTGTGTCTTCCAGGCACTGTCTGCTTTTCTAAATATTGTAATAAAAAACATATAAAACCCCTTTGTAACTAAACAGCATGCTGATCTTTCAATATTTTCCTCCTTTAAATATTATTTGAAATAATCCAAAACAACCTATTATCTACCACACCCTTACAACCCCAGTACACGGTTAGAAATTTCTGGCGTTACTGACAAGAAAAACAGAAATATATTCATTCTTTAATCCATTCCTCAAAACAAACCCCCTGTAAGCCCACGATTTCTCGCAACCCCACGATTTCTCTCACTTTGAGAGAAACGATGGGACTGCGAGAAATCATGGTTGTTCCCCTCTCACGTTTTCTCTCAAATGCAATAAATCGTGTAAGAAATCGTGGGAAGTCCCCGTTATTTTTATCAACAATATTTCATTTGTCATTGGAGATGGATTCTTGTCTTTTCCCAATGCAAACATAAGAGAAAAATGAGAGAGAGGGAGAGAGAGAGAGAGAGAGAGAGGAGAAATGGAGAGCAACGACGATCATGATAATGACAGTGGCGTTAGCACAGACATCAACAATAAATGGTAAAGGTGATGGCACAGTACTGTTTAAACAAAAAAGAAGTTTGAATGTATGTGTATTTCAGTGTGCGTGTGTGTGTGTGTGTGTGTGTGTGTGTGTGTGTGTGTGTGTTTCCTTTTATGTGTTTACTCGGCTGACTGATTTGTTCTTCTTTCATTCTGTTTTTTAATACAATATTTTCATGTTCTGGGTGTTTTCTATGAAACTGATAATCTATTTTCAGTGCAATCCTGAATGCGAAAGGATGCTTACACAAACAGATGAACAAATGAGCAAGCATGAAATGAAGAACATCATAAATACATGTGACAGAAAAGGTTGCACAACAAACATCGCAACTATTTGGTCAAGTTTTCACGCTTCGTAGGTGACTGTAAAGCATTGTGTAGAAAGCTGAAGTTATTTCCAATATCCCTCGGGAAAGATTCGATTCAAGTCTTATTACATCGTATTATATTATATCATAGTTTATTTCTGTTTGATTCATATACATTGCCTTAATTTCATTGTTTGCTATTGATTCCGATGTTGAATTCGAGGTCGATGCATTCCGACCATGACTGTTATGTTATGTTATGTTATGTTGTGTTATGTTATGTATATTTATATCTAAGTTATACACATTGGCTAAATTTCGTTGTTTGCTGTTGATTCCGATGTTGAATTTGAGGTCGATGCATTCAGTGATCCCATCTTTTGTGAAATACAATGAATTGATGTGTTTCAATGTCATTACTGTTGATGTCTTCGTTAACGCCACTGTCATTATCATGATCATCGTTGTCGTCGCCCCCATTTTTCTCTTTCATTTTCATCTCTCTCATATTTCTCTAAGAAACCAACTCCGATGCTAAAGGAAACATTTTTTATGAAAATATGGGATTTCCCACGATTTCTCACACATTGTCTATCTGAACTCACATGGTCTGTTCATCTCTGTTCAGTGTGCATACCGCCCGTTTTACAGTGCAGAAACATCTCTTTTGAAAATTACAAATGGTCTTCTCCTTGCACTACATTCTGGACACATGTCTACACTTACGTTACTCGATCTTTCGGCCGCGTTTGACACGATCAACCATGATAGCCTGCTTCGTAAGCTCGAGCATGTCTTCGGCATTCGAGGCATGGTTCTATCTTAGGTTCAGATCACATCTGTCTGATAGGACTCAAACAGCTGTTGGCTCGAGGTCAGCACCATCCTGTCTCAATGATGGTGTTCCACAGAATTCGTTATTGGGGCCTGTTTTGTTTGTTCTGTACACACAGTCACCTGACCACACTTTTAAATAACACTCCATCAGTCACCAGAAATGAAAGAATTTGTGATAAATGTTCTGCACATGATATTGCTGTTCATGTGTCCCTTTTTCAGAGCAACAGAAAAAAATGTTTACCTACACAAACATATTATAGAATCCGACCAAACTCCATTAAAGTCCATAATTTTCTGGAAAAAAAAGAAAAAGAAAAAAAAAGAGAATATTACAAAAATTTAAAGCCTTCGTTTCGACTATACACGTCTCTTATCAGTAAAACTTTGTATATCGTAAGCGAAAACAACATTACCTGTCTTGAAGGGAAAGTCGCTTGTTAATGTGAATTTGGTTGTTCGCTTGTTTGGGCTTTTTGTGTTTGTATATTTTCCACATCACTCATATTATTTTGTGTGTAAAAGGTGTTCATGTATAATGTTTCAATGGCCCCAGGGGGCACATGAAATAAACCTTTTGCCTTGCCTTGACAAAGCCAGGACCAAATTTACTAATAAACAAAACAAAGCTTAATGAAATATGTGGTGCCTATCATGTGTGTATGTGTGCTTGAACAATTCATGAGTGGTGATGTATAATTTTCTGTAAGATTTTATGGAACTACAGAGTATGGGGAGAGGTGGGAGAGTTTTATATGTTTTAGGTTGTTGTTGTTGTTGTTGTTTTATTATGCTGTGGGTGTCGTATGTTTTTTTAAACGTTGTGTGCAGTCATTTATAAACCTGCCACACTTCAAAGTTATCCATGGGAAATTAAAGATATAATAAAATAAACTGAATGCATACATAAACAAGAGAGGCAAGGCCTTCAAGACTCACTTGTGATAAATTACGTCCCCTAGCATTAATTACAGAGTAATTTCCCTTTTTTACTATCTGCACCAAAACGTTTGCAAAATGAATAAAAATTCCATGCTTAGCAAAAGAAGTTCCTGTTTGAACAAAAAATGATAATAAAGACTCCTCTAGTTGTGTCAGAATAAGAGGTCAAAGTGCCAAGTTTAGAGAATACAAAAAATATAAATATAACAGTAAATGCAGTTTGCATATAATTAGGCTTCTTTTTTATATTTTTTTTGTGCCCATCCCAGAGGTGCAATATTGTTTTAAAGAAGATGACTGGAAAGAACTGAATTTTTCCTATTTTTACGCCAAATTTGGTGTCAACTGACAAAGTATTTGCAGAGAAAATGTCAATGTTAAAGTTTACCACGGACACACAGACACACACACACACACACACACACAGACAACCGAACACCGGGTTAAAACATAGACTCACTTTGTTTACACAAGTGAGTCAAAAATGTATCAACATTCTGTTCCCTTTTATATCACCAGATTCACTAATAAGCAGCACAGAGTGGAAAAACAAAATTACACACACACACACACACATATGTATACGCTGTTTCGGAACACACACACACACACACACACACACGTGTGTGTGTGTGTGTTATGTGTGTGTGTGTGTGTTATAATATATATATATATATATATATGTGTGTGTGTGTGTGTGTGTGTGTGTGTGTGTTCCGAAACAGCGTAAATCGAATTTCGGCCGAAATCATGTTTTTCAACGGCATTGGTAGACGCACGTTAGTGGCGTGTGTGAGTCAACTTTCAACTCGAACATGCTCGGTTTCAATCTGCTTTCATGCCATTTATTTAATCCGAAGCTTTATAGTAACAAAAACAGAACACATTTTAACGATTATTTAATTCAATTTCATTTAATTTATATTTTTTGTTTATCCATTTTTCAAAGCGTGTATCACACGTGAGTCTTGTTTGCATATGAAGTTGCTTTGATGTCAACAAGACTATGTGTTTCAAAATGACTTCAACATTTTTTAAATGCTGCAGTAGTGTGGAATCAAATATGAATATAGAGAAAAAGATTAGCGTATTTCGAAAAGGGGTACCTTTGGCTCGAGATGAGCAATTGTATTTTGATGCAGCTGGTTCCGAAGTTGCAAACAGTTAATGCTACATACGTCATACATTTGCAACCAAAAAAAGACGTCTTTTGATGGAAAGCATTTGGATCTAATTATGATCTTCAGTTTTGCAACTACATCCATCCCATTTCCGGATCCCTTAACCGAATCCTCCATTGCTTACATAAGGGTGTATAACCGGCATACAGTCTCTCTCTACTACAACCGGCGTACACACACACACACTCTCTCTCTGTCTGTCTCTATCTCTCTGTCTCACACACACACACACATACATGTGCGCGCGCAAACATGTACATACACAAACAAGCATTCACACACACACATGCACGCACGCACATGTACATGTTTACACACAAAGTGGAGAAAACAAGAGCATAATTATTTTCATAAAGAAGCTAGACAGGGAGTGAGACTGACACACTGCAGACAGACACAGTGATACAGACAGACATCTAGACAGTGAAAAAGGAGAGGGATGGGAAAAGGTGAACCCATTTCCATAAAGTACTTGAACATCAAAGTAAATCAAAGGATGGAGAATGACAAGCAATGGGACCGTTTCTCCTCATCTAACCCCCTGCTCCCGCCCATTCCTAGTACCCACCCCCGTCACCTCTTCCCTCTGAATCTTACCGTCTGCCATCTCAGAGGAGGTTGGTAAACTACTCCTGCTTCATGGCATAAACCCTGAGCTGCTCCCTCTCCCACCTCCTTTTCTTGCATAATATGAGTGAAGGAAGAAGGGGAAGCGAACAGAAAAAGAATGGTAAAATAAATCAGGGGGTGGGGGAATACAAAGAAAAAATGGTAGAAAAGAAAATAAAACCACAAAAAAGGAAGGTAGAAATGGGTAGGAGGAGTACTGAGAGAGAAACGAAGTGTGTAGAAAAGGGTGACAGGGAAGGAGAAGAAGAGGAAGAAGATGAAGAAGAAGACGAGGCGATTTAGACGCATGCGCATTCATCCTTTCAGCACACAATGGACGTGGAGAACAGGTGAGGAATTGGACGTGGTGGTGGAGGAGGGGTGGGGGGTTATTAAAAGAAAAAGCCCAGCAAACAGTAGGAGTGGTGAGGCTTTGGGAGGGGTCTGTTGCGGCATGTATTGTCGCCCCTGCATGTATTGTCGCCGGCGACAATACGTGCAACCCTCGTTGCATGTATGCATTGTCTCCTCTGCATTGTTTGTCGCCGGCGACAATAATGTGCAGACGCTCACTGCACATATTGCGCCAGTTTTTAGAGTAAAAAAATCAATGTAAAATGATGATAGTATTATGATGATCGCTATGATAGAGATTATAGTGGGTGCGTATGAGAGATTCAGATTCAGATGATTTATTCATTTCAGGCCATAGCCCCATATGAAGAGGGGGCGATAACATAGTTAAACATGCGTCACTACAACTATGTGAACACAATAAGCATAACCAGATACCAAAACAATTAGGATGCTAGTGTTTCTCTCAGCTGAAGTGCTCGAAATAAATACACAGCTAGACTGCATATTGTTTCATTATCGGTCGATGACATCAATAAACATAATCTAAACAGACATGGATATGTATAATATTCCTTCGGGATAAATTTTACTCGAATGTCTGTTAGGGCAGGGCACTTCAAAACAAAATGAACTTCATCCTCTCTGCATTCCTCGCACAGAGGACATAATAATTCTGAATTATTCACAGTTTTGTAACGCTATCTGTGTACTTTTATATCAGCAATACCAAATCTGAATCTGGTTAGAGTACATCGCAGGTGTCTGTTCACGTTACGCAAAAGGTATCTCTTCACTCTTGCCACCTACAGTCTATCAGTCTTTGGCGAAACATTTGTACAAATCTATTTTCATCACCTACTCCTTGATACTCCAATGCGTACCGAAATCCAAGTTCATACAAACACATTCGTACATCTGACACCCGATTTCGTTTGCCTCTTTGGTCTAAATCATACAACATATAGTATGATTTGCATGGTAGTCTATGAATATTCATTTTCAGTCATTTTAACCAATAGCGAATGCATTTAACAGCAGAATTTACATAAATTGGTTATCTATCGGTTTCTCCATAAACTAAATCATTTGGTGTTCTCATCTCAACCCCTAAAAACTTTTTAAGACCAAATAAGTGAACAGATTCGCAATACATGGCAGCATTCCTATCAATTCCCCTCAATTCTGAGCCGTACTGGACCACAGGTTGTATCTGAGAGTCAAAAATTTTGATAAAGAGTTCCAGCGAGTTATTATTCAACAAGAACAATTTCTTCATAACAGCCATCAAGGCATTCTTCGCTCTGCTAGATAGATCTCTGCAAGCAGCTACAAAACTCAAACGAGTAGAAAAAAGTATCCCAGGGTATTTATAAACATTAACGACAGGCATAGTAATACCATCATAAACCCATTTCCCCCTTGCAGCCAAGTAACCTCCTTTCCTGAAGACGATAATGTTGCTTTTATCCAAATTCACCCGTAACTGCAATCGATTAGCTGAGTTTTTCAAGTTGTTCAACTGCGTTTGTAACCCAACGTCTGTCTCTGAAAACAAAAGTATGTCATCAGCAAGTAATAAAATAAACAATTCTAAGAAATCATTAGTAAATCTAGCACCATGTCTTCCTTTATCTATTACTTCAACTGCTAATTCATTTATAAACAATGAAAACAGAATCGGACTGCAGACATCTCCCTGTTTAACACCTCTTGTACAGCATATATAATCATAAGTTTGTTACCACTTCTTCTTCTTGTTTTAACAACATTATACATACTCTTTACACATTTAAAAGGTTTTCCTTTTATCCAATTTTTTGTCAGAATAGGCCACAACATATTTCGATTATTTGAATCAAACGCCTTTTCGAAGTCAAATGCAACGTAAAGCTTGCGATTAAGGGATAACTGTTTCTGAATGAAGGCCAAAAGTGTAAACATATGATCAATTGTTGAGTGTCCTCTTTTAAATCCTGCCTGGTGTTGTCCAGTTATGTTATAGCATTCTACATATTCTTGAAGTCTTCGGTTAATAATCACACTATATACTTTACTACTAATATCAGACAAAGAAATGCCTTTATAATTGTTGGTATTATTTACATCACCATTTTTATAAAGTGGCATGGTAACAGATTCACACCAGTTTTGCAGGAAATACCCCCTTGTCAAATACAGCATTCAAAATTTTTACGAAGAATTCTACAATCGTTTCACATGGAATTTTCAAAAATTCCCCAATGATGCCATCAGGACCTGCAGCTTTTCCATTTTTATTTTTCTAAGAGCAAACAGTACTTCTTCAAGAGAAATTGGACGATTCATAGCTTCATTGTCCTCTGCTGGTATATTGTGATCATCGTTATCTTATCGCGAGTCTTTATCAAGTAAGACTTTAAAGTGTTGAAACCAATCATATACAGATATATTATTTTTAGGTTGTTTCTTTTTAAACGATATTTTATTTAAACATTCCCAAATTTGTTTTTGGTCATCAATTGAAGCAATTAGCCTATCCAACACATTATTATACTGTTTTTCTTATTGTTTAACATACGCTTATATTCTCTTCTAGCTATTACATACTCATTAATATCATCCTTATCTAGCGTTCTACGGCATTTTCTCAGTAACCTACGAACATTTCTTCTAGTATTCTTGCATTCTTCATCAAACCAGTTCTTATGTTTATTTTTATCCACCCTAAATCTTTTTTTCATGCATACTGCACATTCTCAAATGAATCATTAAATAAATCCAAGGGTTCATTAATGTTAACATCAATCAGATCAAGAGCTGTCTGTAATTTATCATGCATTTCTAGTTCCTTGATTCTCCTGTAATAAGTTTGACTATGTTCCTCACTCCACATAAATTTTTCTATCACTTGCTTATCATTATCATCTCTCATTTTAAATGAATTATCAACTGAATACGCAATACGAAATTCAACAGGAAAATGATCAGATTCCGATCTGTTAACGAGTATTTAATTTACATAAATCACAAGCAAGTTCATAAAGATCGTTTGATAAAATGAAGTAATCATTAACACTGCAACCAGTTTCACATGATAATGTGTATCGACCTTCCCGGTCGCCATTACAGACTCCATTCAAATAATCAAATTTAGGGCAGTGCACATGTTTAACAGAGATTTTCCATAGGCACTGGTATGCGTATCTTGGGAAGAACGACAAATAGTTACAGAGCAGCTTTTGAATTGAAAGTCAGTGTTACCCTTTACCAACTGTGAAGGAGAAAGATTAGAAATTCGACTGTTTCAGTCGCCACATACAATTATATAGACATTTTCATACATGAGTATCAAGTCAGCCAGTCTTCAAGTATGTCAATTCCTTGATTATAGTCAAAGTGTACACGAAAAGGAGAGCCCTCTGGTGGCACATAAACACATACATAGAGGATATCTTTAGTTGGCTTCCATAGCTGAATTTGATGCACTGGTGACTCAAACACGGGAGTGCATTGCTGGCCTAAAGGACTGGATGACTCTCAACAAGCTGCAACTAAATGATGATAAGACTGAATATATGATGATAACCTGTCCACAGAAGTTTCGTCAGCATCCTTCCTTTCCTGACTCTCTGATCAATAGCACACCTGTTTCACTTCCTCCTTCTGTTCACAGTCTTGGTGTAATCCTAGACTAGTCTCTTTCCTTCCAACAGCGCATTTCGAATATATGTAAAGTTGCCTATTTGGAACTGCGTAGAATCAGCTCTATCCGCCACTATCTCTCAACCGATGCAACCAAGACACTTGTATGCTCTCTGGTTCTCTCAAGATTGGATTTCCATCCCAAATATCTATTAGACAGACTCCAACGAATTCAGAATAACGCTGCCAGACTCATATGCAGAGCTTCTAAATTTGACCATGTTTCTCCTCTCCTTCAGTCTCTCCACTGGTTGCCCGTTTCTGATCCAATAGACTATAAGCTATCCACTCTGACCTTTTCTGTTGTAAAAAAAAAAAAACTGATTGAGAGTGTGGTTGGTTCGATTCTACTCCAAGAGAGAGGGGAGCAGACAGGGGGATATAGGATCGACTAATTGACGCACACACTCACTTGCTCCCCTCACACCAATAGCAGGGAGTGGTTCTATAGTGTTTACTTTACAATACAGCACACACACGAAGCAGTTCACCCTACTTAGCAAAAGCAACACACACTAAGGCAGCACACACTACCTACTTCAAGTACTTCCTACAAGCAGCACACAGTAAAATGTTCACCCTATACCTAAAGCAGCACCTACAAGCAGTATCTACAAGCAGCATCTACAAGCAGCACACAGCCCAACAGGGATTTCCTTGCTCCTCACATCACTGATCAGTCAGTCACCCTGTGTCAGTCAGTTTTTTTCTGGGAGACAGCCAAGAACTGGCTGTGCTGACTGGTTTTATCCCTTCCCAGAACATACTGTGCATACTAATGCAAGCTACAACACTCACTCCCCCAACTAGCTGAACTGAAATAATCAATCTTTGCTTGTCCTAATGACACTACGTGAATGACTGACAGATTCACTGCTTAATCTCGATTCGTTCAATTCAACAGATTGATCTGATTTACTACAATTCAGCCCACTTAGGCCAGGTAATTTGGATTAAACTTTGCGTTAGGTCAAAATGTCTGCAATAAAACCGTTCTTTTTACGATAAAATAGAATAAATCATACTGATCACACTGATATAAAGTTGACCACTACAGGGGGGCGGGAACATAGTTAGATTTTGATTTTTAATGTCCAGAATTGAATATTTTTATTACTTCTGCCTGTGTGAGAGCACCTTACAAAGAGTCGCAAGGCAAGCACAGGCGAAGGTTACGCAAGCGCGGTATAAGGGGTCGCCAGAGGAAAGAGTTCAGCGCGGTACAGTACATGTGACTGACTGCTGCCGCGCTGATGCTGATCTGTGAGCAGGTCACTGTGGCAGACAACTGATTCTGAACAGTAAGCTAGGAACAGAGCTCCTTGGGGTCAAAAGGAAACAAACATTTTCAATTTCATGTATTTTATACTAAATTGGTACAAGACACAAATCCGCTTTTATGAATGTTTTCCACTTTCCTACCATTCATGACATGTCATAAAGAATGAAATCGGTATTATACCGACTGCAAAGGTGAATTTACGAAGGCAGTACGGGATCATTTAGTTCGTAAATACAATTTTGTTGATATTTTACGCAATGCACAACTCGGATATACTCCATGCTTCGCTTATTAACGTGTAGAATAATATGTGTTAACCCGGTTAGGCCAATGAACATTATTGGCGCTCTGTCCAGACAATAAATTCGGAAAGTATGGAGGGCAGATGGCAAAATTGAACATCATGTCTTGATGTGAAAAGAACGGTATGAAATACATATTTTTCTTTGGAAATGAACCGGTATTTGCAAATGTGACTCACGAACCCTGGCTCAGTAGACGTCGATTTAGTGCGGGATATAAATAATAATCATAATGATAACAATGGGTCATAAATTTTTATTAATGATTATGTAAAACTTTCTTGTAACACGTGTAACATTGAATCCAAGTTACCTAAATTAACTTTCCCGACGCAGATGTTTGAATTACTGGATTTATAATAATGATAGTAATGAATCCATCATGCGATCCTTAACCAATGCAATGCATTCAAACAAAGCCTGTGCAAAATTATGTATTTTATTAATGATTACCTAAAACCTGATGACATATGTAGCATGGAACCCAAAATACCTAAACTAACTTCCCCACCCTGGATGATTTTATTTTTCAGAAACACTGCAGGCACTCCATTTTCACATCAATTCTCCCCAGTGTTTAACTGTTTAATGTACTACCGTTCATTTTATTATGAAATGGGAATTGTATTATTTATATCACTTGACAAAAGTTTTCCTCTTCATCTGAAGAATTGTGATCAAAACACCGGATTCTTTCTATCTTTCTATTCGGTCAATCAACAGAAAACCGATTAGCGTTATCCTCACAGTGAACAAATACGTAGGATTGCAGAAAAACAAAATGTAATAAAAGTAAGACTATGAGAAAAAAACAAACCCAAACAACAACAATAACAACAATAAACAACAACTAAAAATAAGGAATTTTATTATCTGCGTAAAGCAGAACCAAAGAACATGTGTTTTGTGTCCGAATGTGACACCTGACTTCATCTCAAGCACTACTAAACGTGAAATGCTTCAAACTTAATTGATTTTAAGAAATTCATTCACAATCAATGTATAGTTTGGTTTTTCAGAACTTGTGTGATGTAGAATGTGGCTGTTCTAATCAAATTTTGCAAAACAATAAGCGCGTAGGGACTGGCGTGTTTCGGATACAACGAATTTTTTCGTTCCACACATCGTCTGTCTTGTGAACTGATAAACTACATCATTTCGTGATAAAACTTCACCAGACAGCAAAAGCCAAAATCAAGGTAATTCAAGGGGGTGATTCTCTACTTTGAACTTTGTTGTTTGGAACTTTTGATGCAACAAGTCTTCAACTGAAAACAGTCTTACTGAACTACATACGTTGACATGGTTCGAAATCTTACGCCAGTATCCATATATTACCGCATCTCGCCATGTGTCAGAAACAGTGATTGTGTCTAAACTTAATCGGATCAGAGATAAATATACAAACAAACCATAACGACGAAATTAACATACACAGTTATGTTGCTTGTTTGTTTGCTTGTTTTTTTATGTGTGTTTTTTTTTTTTAATATAGCAACCACGGGGTGCGAATGAACATATCGGAGATTTCCGTGTAACATATGTACATCTCACACGCTGTCGGAAACAACACATTCTCTGAATCTGTGTTCAAACACACACGATTGAAGTGTGTTTGTCAAACCGATTTACGCTTTCCCGCGATGAATCCGCATGATTTATGTGGAAACAGTTCTAATTTTGTTTACATGTATATTTTTTTATTGGGTCGTTTACATGCACAGAAGTAACACAGAAAAGCGGAAATGAAAATTAATATGCGACGTCGATTGCATTTAAATAGTTGAATAGACTTTTTTTTCAGAAAATGAGTGTATGTGCTGCAGAAGGTAGATGTGTTGACCACCTGTTGCAAGTAAAGAACGTGTAGTGTATTCATGAATGTGCTTGCCTTTAAATGAATAAAAATACGTCAAGAGGAACGGGTTGTTTACGTCTGTCACGCGGGTTTTTTGCGTAATATTTCAAACTTAATGTACCATTTTTACTGATGGTCAATGTTGTATTATCACAACGAATGAATATAGATCAGGTCTGTATGTACTGGATTTTAATCAGGTTTGTACTTATTTGTTTCTGACCACTTCATGTTTAGAGACATTGCCATGTCACAAAATGGCGCCGAAAGTTTGGATTTTTTAATAATTTTCAACACATTTAAGACACAAGAAACAAACCATATTCTCACAAAATTGTTGCAGACATTTCTCTAATGAATTGCAATCCTGATAACATGCGAAACATTTGAATAATCATTGTAAACACATGTTTATACTGAATCAGACTGAGAGACCCCGATTGAGACTGACCCATTTTCATTTTCCAGGCTGTCTTTGCTCTTCATGACTATCTGATGCACTTCATTTTGCCACCTTCATACTCCAGCCAGATACATTTTCTTTCCCATGGTAAACCGACGTGTCTACTGCGCCAGGGTTCGTAAGTCACATTTGCAAATACCGCTTCATTTCCAAAGAAAAAAAAATATTTTTCATACCGTTCTTTTTATATCAAGACATGATGTTGGTCAATTTTGCCATCATCTGCCTTCCATGCTTTCTGAATTAATTGTCTGGACAGTGCTCTGACAATGTTCATTAAAACAAACCTAGTTAACAGGTATTGAGATATTCATATACTACACGTTAATAAGCAGAGCATGAAGTATTTCCAAGTTGTGCATTGCATAAAATGTCAACATAATTGTTCCTGCGAACTAAATGATCACCTGCTGCCTTCGTAAATTCACCTTTGCAGTCGGCACAATACCGATTTCATTCTTTATGAAATGTCAGGACTGGTAAGAAACTGTAAAACATTCATAAAAGCAAACTTGCGTTTTCTACCAATTTAGTATGTAATAGATGAAATTAAAAGTGTTGTTTCCTTTTGACCCCAAAGAGTTCTCTTATTTTCTGTACAGGGAAAGAACGGTTTTGTTGCAGACATTTTGACCATTTTTGTATCTGTCCTGGACTAAAAGATCCACAAGGCAAGAGCAAGAGCAAGCCAGGGTTACGCAAGCGCGGTATAAGGGGTCGCCAGAGGAAAGCGTTTTTATAAAATGGTTTTCATCTTCGATCACATTACAACATTTACATGCGTGATTTGAATTACATTTGAATGTTCTTCTAAAAAATGATCCATTTTATTGGAAGCAAACCAAGCCGTAATTTTACCAAACAGTCCCTAAAACACTTTTTATCCACAAAGTCAAAATATTGCTCACACTGAAAACCAGTTTAAAACAGTCTGTAGTTATGATATATATCTTTAGGCATTACTGACTCGTCCCACTCCTGCATAAATATATCTTTCATTCTTTGCTTAAATAATGACAAAAATGTGTGCTCACAACCAACGCCTTGTTGCAACCAGGCATATCCAAACCCAAGTCTAAATAAAATATTTTTTACTAAAGACACCCAGCATTTTTTCCCCTTTTCGTCTAAGTTAAACAACATCAAATATACCTGTCTGGGTAATCGGTGCACATTCATATTCAGCGACCTTAACCAGTACTTGATACACCTTGTTGCACTATTTATATACAGTGGATAACGTCCTAATTCGCCGTATGCAAACTTGTTTGGTACTCTAAGTGGTATGTTCAAAAAACGTTTACATGCAAAGGAATGAACCTTCTCAATATTATCAAGTCTGTTAAGACCCCACATCTCAGAGAAAGAGAGAGAGAGAAGAGAGAGAGAGAGAGAGTGTGTGTGTGTGTGTTCACCTATGTGTTTCCATGAGTGTGTGAGTGTACTCGTATTAATGTGTGTGTGCGCTCGTATGATATGTGTGTTTATATGAGAGAACGCACGTATGTGTGCGTGTGTTGTGCGAACGTGCAGTTATGGGGCTGGATGAATAGGAATATGCTGTTCGTTTGTCCAGCGCGGTTTGAGTGAGAAATGCAAAGAGGTTTTGTTGCCCTAAAGTACAACGACTTATGAACTTGTTCCATTAACACCTACTAGCAAGCGGTTGCGATGACGTCGACGCCGCCGTCTTCAAAGACAGTCATAAAACCATCCAGTTCGACAGCTGTGGATGCAGACGCCGCAATGGCCGGGGTGGGGGACTGTCTTCGAATCCGCCGTCTTCAAAGAGAAACACATTGGGGTTCTCAGCGAAGACGTTCTTCGCATTCCGTACATGGTCGCGGCATAAAAGTCCTGTCTGGTGTAGACAAGACTGGTGACACACGCTGAAGAAAATTGAACAGTCTGTGTGTGTGGGGTGGGGGGTGCGGATGGGTGTGTGTGTGTGTGTGTGTGTGTGTGTGTGTGTGTAGGTTCGGTCCATATATTCAATACTCCGTGCTTACACACACACACACAATCTATTTCTTTCTGTCACACACGTGTGCGCATTCACAAACACAGGCAGACTGACAGACACACACACTCACTCACGTTCTCTCCCTCCCTCTCTCAAGCACACGCATATGAGCGTACACCCACACACAAACACACACCACACAATCATACACACACGCACGACGCGCGCATGCACACACACATACACTCACTCACTCACACACGCACTGTGACAGTAGCCAAACCTGACCAGTTTACAAACCATCCAGTCTTGACTTTTACAATCGACTCAAGCTCCCGAACCTACTGTGTGAGGAGTTGTCACGTGACTTTTACAGTGACTCACACACACACTGACGCACGCACGCACACACACACACATTTGCACGCACAAACACGCAAACATGCACGCACAAGCACACACATACACACACACACGCCAAATACATCCGCATACATATACCATCTCTCCGACCACATACCCCTTTTATATAAACACGAATGTAATCCCAAAGACACACATGAAATACACGCACACGCATACACTCACACAAACAAGAACACAACAATATCATATGCGCGTGTGCACACGAACACATGCAGAAAATAACAACAGAAACATTAACAACAAAAACAACACATTGCTATGATAAGAACAACAACACGACACTAGGCCAAGTGCACTCCGACTGTGCAGTTCTTTTTTGGTTGTGGTGTATATTGCGACAAAATGTGCAGAAGGACGACAATACACGCAGTGGGGGTCTGCACGTATTGTCGCCGGCGACAGTATGTGAAGGGCGACAATACTTGCACTGAGTAAGGCCTGCACATAATGTCGCCGGCGACAATATGTGCAGAGCGGCGACAATACATGCAGCGAAGGCTGCACCTATTGTCGCCGGCGACAATGCATGCAGGGCGATAATACATGCTGCAACAGGGTCATCAGTCATACTACCAGCAAAAGAAATTACACCAAGTTACCCATCACACAGTAGCACATTAAAACTGAAACATTCCGATGGATATGAATTATACACAGCCACGACTGATGAATGGGTATAACTAGAAGGGAGGCATGAGAGAGAACTCAGAACTAAAAACGTTTTTTATTCAAAGATTATGAATTGTAGGCGTAGCCTATTCTTCCAATTTGTCCTTGAGAGAGAGTGGGGAAGGGGATGGGGGGTGGGGGGAGGGGGGGGGGGAGAGAAACTGAGGAAATGACGACGAGAGTAGAGGCCAAGCAGGCAGAGTATCCAATGTAGACGGTTCACTCACCGTTCTTTGAAGACGTTCAGATTCGGGCGGTGCACTGGTGTAGTCTGGCTACCAATTGATGCGTTTGGACAACTCCATGTACGCTGCACCACATCTGCCGAGCAGATGTTTGACCAGCAGCGCAACCCAACGCGCTTAGTTAGTTGGCTTTGTGAGAAAAGGATTTCAAGTTTAAAAGTAAACTGATCAAATTTATGATAAAACAAATCAATTAATATGTTAAGAAATGAAAATGAGAATTTTAAAAATATTTCTAAAATATATAATGATTAAGCTTTTACAGAGACACATTCACACATAACTTTTGACTCAAAGTAAGAAAAAAAGGTTGAATCATAGCACACACTCACAGTCTTGCACTGTGTTTTATAGAAAGGAAACAAAAAAGGAGATGTGTGTTTTCGGTTTTTTTGTTATTGTTTTCTGTGCTTTCACATGAATCAATGTCTCTCACAGAAAGCAGAAACGTGAAAACATAACACGATCATATGAATAATATCCAGTAGGTGGGTTTTTTTTTCCTTTCAGTCTGTAGCAGATTTCAATGAATCTTACACCAGGTTAGGTGCTCACTTCCAGTCCCAAGAAATTAAGCCCTGCGAGTGGTGATGAAGAGTTGTGGAGGAGCTTTTCACACCGCCCTCTCGACAGTTCCTTCAGCATGGGTTGGTTGTAGATCTGAGCGCAACGCTTCAATGCAAACTTCCATCAGTATTGATCAAAGTAAGCGGGAATCAGCCATACCAGGGACTGCGCGCGGCCAGACAGCAGCACAAGCACAAAGCAGACCCATACCAAGCAGAGAGGCAGAAACGGACGGAGAAAGGAAGGAGCGAAAGGGGTAGAGATAAAGAGGATCGCTGTCAGAGGTCACAGGCAGCTGTCGGCAGCCCGCTCCAACAACCCTCTTTTCCAGTGGAGCGGCAACAACGACAGCAGCGCTGGAACTGAGCATTCAGTGAAAGGGCATTCTTCCAGTCAGTTTCTGCAGGGTAGAAGTGGAAAGTTACGTAAATATTTGCTTTAAATCGTTTCACACACGCGCGCGCGCGCGCGTAGACAAACAGCGTTCGAGCTTGAATGCACACACGCCGCACTCAAACACCGTGACACCACACACACACACACACACACAAACACACACACCCTAAACTGAGAAACAAAAGGGAATCATCAAGGCTAACAACAGAACGGAACATTTTTTCCCGTTACTAGGACGATTAGTTCTCTCTGTCTCTCTCTCTCTCTCGGTTTGCAAAATCAGTTGAATAGTTTGTATGAAACCTCCAGAGATCTTGAGATGAGAGTTAATATGAACAAAAGCAATATCATAGGTTTTTTGAAAAGGGAGTTATTTAGCTTCACGGGAGAGATGGGTTTCTAGGTAATACAGAAATAAAAGTTGTTGATATCATGAATACTTAGGCATATATTTTTCAACGAAGCTCAGTTTCCATACAGCTTCTGATGACCTGACAGGTAGGGCTAAAAAAGTATTATTGGGAATCCTGAGAACGATATTTAAATCAGAAGGTGATTCGCCTGAATTAAAAAAATAAAAAAAACTTTTGATGCCCAAGTTAAGCCCATAGTACATTATGGATCCAAAATATGGTACTTGGATAAAGCAGCGTATGATACTGAAAATAATTCGTATGTTAAACTTGTATACGACGATATTTTTGCACACGAAATAAACCCAGTCAGCTCAAACGGGAAGACAAACGTGTAGGAATGTTTGGAAAATGTGTTTATCGCTGCGGCCAAAAACGTGATCACACGTAGACTTGAGTCATTTTTTTTATTCTGCTTTCTATTTTTAAGCTTGTGACTGTGTATATGTATCTTATAAATCTTGATTAAGTTTAATTGACAATCAAATTTGATTCTGATCCTGCTTCATAAGAAAGTCATCGTAGTACAGTGTGACTGGAACACGCAAGCCCACTGTAATGGCTCCTGATGACCTTACTGCAAGCCCCTGACAAATGAAAGAAGACTCATTTCATGATTTTGCAGCTACCAACAATCTGATCATGGCTAACACTCATGGTGTCCACAAAACATTAAAAACATGGATATGGCACAGCCCAGATGGCAAAAACCACAACCAGATCAGAACTGCTGCTGTTCCGTTACACACAGGAGAAACCATTCGGCAAACAGATAGCGTTTGTCAAAGGAAACAATGATAATCTATGGCTGTTTGGCTGTTCCCCCTTCCTGACAGCTGCTGTCTCCTTGTAGCACGCGGAATGACTTCGTTAATAGCTCTCTCCTACCTCAAGCTCCGCTCCAGTTTCAGCCAAGCACACAAGGTCGCGCGCAAAGCTCTTGCTGATGCCATTTCAATTTCGGCTCACAAGTCGAGTCACTAGTTTGTGTGTTGTGAATCAGATGTGTGTACATGCGCGCGCGCGCGCATGTGTATGTGTGTTTGTACATGCATCTGTGTGCGTCTGAGAGAGAGTGAGAGAGAGAGAGGCTGGAGACGGACAGAAAAAGAAAATAAAGAACATTTTTTATTCATGTTTTGTTTCAATCTTTTTAACATTTTTTATTCATGTTTTGTTTCAATCATTTTTGCCTTCTGCGTATCTTTCATATTATATTTTGATGTAAATTTTGTGTTATGTTTTCCTTCATTTTTTATATCAATTGGTTAGACGCTCAAGGCTCGACCTTCTCGTTGGGTTTATGCGCAGGTGAGACATCTGCTCCTTTCTTCTTTTTTTTCCAGCAGATGTGGTCTAGCGTATATAAATCAGCCCAAGGCTTTGACGTCTCCTTGAAACTGAAATTGAAACTGCAAAAATATCCATCTTAAGAGACAGAGGTAGAGACAGAGGCAGCCAGAGTTTGAACAGAGAGACAGAGGTAGTCAACTGCAAACATACCCATCATAATTATGCTCGCTCCACTCTTAAAACCCCCACTTATGCAGAGAAGACACTGCTTGCGAAACTAACCTTAGAACGAGCTGGAAACCTAGCCAGCTCATCCTTTCTTCCACCCATTCACCTTCCGGTAAATTGCGTTTTCTTCCGGCCGTATTTTCCGGTAAAATGCCATCGCTTTCAAAACTGCCGTTTTCAGGTTTTCGTGTCCCAGACCTGACATGCCTGCTGCCGCCACGAAGCCCTATGATATGACTGAGGGAGCGTGGTTTATGGCGCAGAAAATTCAGTTTGGCTTGTTTAGTGCTTCTTAATTCTTGAGAAAGAGAGAGAGAGAGAGAGAATTTCACAACGGGAACAGTGTGGCAAGGTCGGCCATTTTGTTTTCATACTATAGTTTTCTGAGCGAGGTAACCACTTCAGATTTACAAGTCCAGCGGGTTTCCACAATGATGATCAGTTCATCAGCGTATGACTTGCAATTACACTCCACCACCCATCACTCTTCTATGGAATGAAAGCCTTTTTTAAGTACAAGAAAGGAAAGAACTGGCGAAATAAAATAATATAATAAAAATCGTCTTACAACAACGCATTAAAAAAACGAAAACCATCAATTGACCAATGTCACGCAAAAACGAACACTAGAAATGTCACCTGTTAAACGCGCGAACACACACACACACACACACACACACACACACACACACACACATTCTCTCTCCCTCTCTCTCTCTCTCTCTGAATGAAAATAAAAAGTAGGATGTTGAATGTCTGTGAAAACGAACATACACACAAAAAAAGTAGGCCAACTGAATAAAAAAAAAAAGAGGTGATGGTTTCTTTCTGATAGAAACAAACAAAAACGCAGCATGCAAATGACACATTTGTGACTTTCATTGGAATTGTGTTAACCTTCGCTATTTTAAGGCCGTAATCACAGCTCTGAACAAAATTGTAAAAAGAAAAAAAATCAAATCAACAAAAATCTTATTTTAAAAAAAAAGCCACCGAGATTATCGGATCGGATCTACCATCTCTGAATGACATATACAATAAGAGGCTGCAAGAAAAGCAAAGTCAATCAGTTAGGATAAGTCCCATCCAGCTTTTGTTGTTGTTGTTTTTCTGCCCCATCATCTGCACCATTTCAGTGGCATTACTCACACGCCGCTCATTTAGATTCCTCCATACACGGCCACACCCGGGTTCGTCCGTCACAGTTCCAGCGTCGGCAGTCCACAGGGAACCATCGATGTTAGGTCGCCAGGCCACACACTAGAGGAGACCCTGCACTGATGCTGACTCACTTCGGTGGTGTTCAGTGGTGCCTGTTCTGATTCAACGTACTTAGGACACCACCTACTAAGCCCCCTACTAAGGACAATAATAGCTTAGTCGCGAAGCCAGACTGAGTGAGCGTCCCTCTAGTGTGGAGACCGCCACCACGTCCCTCAAATAACAGTCCCCCATGAATCTGCCGACACTGAAGACACTGACAGGACTCACCCCAAGCACAGAAGTGGAGGGGTATCCAAACTGAGGTCACCATGAGAGCAGGGCATGAAAGGCTTCAGACTTTTGGACTGTTTTGTTTATACTGATGATGATGAAGGAGGAGGAGGAGGAGGACGATGGTGATGACGATGTTGCTATGGAGGTCCATTTTGGTTTGGGACTGCGTGACAAGGCTGTACTCTACGCTTCCTGTTATAATGATATCCCGGCATTAACCAGGCCCGAGAGATACAGACACTTGCAGTGTTTGTCAGGTAATTAGAGCAACACACCCAAAGACGCATCCTTGAAGTGGATGACACTCAACTGTGTGATCCCAGTCTTCCCATTTAAGCCCACAGCACTGTCAACTCTGGGTAGGAGCCGGCCACGGGCCGAAAAACCCACCTCCGCTGGGATTCGAACCCGCGTCCTCCCAGCCGTCAGTCCGCGACGCTAACCACTTCGCCACGGCGGCTGGTGCTTTTGGGATTTTTAGATGCTCCCCTCGCATCGTCGGTACAGAAGTATTTGGACTTGCACACATATATATTTTTTCTGGCATTTTTTATGACTCATTAACACCATTTCAGTGGCATCCTGGTGAAATGGCAATTGTATGTTAAAAATATGGCAAAAATGACATTATTTCTGACAGCAAAAACACCTTTTGAAAACGGGGATAAGATAAGATACAACTTTATTGTCTGTAAATTCACAGAATTTTTTCTTCTGGCTCGAGTACATGTAACATCAAACATATAAATCACAGTCACTTTAGAACATGAATATTTATGAAAACATGCAAAACGGCAACTTCAGTAATAAAATCAATGTTGACTAGGCAAGATAAACACATATCAATATCACTGACAATGAAATATATAAGGTATGCTAAAGATGTGTTTGTGCAGTCACTCAAAAACATTTATGAGGACAATTATGCATAAGAATAGCTTTATGATCAAAAACAATATAGACTGCATAAGAAAACATGTCATGTAGCGCATTAGATAGAAAAAAAGTTAAAATAAATAAGTAAATAAATAAATGACCCACTCTCTTACACACCCAGTCAACGCACCCACCCCTCAACAACCCCCATCCCACCCCCCGCCCCTCTCCACACACACACAACACACACACACACACACGTACACATCGGGACATTCTGGTAACAACAGTGCACCAGCCACTATCGCATAACAAATCATTATGAAGATGTAAATGTAAAAGAATAAACAAAGAAATGAACTAGAATAAGGAAGCAAATAGAATACTGAATTTCTAAATCAGTACACCCCCGAAAACGGAGTATGAGTGCCTACACTGCGGGGTAAAGACGGTCATACACGTAAAAGCCCACTCGTGTACACGCGAGTGAACGTGGGAGTTGCATTCCACGAACGAAGAAGAAGAGAAGAAGAAGAAATCAGTACCATAATAAAATCACATATTCATAAGAAAATATATCCCTTTTCCACTGAAATCAAAATGGAAATGGCACTTGTACAAAAGACTTTTGGTGCATATTTTCTGTGCAGCAGGCATTCTGCATCGTCTACTAGAAGGTAAAATCTCAGTTTCAGAGCTGAGTAGGTGTTCTGATTTGTTTAAAATTTGCAGGGCTTTGCGCTTGACGGCATGTGACATGCTGGTATATATCACTGAGACAGCTGTTGGAAACCTGCTATCTTTCTATCCAACCTTACTATACGTGATAGTTTTGCCCTACTCCCTGCCCCCAGATGGTTACACCATTAAAGAGATGTTAACTGTGAGTATGCTTTCAATGAGACTTTTGCACACAGATTGGAATACACTTTGGCAAACATTAAATGATTTTCGCTTTCTGAGAAGAAACAGTTTTGCTTGAGGTTTCTTACATACCTCATCACTGTGAAAAGAGAAGTTTAATTTCTCATCAATATTCAAAATGAGGCACTCTACACGGGCTCACCAAAAATTATTATTGAGTTCATTTATATTTTGACTACAATTCAACGCTACTTCCTTCGTCTTCCCCACATTTAACTGCAGATAGCTTTCCACACATAACTTCCAAAGGATAAAATCATAAAAGTATCTATAAATTATAAAAGTAATTGGCAAAGGAATCTTCATCTGAAAACAAATCAACCAATACCATATCATCAGCAAACTTAAGAAGGCTAGTTGCAGTATCATTTACTTTAAATTGGTCAGTGTAAATAGAAAAAAACAAGAAGAAGAAAGGGCACAGAACCAGTACACACCCTTGTGGCGCTCCTGCATTTAGAACAAGTTCATCTGAAAAGTGACCATTGGCACAAACACATTATGTCCAACTAGTGAGGAAATCTTCGATTCACAGTACCAGATTTAGATTTACACGAACATTAACAAGTTGTTGCTATTCTGCTTTTCACTCGCAGGACCTACATATCTTTCTGATCTTAACAGCGTTTACATTCCCGCAAGAAATATTCGCTCTTCCTCTGACTGTTACCTTTTGAAACTTCCTTGTATCAATACAAGAACCTATGGTGAACGATTCTTTCTTCTTTGCTGCTCATCACATCTGGAGCAACCTTCCTCATCATATCCATACATCTGATTCTATTTCTGCTTTTCACTCATCACTAAAGACTCATCTTTTAAAACCCTATCTATGAGCACTCTCAGCTTCCTTGTTCTCCAACACCACCCATGTCAGCTCACTTTGGATGTATGAAGAGTAGAAAAGGGAGAGTGGGGGTGGAGGGGTTGACAAAGATGGTCATGAATGATTTATGTAACTTGTAAAGTGCCCTGAGATCGTAGAGAGAAAGGGCGCTAAATAAATGTGCATTATTATCATGTTTTTAAAATTATTATTTATTATTATTGACATATATGATTGAGTGGTTTTGAAGGCACTTGATAAAGTTTTCACATACACTCTTGGCTGCTGAATAAAAAAAACAACAACTGAATATAGTTATAGTTGTATCTTCAACTCCAACACGTATCTGATATGCAAAATGAAAGGATCGATGCGATAGGCATTGGCCTTCATGAAATTATCACGCAAGACTGACTAAAAGCATTTTGCTGCAGCAAATGTTAAAGCAACAGGCCTGTAAATTTTAAGCAACAGGCCTGTAAACATCCAATTGTTTGGGTCTTCCAGCTCAATAAAAGTTGAAATATAAAGGTAACAAGAAAGGCAAGGCCTTCAAGACTCACTTGTGATACGTACTTTATCCAATAAAGGATCATGCGGAAAAAAAGAAAACAAATTGTTAAAAATGTGTTATGTAATATAAATATTATTAAGCTGGGGAAGGGGGCCAGGGCGGCTTGAGCGGGGCTGAACCATGTAAGTTTCGCTTCAAAGCAAGGTTTACTACGGGGCCAAAACATTTCTGACTATAGTGAGTGCTCTATTTGAAGTGATAACACCGCTTAAATCATATTTTATGTATTTCGATTATTTTAGAACGTTAGCGGTAAAGGAGACATTGCCATCGCCTCAGGCATCCTGCAACATGACGATTTCTCAAGATCTGCGCAGACTGAGTAAGCTCATTGGTGCAATCCACACTTCAACCAAACATACAGAGAGAGGGAGAGAGAGAGAGAGAGAGAGAGGGGGGGGGGGGCGAGGGGGGGGGGAACTCGAACATCTCCAGGAATTCGGCCTTTGCAGCAGCCAGTTTCTCTGGACTCAGGCATCGGGCACGAGCATGGCCTGGCGGCCCATGTGTGATAATATGATGTTCAACACCATGCTTACTGACGACAGAATCCAAACGTCGAGTGATTAATTCTGGAAACTGATGGAGAAGGTCAGAGTATGTGTTGTGCAGATGAAGTGATAGCCCTGCACGGGTCTGAGGAGAACGGGAGTCTCTGAAGAAAACAGAGGTGTTATCAAGTGACAGGAGGCGCTTGCCCTCAAGGTCAATGACAAGTCCATTAGCAATGAAAAAATCAGCACCAAGAATTGGGCAGGTGACATCAACGAGATAAAACTCATGTGTACAGACTTGTTTGGATCCGATTTCCATTGTGATACTGCGTTTGCCTCAGTCTTGATGGGAATTCCATTAGCAGCAAAAAGTGATGTAGAATGTGGATAAGTTTTGCGGTCCTTTGAAGAGACTGGATAGACTGACACCTAGGACCAGTGCTAATTAAGTATGATTGGCCAGTGCGTCAATCATGAACAGAGAATGTGTCGGAATTTGAAACGCCAGCTGTTACCACGTTTAGCGGCTGGCTTTGCCGTTTCCCACTGACGATTTGCTCTGGTTGTTTGGCTTGGAGAGCAATGATGCAAACTTGCACCCAGGTTGGCAACGACTGGTGTCAAATCCAAATTTCTGGTGGTAGAAACACACGGAGGAAGAAGCTGTATGTAAAGAAGATGAGTGGCTTGTGCACTGCAGTGAAGACGGAGGGCGTCCCCATGGCTTCTTGAAAGAGACAGCCTTTACTGACACAGGTGTGTCTAGTTCAGTGGCTGGTTGTGTGGCTGTGGCGTGAGTTTCAGCTAGAGTCATGAAAACCTGCTGACACACCTGTGGTACGTGCCTCCCAGATGCGATCAGCTGCCTCAGAAGTTCCTGTGTCTGCAGTGTTATGTCCTGCAAGAATACTTTGGATGTCTTCAGGAAGGTTTGCCAGAAACAGTGCACGTTTAAGTGTTTGCAGGTCATCATTCAGAGCATTGATCCTATGCAACAGGGCAACAGGGCGTTTGTCACCAAGTCCATTCATGTTGAGGAGTTCAATTTCCTTTGCTATGTTGATGTCAAGTGCACTGACGATGCAGTCATATTTTGTTTGGTCTTGGTTTATATACCCTTGGTGCCAAACTGGGCTTCCACCCTTGCAAACCAAACTTCTGGTGATTTTGCCCAGAACTCCGGCAGTTTGACAGACACTGCATTCACACTAAGTTGAGTAGCCAAAGTTCGAATCTGCGTCGCTAAATCAGCGAGAATGTTTGCCCCAGTTGACATTTCTTGAGATATTTTCGACGTTCCGTCGTCGGGGTCACCAAAGTAGTGTTAGTATAGTTTGGTATACACTACCACAGCTGCAATGTTCAGAATTCAGTATGAAACAAAGTGCGGCGAAGTGACTGCGTTGTGTTTCTATGGAGAATTGTTTTCACCAACCGTTGCCTAAAATTAGATTCAAATGAGGTAACTTTCAATCACAATGCATTACTGGCATAACTGTGCATCTCGTCCAAACACAAACACACACACACAGTGTCACTTATTCATGAATCTCACATGACATGACTTGAAAACTGGTACCTTGTATTAACATTATTCTTATACAATATTATGTTGACTTTTTAATCTGAAAGCTGTTTGGTAGAGTTGGTATGCCAAATTGTGAACAGCGTGCAATTGCAAATGGATTATGCTCCACCCCACTTCGAAGCGTTTTCACTACACACATTTCACAATTCAACGTCTGATTCGACCTCGTTTTAATACCTTCGTGAATACCCAATTCCAAGAATTAGTAAAACATCAGCTATTTCGGGCTATCTCCGCACTCTCTCTTCTCTCGGCGCACCACTGCCGACCAAATTCACAAACGCGCTATCAAAATCCTAAACTCAAGGGAAGTAGTAGGACTTGAACCCTGACACAGTTTAAAATTGCTAATTTGATTGGATATGTTGAATGAATTGTGTATTACCAGTGCTGGGAGAACTTATGTTGGTGACAGATCAGAACGTTATTTTGACAGGAATATCCTGTGTAATGTCGTTTGTAATTAGACCACATGATATTTTGACACGAGTCTATTTCCGAACGAGGCTGCGTACTGAGTGCTCTCAAACGGGTGTGTTTGTGTGTTGTAGGGTGAGAGAGAGAGAGAGAGAGAGAGAGAGAGAGAGAGAGAGAGTGTGTGTGAGAGAGAGAGAGAGAGAGAGAGAGATAGAGTGAGTGCCAAAAATTTGAGATACGCTACATTACAACGTCATCCACACTGTTTTAGCTGCATTTACCAAACAGTAGAAAAAAACAATTTGTACATGTTTGAATGAGGATGGATGTACATGAATTGTACCCGAAAGAGTTGAAATTATCTAAAGCCTCGATCTCTTCCCATTTGTGTGTGTGTGTGTGTGTGTGTGTGTGTGTGTGTTCTTTGTTTGTTTGGGTGTGTATGTGTGTGTGTACGTACGTGCGTGCATGCGCGCGCGCGCGCGCGCGCGTGTGTGTGTGTGTGTGTGTGTCGCGTGCACACGTAATTACCAAATGAATCCCATCAACAACTATTCAAGCAGAGATAACAGCGTTCATTTCTTGCTTCAAGAAACAGCACTCGTTCTGTACTTCGATTCAGTATAAACAGAGATAGTTCCAATCAATGACATTGATTTGATTTAATTCAGTTGAGATTTTCATTTCTTTTTTTTCGCCCATTCATCCCTCTGGAACTTACGTCCAATCCGCAACTGTCTTACTTTGTTGAAACCATTTACAGGTAACGGTGCTATTAACAATTTATAAAATTGAAAATGGTGTAAACTTTTCCACAATTGCTTGATTCCATCATTAATCGGTTATCAAACATGAATTTGTCTGATTAAAAAATATATATACATTAACCTAAGGCTTACCTCAGGATCCTGTCATCATCAGAAACCTCAGAAAAACGGACGTCCAAACATACAAGTTGATTCTCTGAACTGTTTCGGCTTTTTCCACTGAGCTCATCTCCACTTAGAACACTCCTCTGCCTGTCTGCACCTTCGTCTCTCTCGCACCCATCAAATGTGCGCAAGTGCGAAGTTTCCAGAAACGCAGGGCCCATAACTCTGGTGTGCAAGGGTGCTAAGAGCGCAAAGTTGTGATTGGCCCTTCTTTATCGTGCATGCAAATTGCAACGTCTGCAGCAAAAAGTACACAAGCAGAAAGGAAAGAGCGGCCATAAAACGGCACGCGCTGAGAGAAGCCGGTGGAAGAGGCACGGCGAGATCAAAGAAACGTGAGGCACAAAAACAGAAGCATTGCAAAACCTTACTACTTTCTCCCCATGGTGTTACGTGGTGCCTCGTCCAAGCTGCTCGGGGGCAGAATAAAAGCTGCACTTTCGTCTATCTTCCCCAACTTTCTGAATCTTTGGTGGTTGTTTTTAATGGAAGTGGGGTGGGGGTTGATGGCTGAAAGTGTTGATATTTGACGTTACCTCCACAAAATAGTACATACCAACGTTATTAGGCTTTGTATACAACAGGAAATGTCAGTTTTAGATATGGCTTTTACAGTTGATTGACTTTCCACGTTCTGATGACCATTTTGATTCTAAAACATCACGGTTTGTAATGACGGCTGGATTATTGGAAGCAACCTTCGACTGGCACGGAACAGCAGAAGATGTGGACCAGATAGGGAGGCGGGCAAACTGTTGTGATTGCTCTTGCTACGCCGGCTGGGCAGTTTTGCTCTGGTCACTAAGACACACCCCATTCACGACGGGTTCATGACAAGGGGCTGACTCACTACTAAAGCGCGTCTTCCGCCCGTCATGTATGTGCACATCTGTGTAAGGATTCCGCACAGCGCCGGCAATGATCTGACACACATACAATTCTGTTTCTTCCTTCGATTCTGACTTGGATACTATTGAGCCCTAAGACTGCAGCTGGCTTGTAAACGCCAAGGAGCCTGTTGCCGTCGACAGACTGACTTTGGCACTCCGCTCTCTGATTAGTGCACTTCATCCTGCATTCAGTTCATGCCTTTGTCTGATTTCAACATGAAGAATTGAAGTCCAGTTTGCATGTCCTCCCACCGATCGTTTCGCATTCACATCAATCGACACTATCAATCTGGCCACAGGCTGTGTTCAGGATCGAAGACTGCCGATCGCAGTGGCTAAACCTAAACGCTGTTATGAGTTATACTGAAATGGAATTTTCACCGAAGTTGATAGCAGAAACCTGCAACAGGAAAAATGCTTCTCAGCTGGATTCACAAAAAAGATAGTGGAGAAATACAAGAATCGTGAGAAAATGTCACTCATTACTCCTAAATAGATCATCCGTGTGAGAACAGGAAGCTATACGTTGACATGACCGGATTGCGCTATCATCTGTTTTTTCATGAATTAACAAAATGGATTCACGATACAGAGGCAACTATTTTAATGAACATGGCACGTTTGCTACTAACGCTGGAACAGCAAGTACTTAAACTAAAACTTCGTGCAGTCTGTGGAAAAGATACGAAGGCCAGTGACATTTGAGAGTGGGCAACACTTGACAGGGAACACAAACTGGCCCAAAACCTAGTAGTTACAAGTGTGCAAAACTGATGCGAAGGGTGGGCATCCATTTCAGTTCGAGGTAAAAGACAAGAAAAGTGAATCCTGGATACTCACTAATTGCAACACAGTGTGTGTAACAGGGATCCTGATCATTTTAATCAATGCTGGCGCAAAAATGACGCGATGTTTAATTTGTTTGATTAGCATGTTAACCCTTAATTGCATCCTTGATCCTCTCTGTTTTATTCAGACATGGGAATGTTAAGGGGCGCGATAGACAGGCTTTCGTTTGTTCATTCAGTCATTCATTCGCTTATAGCATTTGCTCTCTCTTCCCCACTCTGTCTTTCTCTCTGTTTCTTCCATTTCAACATCAATTTCCATCTTTCTGTCTGTCTGTCTGTCTGTTCTCTATGACTGTCTGTTAATCAGCCTGCATGTCTCTTTCCCTCCTCACCTTTCGTATTCTTCCCTTTCCCTTGTCTTGTTTCTCGTCTCCACCACAACAACCATACCTATTATTTTTCATAGCTTTATTGCGTTGTATATAAATATTTGTACTTGAGTATTGTGCATGCGTGTGTAATTTCGATAATTTGTTGTTGAGGGTGTTTTGGTTCTTATCTTTTGTCTTTCCTTGTCATCTTCGGTTTTCTTTGCCCAGAGGGCCTGTTAGCCCAAAATGTCTCGTAGTCCCACGATTTCTCTCAATGTGAGAGAAATTGTGGGATTGCGAGAATCCGTAATCGTTCCCCTCCCACTTTTTCTCTAAACTGCGAGATGTGTGAGAAATCGTGGGAAGTCTCCTGTATTTTTATTAGAAATATTTCTTTTGTCATCTGAGTTGGTTTCCCAATGTAAATCTTAGAGAAAAAATGAGAGAGATAAAAAGAAACAAGAAGTGGGGGGAACGACAACGACGATCATGATAATGACAGTGGCGTTAGCGAAGATCCCAATAGATGGTGAAGATGATGTTAAAAACTGTGAATGTATGCGTATGTCAGTGAGTGAGTGAGTAAGTGGGTGAGTGTGTGTGTGTGTGTGTGTGTGTGTGTGTGTGTGTGTGTGTGTGTGTGTGTGTGTGTGTGTGTGTGTGTGTGTGTGTGTGAGTGTGTGTGTGTGTGTGTGTGTGTGTGTGTGTGTGTGTGTGTGTGTGTGTGTGTGTGTGTGTGTTTCCTTATGTGTGTTTACTTGGCTGGTTGATTTGGTCTTCTTTCACTGTTTTAAAAATATTTTCGTGTTCTCAGTGTCTTCTATGAAAATGAGAATCTATTTCCAGTACAGTCTTGCATGCGAAAGGATGCTGACACAAACAGATGAAGAAATGAGCAAGCATGAAGTGAACAACATTCTAAATAAATATGACAAAAAAGGTTGCATCACAACAAACATAAAAACTATTTGGTTCAGTTTTCACGCTCCCTTCGTGAAGGTAAAGCATTGTGAAACACATTTATGTAGAAAGTTTGATCAATTTGATGTTATTCCCAACATTCAGAAAAGACTTGGTTCAGGTCATATTATATTATATTATATTATTATTATATTATATTATATTTCTGTTTGAGTTATACACAATGACTGAATTTCGTTGTTTGCTATTTATTCCGATGTTGAATTTGAGGTCGATGCATTGCAGCGATCCATCTCATATTAAATACAATAAATAGTGTATTTCAGTGTCATCACTGTTCATGTCTTCGCAAACGCCACCGTCATTATCATAATCGCCGTTGTCGTCACCCCTGTATGCCCACGATTTCTCGCAATCCACGATTTCTCTCACTTCAGGAGAAAACGTGCGAGGGGAACGACCACGATTTCTGGCAATCCCACGATTTCTCTCAAAGTGTGAGAAATCGTGGGCTTACACGGCCGGACGTGATCAAGCAAAATCATTGTGCTTATTCATTTACTCTTGAATTTAGTTCGTTATTCTCTCTGTCTCTCTCTGCCTCTCTCTCTCTCTGCCTCTCTCTCTCTCTCTCTCTGTGTCTGTCACACACACACACACACACACACACACACACACACAATGAATCTATTCCAAAGTTCAAATCGGTTAAAGATCATAAGCACTCTGGTAATATCTGGTGGAATGAGGCTTATGAAGCAGCAAAGAAAGAAAAGAAGTCAAAATTTAAAATATACTTAAAAGTACAATCCCCCCCCCCCGCCACCCCCCCCCCCCCCCCCCAAAAAAAAAAAAAAAATTAGAGATGAAAAAAGCTAAAAATAAAGCAAACAGTGTTAACGCACAAGCAAAAAGGCAGTACTGGTCGTCTTTCTGCACAAATGAAGTTTTCAATCACAAATATATGCAAAAGGTATGGAATATATTTACCACAATGCCCTATTGAACTGGACCATACAGATCTACCTTCAAATATTGAAAAGGCAGAGGTTTTTGCTGACATGTTTGGTAATCATAGTAGAAACACTGGTTTGTCCGAAGAAAATAGAAAGTACAGAGAAAGCCAAGAGAAAAATGAAGCATGCCATGATTCAGAGAGCGTAAATCACCTATATATAAATAGTGAAATAGCACCAGATGAAATAAAGGAATGTCTCTCAAATCTCGGCAGCAAAAAACACATCAGTTGGTTTAGACGGAATTTCAAACGAAATGTTGAGACATTTGCCTGGAAATTTGACTGATTTCTTACACTTCATTTTAAAGAAATGTTGGTCTGATGGTGACATTCCTCTTGTATGGAAACAATCAATCGTTGTCCCAATACACAAACAGGGCAAACACAGAACAGATAAAAACAGTTATCGACCAATTGCCTTAACATCGCATATATGCAAACTAATGGAAAAAAATGTTCTAAAAAGACTTGTTCATTATTGTGAGAAGTATAGTGAAATTCCTATAAACCAAGCTGGCTTTAGAAAAGGAAGATCCTCCACAGAACATCTAGTCAAACTGACTACAAAGGTAAAGCAACAGTTTGCAAGGCGAAAAAACGTACTAGCGACTTTTTTTTTATGTGAAAAAAGCATACGACCAAGTGTGGCACGCTCGACTTTTATATAAACTGAAAAACTATCGGTATCACAGGCAACATGTATGATTATATTAGAAGTTTTTTTGTTTTTGTTTTTTATCAGATAGATCTATACAAGTAAGACTAGGAAATACCTACTGAAACCCCAGACAATTACACATGGGGTTACCACAAGGATCAGTAATTTCGCCGATTTTATTCAATATATCATTAGCAGATCTACCTAACAAGCTAGCTAAAGATACAGTCTTGGTTCAATTTGCTTATGACATTTGTTTATGGATGAAGGTGACAATGAAAAATAAAACGCCTACTAGGACACTGAATTACATAAAGAAAATATACCAGCGGGAACTTGATAAAATCAGCAACTTTATGACAGAAAATGGCTTATCATTGTCCTTAGAAAAAACAAATATGATGCTATTTAATACAGGATCAGACCCAGAAAAGCTCCCCGTGTTTACAATAAATGGTACTATCATCAGATATACACAATCTGTTAAATTTTTGGGAGTCTATCTTTCTTCAAAGCTTTCGTGGAATTATCATATTGACTGGTGGTCGTGTGTGTTCATCGAGATCGATGATGACCATCATTGTCATCCAGCTGGGGGATGGGGGGAGGGTGGTGGTGGGGTGGGGGGGAGGATGCTCATGAATCTATTTGTGAATGCGCATATGGTTGAATAGTCCAATCTGCGCACGAAATGTTCGCTGACAGTTGGGGCAGACAAAGACAGGCATACCATTGTCAGGGAGCTTGTTTGCCCGTGACTTTCTGACCTGCCTCTTCTGAACAGCTGCAGCAGTCCTGTTGGCCTCACACAACTTGGCGCCTTTGTGCACAGCAGCGCGCCATTTGTCACGGTCCACTGCAGATTCCTCCCAGGAGTCAGGGTTGATATCAAACGCTTTCAGAGAGACTTTCAGAGTATCTCTGAAGCGCTTCTTCTGACCTCCATGTGATCTCTTCCCTTGTTGCAGCTCGCCATAGAAGAGCCTTTTGGGCAGCCGATGGTCTGGCATGCGCGCCACGTGTCCAGCCCAGAGAAGCTGGGACTGCATCAGGATGGTGAAGATGCTGGGAAGGGTGGCTTTTGCGAGCACCTTTGTGTCTGGGGTCTTGTCTTGCCACTTGATGTTCAGTAGCTTCCTGAGGCATGTTGTGTGGAAGTGGTTCAGCTTCTTGGCATGTCGTTGATACACTGTCCAAGTTTCGCAGCCGTACAGTAGTGTGGGGAGAACTACTGCTCTGTAGACCTTTAGCTTGGTCTCAAGACTAATGCCTCTTCTGTTCCAGACATTTGCATTGAGTCTACCAAAAGTTGCGCTTGATCTTGCAATCCTGACGTTCACTTCATCGTCGATGGTCGCATTTCGTGACAGTGTCCTGCCAAGGTATGTGAACCGCTCCACCGCACTGAGTCTCTGACCGTTGACTGTGATGTTGGGCTCAACGTAGGGTTTCCCTGGGGCTGGCTGATGGAGAACTTCAGCCGAAGTTCCTGCTGGCAGTGGCAAACTTGTCGACGCTGAGTTGCATGTCAGCTTCAGATCCAGCGTTGAGGGCACAATCATCAGCAAACAAAAAGTCTCTGATGATGTCTGTCATGACCTTCGTTTTTGCTTGAAGCCTTCTGAGGTTAAACAACTTGCCATCTGTTCGGTACTTTAGGCCGATTCCAACATCGCCATCTCTGAAGGTATCAGTAAGCATTGCAGAGAACATGAGGCTGAACAGCGTTGGAGCCAGGACGCAGCCTTGCTTGACACCATTTGTGACAGCAAAAGGCGCAGATGTTTCGCCTTTGTCCTGGACTCGAGCCTGCATGCCTTCATGGAATTGGCTGACCAAGGAAATAAATTTCCGAGGGCATCCGTACTTGGCCATGATCTTCCACAGTCCCTCTCTACTCACGGTGTCGAAGGCCTTAGTGAGGTCGACATAAGTGGAGAACAGATCAGCATTTTGCTCCTGACATTTCTCTTGCAGCTGCCTTGCAGCAAACACCATGTCGGTTGTTCCGCGCTCTTTCCGGAGTCCACATTGGCTCTCAGGCAAATGACCTTGGTCAAGGTGTGCTGTGAGGCAGTTTAGTAGGATCCTGGCAAGTATCTTGCCTGCGATGGAGAGCAAGGAAATGCCCCGATGGTTATCACAGGCTTGCCAGTTCCCCTTTCGCTTGTACAAGTGAATGATAGATGCATCTTTGAAATCCTGGGGGATCGTCTCTTCTTTCCACGTGAGTGAGTACAGCTGATGGAGCTTCTCAGTCAGCACAGTGCCTCCATCCTTGTAGACCTCTGCTGGTATGGAGTCTGAGCCAGGTGCTTTGCCACTGGATAGCAGACGGATTGCTTTCTGGGTCTCAAGAGGTGTTGGCGGATCATCCAGTGCTTCGTTGATGGGGACTTGTGGGAGACGGTCTATGGTTTCATCATTTATGGAGGAAGGGCGATTTAAGACACTGCTGAAGTGCTCAGCCCAGCGTTCGAGAATTTTCTCCTTCTCAGTGATCAAGGTATTCCCATCTGCACTGAGGAGGGGGGATGATCCTGAGGATGTGGGGCCGTAGACTTCTTTTAAGGCATCATAGAACCTCTTCTTATCGTGCCTGTCAGCATATCCCTGGATCTGATCAGCTTTGTCACTCAGCCACTTATCCTGCATCTGGCGTAACTTTTGCTGAACAGTCCTGCGGATGGCATCGTACGCATCCTTTTTTGATGTGGACTTTGGGTTGCTCAGGTAGGCTTGATGCAGACGGCGTTTCTCATCCAGAAGCTGCTTGATTTCATCACAGTTTTCATCAAACCAGTCTTTGTGCTTTCTGGCCATGGGTCCCAGGGTCTCTGAAGCTGTACTATAGATCAGCTCACGCAGGATCCTCCAGTCAGACTCCACATTCTGGTTGTCCAGAGAGGCGGATTCCAGACGATCTTCCAGCAGCTCCACAAAGGACTGTTTGATAGTGATGTTTTTCAGCTTAGCGATGTTGAGCCGTTTTGAAGCCTTCTGGCCTTGGGGGCGTCTCTTGGGCTGGATTCGAATATTCAGCTTCGAGACTACAAGGCGATGGTCTGTCCAACACTCGGCGCCGCACATGGTCTTTGTTACACGTACATCTTGCCTATCCCTTTTCCTGACAATGACATAATCGATGAGATGCCAATGCTTTGAGCGAGGGTGCATCCATGACGTCCTGTTACGGGTAGGGAGGCAGAAAACTGTGTTGGTTATCAGCAGTTCGTGCTCTGCACAGGTCTGAAGCAAAAGCAATCCATTTGGGTTGCAGTGGCCCACGCCGTGCTTTCCAATCACTCCTTCCCAGGAGTTGTAGTCAGAGCCAACTCTAGCATTGAAGTCCCCAAGAATGATGAGCTTGTCTGCTTTAGGGATAGCAGCAATGACAGAGTGAAGGTCCTCGTAGAACTTCGCCTTCACTTCATCCGGGTTGGTCATGGTTGGGGCGTAGGCACTGACAATGGTGAGGTGCTTCTGGCCAGAGGCCAGTGGGAGTTTCATGGTCATAAGCCTATCGTTGACTCCCTTTGGGATTCCAGCTAGCTTGCTGACAAGTGCTGTTTTTACTGCAAAACCAACGCCAGCTTCACGTCGCTCTTCGCTTCCTCGTTCACTCCAGAAGAAGGTGTAACCAGATCCCTGTTCACAGAGCTCGCCTTTGCCTGCAAGCCAAGTCTCACTCAAGGCTGCGATGTCAATGTTGTATCTGGCGAGTTTGGATGCAACTAGTGCCGTTCTCCTTTGGGGTCTGTCCGCGTTATCTCTGTCCAGGAGAGTCCTTATGTTCCAAGCACCAATGGTGAGAGGAACGATCCTTGTTTTTTTCTTTTCTTTCTTGTTGTTTCGACCGCTGATGTAGGGTCCCCGCCAGCCGCGGTATGGTGGCCAGGGTGATATGGAGCAGGCAATTTTTAGGGCACCTTTTCTAGCCCCTTCCTCATGCCAGGGAGGTGAGCAGTGCATTCCTAAAGAGGGCTGCTCAGACGCTCAGACGGCTGCCGAGCTCCATCGCTGCTCCTGTTGACGAAGAACGACCCTATGGCCTGAGCCGCCTGCGTGCAAGTCTGCGGCTGCGACTGCCAGTGTACCGACACCTGTCGCCACAGGACTTGGGGGTGATGAAATGATGAAGGATGAAAGGTCATTGTGGATGACTGATGACTTGCGCAATGAGTTTGTTTAAAGTGAAGAGGAGTTGCGCAACGTCGACCTCACTCTCTTGTCCGGGTCCACCAATTTCCAGTGGCAAGACTAAGTCGAGACGACTGGAGGATGAGCACGGATGCAGTGGATGACCGAGATATTTTTTCAGTGTCTCATCTTGCTCTCTGTTCTCCACAGTGCATTGCTGTAACTGCCTTCCTCTCCGTTGAACCGATAGGTTTCTTCCGCAGATTCTGCCGGATCCAGACTTCGCATGCATGGGTAGACACACCCCGGGGGCCAAACTGCGTGTGGCATGCACACAGCACAGTGGAGCTAGATGGCCGTCGGTGGCTCTCCTGAGCCAACGCCCTTTTATGGATCTCCATAAGGGTGTCTAGCCACCCGCCTCACCAGTCCCGGAAGGGAGCGGTGGGAGTGCCGGTTTAGTCGCCGGCAATCCGACCCTGAACAGGTTGTACTGGATTACAGGTTACCAGTAGCAGATCTAATGACCTGACCTGACAACATATTGACTATATACTAAACAAAGCAAAAAAAGGTCTAAATTTCCTTATAATAATTTGTAAACAGCACTGGGGGCAAGATACCAAAGCGTTGATAACTCTCGCTACCTCCCTCGTACGTTCACGCTTGACATACGCTCAAGAGGTATTTTTCAGTGCTCCACTGCATTTGCTAAAGAAGCTGCAAAGCATTGATTGTAAGGCTTATAAACGTGCTCTTGGTGTGCCCATTCTTACATCAAATTTAGGGACTTACAGAGAAGCAGGTGTTTTATCTCTTGATGAACAAAGGAAAGCTTCAGCCGCGAAATTCGTTATCAAATCTTTCGCATATGAAACATTTTCAAAAGAAGAAGCTAATTTGAGTTCAGAAAAAGATTTTGCTAAAAGAGCTAAGACGATACAGTCTATGACACCCATTAATACATTTGCATCAGATATCATTAGTGCTGCGGAATCAAAAGACAAGCAAATTGCAAAAGTACCTACTTTTTCACCAGTCCCTGAATGGGAGCAGTGTAAAGCTACCTTTGACATGGATTATACAAATTTATCCAAGAACCAGTCACCATTTTTGTTAAAACTTGAAGTGCTCTCACATACAGAAAATCAATATTCAAATTATCTAAAAATATACACAGACGGATCTGTTCTAGAAGATGGTAATTCAGGAGGGGCTTTTGTAATTCCTTCATTTAGAACAGAAAAATTATACTATATTGGTAGACAATATTCCATTTTCACAGCTGAACTTATAGCCATACTTATGGCCTTAAATTATATTTCAGACATTCCGAAAACTGTAAGTGAAATTTTATTATGTGTAGACTCATAGTCAGTATTACAAACTATAGAATCTCCAAATTCAAAGAAGCGAATTGAGATGACAATGGAAATAAAACATATTATTGACCAACTGACAAAACTGGGCATCAAAATAACTTTCTGTTTGGTACCTTCGCACTGTGGAATATCTTCAAATGAGTGGGTAGACCAAGCAGCTAGAAGAGCAGCACGCAATTTCGAAGGCGCAGTACAAGATCTACATGAATGCATTAGCTGTATAGAAAATGTATCTAGAAATCGATTTAAGAAATTACTTATAGATTCAAATAATCAATATTATCAATGTTGTGTAAACACAAAGAATGCAGCTAATCCCAAACATTTTCTAAATTCGACACCAGCAGCACATTCAAGACAAATTACAAGTCTAATGTATAGACTTCGTTTAAATGCCTTTCGTACAACATTTTCTAAAAATATAAAATGTATATGCGGTAAGCAAATAACTGTAAGCCATCTACTCATTCATTGTCCGAGCATAGGACAGTTACTTCCAAAAGATGTAGTTGATGACTTTTCTTCCAATATTTCATTAGCCACCGAAAATATTTTGAATGATTATTCATTGCTTAGAATGTTTTCAGAGATTTTAAACTCCAGTCCAGTTGGTTTCCTCCTTTGATGTATTATATTTAATACTGTTATTTATATTTATATTGTTGTAGGTTAATACTTGTTGATATGCATATACATATTCTCCTTCCCATGACAACTCATTCAATACACACCACAACCTCTTTAGACTTTTTCTTATAATATACTTTTCCTCTGATACATAACATGAAGTTTTTTTTCTTTCTTTTTTTTTCACTAATATTCACATGCATTCCCTTTCCTTTATACACTACTTTACTCCTTTCCGTCTAAAAACACTTATAGTGAATAGACGTTAAACTGAAGAAAACACACACACACACACACACACACACACACACACACACACACACACTTTACTTCTCTCGTCTTAAAGTGCGTGAGCTAGAGAGAAATCAGACACGGTTTAAAGGAATTTGCTACACTGCGTGCGCAGGTATCACACTCAGGTATCAAAAATTCAGAATTCACTGTATCATATCGACATGAAGAGGTTAAAGCTGACATGAAACTCACAACGCGCACGAGACTCAATGTTAAACTGACAACGGTAGTCGTCAGAGAACACACCACGGTGCTGGTTTGATGAAGGAGTCATGTTTTATGATGACTTTCGTTATTTCATTTTATTAGACTATTGGTAAGCTGTAAACATCAGAACTCAGGTGAGTCCGTCGACCTTTACAGTTGACTTGAGTGAACAATATCATTAAAGGAACGATTTCAAAAACATTTTTCTTTCTTTTCTTCTTTCTTTTTTGCCTCACGTATGTAAACAAAATGGATCTATGTAACAACCCTGGTTTGGTTGTCTCACTCTGTGTGTCTATGATATATACATACATATGTCCTAGAAAACGGAGAGGGCAATGTTCAACTTTAGAATACTAAACTCAGGGGGGCTGTTTAGACGAAAAACAAAGGGTGTCTTAGGCTCACCTCGATGCGCTAAGTTGAATGGAACCCTTAGCTAAGCTGTACGACCACTCCTTTCCCATGAAACTGCGACAAATACACAGTAAGCTGAGTACTCCTTCCCCACCTGCACGCCATTTTGACTGCTGATCACGTGGGTGAACGCGTGATCAGCAGTCAAAATGGCTTGCAGGTGGTTGCTCTGGCTGTGATCGGCTGAGCTTACTGTGTATAAAATTGTCGCAGTTTCATGGGAAAGTAGTGGTCGTACAGCTTAGCTGAGGGTTCCATTCAACTCAGCGCATCGAGGTGAGCCTAAGACACCCTTTGTTTTTCGTCTAAACAGCCCCCCTGAGTTTAGTATTCTAAAGTTGAACATTACCGAGAGATGTTTTCCATTATCTTCGTGAAAAGGCCATAACATTATTTTACTACAAGACACTCATTTAGATCCAAAAATGGATGCATACTACAGAGCAGAATGGGGCTACCACAGTTATTTCGCTTCCCATGATACGAATTCAAGAGGTGTAGCTGTGCTATTGAACAATAATTCTGAATACAAAATGAAAAAAAAAAGTTTATAAAGATCCTGATGGAAACTATATGTTCGTTTCACTTGGGCTTATGGAAAAAAAATTTTTTGCTTATAAATATATATGGTCCAATCCAACCTTTTACCAAGAAATCAAAGAACACATCGAAGAATTAAGAACGCCAAACTTACTTCTGGGAGGGGACTGGAACTTGGTTTTAAACCCAACTCTTGATTATGATAATTATAGACATGTTAACAATCCAAGGGCAAGAGAAATGGTTGATAACATAATACTAACATTTGACGTAATTGACATTTGGAGAGAACTTAACCCAGACTGTAGACGTTTCAGCTGGAGAAGACCTCAAACTAGACAGCAAAGTAGGCTAGATTTCTTTCTTCTCTCTGAAACTTTATGGAGACGTAGTTAAATAGTATATGTAGTTTTACTGTGACACAGACAAAGACATACAAATTATATATCACTAGAAAGTTTACCATCTCTTCTTTTAGCATTTTAAAAGTTTTCTCATTAAATGCTGTTAAATATTTTAAAAAATATTTTAGATTATGTCACTAAATACTGAAAAACAACGAAAAAAAAAAAGAAAAATAGGAATACTGTACTCACCAGGCATGTCATATCCATCAGCTAATCCACAAGGCAGCATAAGATGATTTTCTCGCACAGTAATGTTCCCTGGTTCTCATGAACCAGTTTGAAGTCAAATGTTGCACAACAAACTGTTAAAAAATAGAATATCACAACACTGGAAAGAGAGAAAAAAGAAAAACCATGCAAATCCATCACTTGAAAAAAAGAGAAAAACAACCTATTTACACATTTCTGCTGCAGCTAGATTATTATTTGCTGTAGTCCTTGACTGTGTGGAACACCTCAAAGCATGGAACAGCACAGAGGGGCACTTTACACTGTTTGCACATGACTGTGGTGGCTTTTTGTGTGTGCGTTTTTCACCTCTTGACGTGACGCTCCTTGTGCTCCTTGTGGAATGGTTAGCAGGCCAGTGACTGCCTGGCCTCAGTCTCCCCATGTCTGCTCCTGTGTCTGGCAGATCTCCTCATGCGTGTGAAGTGTTTTGAATTTTTGTAACAGACAATGCTGCCATAAGAAAAAAAAAGAAGAAAAAAAAGAAGAAAAGCTTTTCAATGTATTGCAAAAAAAGGGCAAAAAAGAAAAGAAAAAAAAACAAATGCAAAATAAACATCAATAATATTACACAGCATATATACATGCATAATAATTCAGGAGTGACAGTATAAATAACACACACGCACAGACACGCCCATGCATAATACACTGACACACCCATTACACAGACACACACCCACACAATTTGGTAAGTGCACACACAGAAAATGATAATTTTACATTAATATATACAGATTATTCATGAAAAATTGTAAAAATCAACATTAGTTATACAAGAAATAAATTAGCAAAGTATCAAATTGTACACACACATTTACCTCAACAGGAGTAGACGTGTCTGGAAAGTCAGTGAGAGTCCTGGGGCCCCAGTGAAAGGTGCAGCCAGTGGGAAGTTTGTCAGGTCTTTTACCCACTCATACAAGTACTCTTGTTCCTCATCGTCAATATCTATGTAGAGTCATCAAGTCATCTTGTCTTGCAGTATGGCCGTCACTAGTGTCACTGTCGATTTCTGTCTCAGCCTCGTAGGGGTCAGTCAGCAAAGTTTCGTCGTCACTTTCAAAATCATCATCTGTCGATAAGAACACTGTCTCTTTGTTCAAATACCTATATTCAAACAATGACCACGGTTCTGCAATCAAAGAAAAGAAAAGAGAACTGAGAAACTGACTAATTGATGTGCACATATTGTCCAGTTAAACGAAATAATCATCATAATGATGCCATGCATTGAAAGGAAAAAGAAGAACCGAGAAACCGACTTATTGATGTGCACGTATTATCCAGTTAAACGTGAAAAACAATCATCCAGTCAAACACGAAAGAATAATCATAAGGATGCCATGTATCGAAAGGAGCTTAATATCCTATACAACTAATACTACGATTAAATCACGGAATAGAACTCACAGATAAATAAAGATGAATGATCGTTTAGAACTACCATATTGACGTTACGTAGTAACCAGTCTCAAGGAGTAGCTTCCCTTGGCTAAACTGTCTATTTACAAAAAGAGACAAAAATGAACCATAATCCGTTAATCTGGTACTAACTGAATGTCATCATCATCAGAAAAATCATCAGAGAATTCGTCACCAGTGTCAAGGAGGTCACGTTCAATGTCTGATCCTTCTTCTGTGACAATTTCGAGAGCTTCACATAGGGAGTACATTCGTCTTGGCCGCCATTTTAGTTATGAAAAGATCGACCTTTCACCCAGCCTAGAATTTCTAAAGTCCAAAAAAAAAAAAAAAAAAAGCCTTTCAGGATGTTAACGGTCGAAGGAAAATAACTCAGTTTTTCCTAACCTGATCCCCAAGACAGCCTAATTAGTTTCCCTTTAATTGAACACTGCTGAGTGTATGGAAAAAAAATCCGCGATCTGCCGAATCCTACACAACGGCATGTCATTCTGAGTGGGCGGAGCGCCGGCACATCTCCAATGAGTTATTTAATGACAGAAGTAGCTTATTGTAACATTATTCCGGGTTATAGAACAGACCACTCAATGATTACATTGCAACTAAAATGTGGAGCAAGAGCAAAACATAGCAGCTTCTGGAAATCTAACTGTTCCTTACTAAAAGACGAAAAATATATTTCAGAAATTAAAGAAGTAATAAAGCAAACAATAGAGAAATATACCATTACTGAACATACTAATACAAATTTTGATGAAATTGACTTTGAACAGATCCAGCTAAGTATCTTGTATCAATTATTTATGGATGTCAAGATTCAAGATGGCACTGACCAGTGGCAACACGGGGATAGCTGTCCTGTTTATTTTGTGTTTATTTCTGTTTATATGTGTTAGGGAAATAGCTGCGACATTACAGTATGATCGTGACACGCTGCTGCGTGTTAGGGAACAGGTAAGTGAGTCCAGTGTGCTGAGATTTCACTTCAATTCACTATATTATGATATTCAATTGTCAACCACGAACACTGACCAGTCAACACACAAGGCTCAGCCCGCCACGAGGAAACGCGGAAAGCGAGGTGGGGCTCTTTCGAGGTTTTCGCCCACCTCTACCCAGTTTGTTCCTATCGAACGTTAGATCTCTGGTGAACAAAACTGACGAACTTACATGTAACATTCAGACGAGGAGGGACTACAAAGAGTGCTCTGTGTTCTGTTTTACTGAAACATGGCTTAACCTGGACATCCCTGACAGCGCCGTTCAACCACCATGCTTCACTGTCTACAGAGCTGACCACACTGCTGACTCAGGGAAACAAAGGGGTGGCGGTGTGTGTTTCCTCATGAACACACAATGGTGCTCTGATGTCAAGGTGCTATTGCCTGCCTGCTTCCCTGACGTGGAATTTCTCACCATCCACGAGAAATAACTTCAGTGACGCTGATCGCGGTGTACATCCATCCCACAGCGAACCTCTCCGCTGCACTGCATCTGCTAGCAGACGAAATTAGCAAGTGCGAGAACAGTTGGCCCGACTCCACCGTCATCGTTGCTGGTGATTTTAACAAAGCCAGCATCAAGAAAGAGATGCCGAAGCTGTACCAACAAGTGGACTGCCCAACACATGGTGACAAGACCCTCGACCACTGTTACACCTCCATCAAGAAGGCGTACCACACGATCCCCCATGCGCCTTTAGGACAATCCGATCACAGCATGATGTATCTGGTGCCGGAGTACAAACAAAAACTAAAAGCCAAAAAACCAGTCGTGAAAACTGTGAAACAATGGTCGGCCCCTGCTTTAGAGACCTTGCAGGACTGTTTTGAATGTACAGACTGGAGTATTTTTAAAGACTCTGCAGGGAATATACCGACACAGTGTGGGACTACATTTCTTTCTGTGAAAGGGTGTGCATTCCAACAAAAAATATCAAAATATTTTCAAATGACATAATTTGGTGTAACGGGGCTGTTAGGCAAAAACTAAAGGAAAAAGAGAGAGCGTTTCGTGAAACTGATGATAGAATAGTTCACAATAAGGCAAAAAGAAGTGTTGAAAAATGCATTAAGAAGGCAAAGTTTTTATATAGGAAACATTTAGAAGAACATTTGTCCGTAAACAACTCTAGGAATGTGTGGACCGGACTGCAGAACATCACTGATTACAAAATGACCCACCAGACAGTCGACATTACTGACAGAACTCTTCCTGACAAACTGAATACATTCTACTCCAGGTTTGACAAACCATTGTCTACTTCCGACGTGGTTGCATCCAAAATCACCCCCACTCTCCCTTTCATAGTCCAAGAGAATGAAATCAGACGCCACTTTAGACGTCTGAAAATGAGAAAAGCCGCTGGCCCTGACAACATCTCACCAGGCCTCTTGAGGAAGTGTGCAGTCCAACTATTTTGTGTCTTCACTGACATATTTAACATGTCCCTTCAGTCATGTGTGGTACCACACTGCTTTAAGAAATCTACAATCATTCCTGTTCCAAAGAAAGCACAGCCTAGTTGTCTTAATGATTATCACCCTTAGCCTTAACATCAGTCGTCATGAAAACATTTGAACGCTTAATTCTGCAATTCCTAAAAACTTGCATTCCTCCATCTTTTGATCCCTTTCAGTTTGCCTACAGAGCCAACAGATTAGTTGAAGATGCCATTAGCATAGGTCTCTACCACGTTCTCAGACATCTCGAAAATTCTAACAGTTATGCTAGGATCCTTTTCATTGACTACAGCTCTGTGTTCAACACAATAGTACCATCAAAAATATTTTTTAAACTGAAAGACCTCTCGCTGCCCGAATCAGTTTGTGCATGGATCCTAGATTTTCTAAGATGCAGACCGCAAGTTGTTAAAGTTGGTGACCTCACCTCCTCCACATGTATTATCAACATAGGCGCCCCACAGGGATGCGTTCTACCCCCATTGTTGTACTCACTATTCACACATGACTGTGCAACTCGTAATGAATGCAACACCATGGTCAAGTTTGCCGACGATATTACATTAGAAGGGCTGATTACGAACAGTGATGAGTCAAAATGTAGGGAAGAAGTACTAGAACTTGTCAGCTGGTGTGATCAAAACAACTTAGAACTCAATGTATCAAAAACAAAAGAATTAATTTTTATATTTCAGGAAGACTAGAACTGACCCCTCACCACTTATCATTAAAGACAAGCAAGTAGAGATCATCAGCGATTTTAAATTTCTCGGACTAATCATTTCCAATGATTTGAAATGGAAGAAAAATGCGGAAAAAATTGTTAAGCAAGCACAACAGCGCCTGTACTTTCTTCAGCGCCTCAAAAAGTTCGGAATTAGAAAAGAAATAATGGTTGATTTCTACCGTGCAGTCACTGAAAACGTGTTAACCTTCGCTATTACTGTCGCAGCCCTGAACAGAATCGTAAAAACTGCCACCAAGATCACCGGGCTGATCTGGAAGACATATATTATAAGCGGCTACTCAAAAAAGCAAAATCAATCAGCCAGGATGAATCACATCCAGCTTTTCGGATTTTCGAGATGCTCCCCTCTGGTCGACGGTACAGAAGTATAAGGACGAAAACCAATCGCTTCGCCGATAGCTTTTTCCCGAAAGCAACCAATGCCCTGTCTCTCGAACAAGTTCAGTCTGATAACTAGAATTGTGCAATCAACAACCATCTACCTGAAGATCTAGTCATCAGCCCCATCCACATGTAATACGCTGCTTCTGTTCAAACGTGTGTGTGTGTGTGTGTGTGCGCGCGCGCACGTGCGCATGTGTGTGTGTGTGTGTGTGTGTGTGTATGTATGTGTGCGTGTGCAGTACGTGCATATGCACAAGTTTTTATATTGATATACACTTGTATGTATCCTAATTTCTACTGTATCTGTGTTTGTATATGATTTTCGATTTGTGTTCGTACATTGTTATGTACTATTCCCCCCATACCCCCCTCCCACCCCCTCCCACCCATTATTCCTTGTGACCCCGGTACACTTGGTAATAAAGACATATTCTATTCTATTCCATTCTGTATCCTACTAATGAAAATACGAACCAAAAGTATTAACTATTCCTCTGTGAAGAAGAAAACTGATGAAGAAGAAAAACAATTAACAACCGATATTTATAGGTTATTTGTATTTCTTTTTATCACAACAGATTTCTCTGTGTGAAATTCGGGCTGCTCTCCCTAGGTAGAGCGCGTCGCTACACTACAGCGACACCCATTTTTGACTCACTTGAGTCTATGTTTTAACCCGGTGTTCGATTGTCTGTGTGGTGTGTGGTAAGCTTTAACATTGCCATTTTCTCTGCAAATACTTTGTCAGTTGACACCAAATTTGGCATAAAAATAGGAAAAATTCAGTTCTTTCCAGTCATCTTGTTTAAAACAATATTGCACCTCTGGGATGGGCACAACAAATTAAAAAAGAAGCCAAATCATATGCAAACTGAATTTACTGGGGGGTTTTGTTGTTGTTTATTTTTGTTTGTTTTTTTATTCTGTAAACTTGGCACTTTGATCTCATTTTCGATACAGTATCAAGAGCAGTCATTCTTATCATTTTTGTTGAAACAGGAACTTCTTTTGCTAAGCATGGAAGTTATATTTCTGTTGCATGTCTTAGTGCAGCTAGTAAAATAAAAAAGGGAAATTAATCTGTAATTAATGTTAGGGGGTTTAATTTGCTTTAAACTGATCTTTCTCGTCTTAAACATTACATTCTGAAATTATACTCAATACATAAAAAGCTTGTGTGTTTTACTGTCAGTGTACAGGGCTTTCACTATGTTCATTCGCCCTAGTGGTCTTTTTCGGATAGATCTATTGGCTGAGCCCTGAAGGTCATGGGCAAAAATCAATTGCATACACATATTTATACATATTCAAAGCCGTGCTCGCGACCTCGAAGGGCTACATTTTGTTTCAAGTAGTTGACCTGCTGGTTCAATCCAATATTCCATCGACAATACATGATAACATGTGATGGAAAGTTGGAGAAGGAGACCGTTAAATATCTATTAAGAGAAAGATTTGTGAACGCCTCATCACTTACTGGATTATGCCCCAAACTGCTATAAAAATACCAACAAAATCAATCGGAATCACCAATTTTCATTTCAGTTAAAAATAATAAACCATGAGTGTTAATTCCTTTGATGAAACGTGAAAATTTCCAGTCTTGACTTTTCTCAAAATTAAGTCCTTTTCACTTCATACGACATTTAGAAGTACTTGTATCTGGCACTACATGTTATTAGTTTAGCAAAATACTCAATTTTCATTAAAAAAGAAAAAAAAAGAAAAAAAAAGCTAGATGGTCATTTACCCCGAGACTGACCGAAAAAAAACGCTAGATGGTCATTTACCCCGAGACTGACACCACTTTGTGACTAGTAGACGATGCTTTTTACACACAACTCCCCACTGGCTCAGTTTCTGCATCAGCGGCAGACTGCACTACGAAAACGACATGTCTAAGGTCATTCAAAGCAGGGCAACACAACACAAAGTGAAGTTCGGTTTCTTCAGCACGTCTGCATAAAGGACAACTAAGATCAGAGACAATGGACTTTCGATAACGATAATGATGAAGAAATATGTCAGAAATTCCTAATCTGAACCTGGTTGTGGTATGTTTCAAATGCTTATCCATTTTCATTGACAGATAAGTAGGAATAGAGAGCTTAGAAATGAACTGTCTGTAAAACTCAAATCTATCGCTATCTTGAACATGATAAGACCATTCTTGCCATCTACAGTCAATTAATCTTGCTCGGAGTGCATTAATAAATCCCTTTATGTCCCCTACCCCCTGCTGTAACCAAACATAACCAAATCCCAGTTCATACAATCTAACCCTAACCTTTGATACCCAGTTTACCTTGCCCCTAATACATCTTACTGCGGAACTGAGATATATCGGATATCTTTTTGTCTCCCCGTAAATTAAATCATTAGGCGTTTTCATGGTAACTCCAAGAAACTTTTTCAGTGCAAATAAATGAACATTCTCGCAGCAAACTGCAGCATTAGAGAGACCCCAAATTTCTGCTCCATATTGTACAATAGGTTGTACCTGGGAATCAAACAATTTAATAAACAGATCAAAAGACTGATTTTCTGAACTTGACAGTTTTTTCATAATACAAAGTAATGCTTGTTTAGCTCTACTTGCAAGATCCTTACATGCAACTGTGAAACTCAATTTTGTTGAAAAATATATTCCTAAATATTTATACACATTCACTACTGGCATCGTTATTCCATTATAAGTCCATTTTTCCCAAATTCCTAAATATCCACCTTTTCTAAATACAATTATGTTACTTTTTGACATATTTACTTTCAACTGAAGTGATTTTGCAGCTCTAGATAGACTATTTAATTGTGTTTGTAAACCAGTCACAGTTTCAGACATCAACACAGCATCATCAGCTAAGAGGAGAATAAATAACTCTAGAATATCACCAGTAAATTGTGCTCCATGTTTTCCGTTTCTGACAACTTCTGAAGTTAGTTCATTAATAAAAAGAGAAAATAATACAGGGCTGCACACATCACCTTGTTTCACGCCAGAAGTGCATTGAATATAATCAGTCATCTTCCCCCCACATCTAACCCTTCCTTTCACACCCGCATACATACTCATAATACATTTCAGCAGCTTTCCACGAACACCAGTTTTTAAAAAGAATATGCCATAGAATTGTTCTGTTTATGGAATCGAAGGCTTTCTCAAAATCTATAAAAGCCACATACGATTTACGATTCAAGGAAAACTGTTTTTGAATAAAGGCCATCAAAGTAAACATATGATCAACAGTTGAGTAATTGTGTTTAAATCCTGCCTGGTATTCACCTGTAATATTGTTTTCTTCTACCCATTCTTGCAGTCTCTGATTTATAATTGTACTATACAACTTACTACTTGCATCACAAGGACAAATTCCTCTATAGTTATTCGGATTGTTCACATCGCCGTTTTATACAGTGTTAGAACAATATATTCGGTCCATTTTTCAGGATAGATTCCTCTATCAAATAACGAGTTAAAAAAAAAGTTACAAAGAAATTCAAAATCAAGTCAGATTCAGTGGCACATTTTAACAATTCTCCAATTATACTATCAGGTCCTGCAGCTTTACAGTTCTTAATTTTCCTTAATGCAAACATCACTTCTTCTACCGAGATTGGACGATTTGAATAATCTTCTTCATCTTCATCTTGTTCCCATTGCAGTACGTTATCACAATTTACCTCTTTTGTTAGAAGGGTTTTAAAGTGGTCAAACCAAACATCATCAGTAATGTTGTTAGCTGGTTGTTTTCTTTTAAGTGACATTTTACAAACATTGTTCCAAATTTCTTTCTGACTTTTGATAGAAGCAATTAATTCTGTCAACAATATATCATTAAACTGCTTTCGCTTTCTCTTTTGCAAATGTTTATATCCCCGTCTGGCCTTACAAAAACAGTGACGATCATCAACATCCAGAGTACGTCTAAATTTGTTTAACAACCTACGAACATTTTTTCTAGCGCTACGACATTCTGCATCAAACCAATCTTTTGGTTTTAACTTGTTACTGATACTAATTTGTTTCTTCATATGTTTAGCAGCATCCTTGATACATTCATTAAAAACACTTAACGCTTTTATATCAACACTAATTAGGCTAATTGCTAAGTTTATTTTTTCTTTAAATTCTTCTGAACATATGTTATGAACGTATACATCAGCCAAGTCGTCACTCCACACATATTTTTTCTAAAACAAAATCATTTTCAAACTGTGTGTTTTCCAATTCATAACTCCACGGGCATATGATCGGATTCAGTTCTGTTAGACACACACAACGTACATGAATCACACAACAATGCATACATATCACAAGACATGATGAAATAATCATTCACACTGCATCCACTATCCGATATATCAGGTCAGGTCAGGTCATTAGATCTGCTACTGGTAACCTGTAATCCAGTACAACCTGTTCAGGGTCGGGTTGCCGACGACTAAACCGGCACTCCCACCACTCCCTTCTGGGACTGGTGAGGCGGGTGGCTAGACACCCTTATGGAGATCCATAAAAGGGCGTCGGCTCAGGAGAGCCACCGACGGCCATCTAGCTCCACCGTGCTGTGTGCATGCCACACGCAGTTGGCCCCCGGGGTGTGTCTACCCATGTATGCGAAGTCTGGATCCGGCAGAATCTGCGGAAGAAACCTATCGGTTCAACGGAGAGGAAGGCGGTTACAGCAACGCACTGTGGAGTGCAGAGAGCAAGATGAGACACCGAAAGGATATCTTGGTCATCCACTGCATCCGTGCTCATCCTCCAGTCGTCTCGACTTAGTCTTGCCACTGGAAATTGGTGGACCCGGACGAGAGAGTGAGGTCGACGTTGCGCAACTCCTCTTCACTTTAAACAAACTCATCGCGCAAGTCATCAGTCATCCTAAATGACCTTTCATCCTTCATCATTTCATCACCCCCAAGTCCTGTGGCGACAGGCGAGCGACGAAACGACAGGTGTGGGTACACTGGCAGTCGCAGCCGCAGACCTGCACGCAGGCGGCTCAGGCCATAGGGTCGTTCTTCGTCAACAGGAGCAGCGATGGAGCTCGGCAGCCGTCTGAGCGTCTGAGCAGCCCTCTTTAGGAATGCACTGCTCACCTCCCTGGCATGAGGAAGGGGCTAGAAAAGGTGCCCTAAAAATTGCCTGCTCCATATCACCCTGGCCACCATACCGCGGCTGGCGGGGACCCTACATCAGCGGTCGAAACAAAGAGAAAGAAAAGAAAAAAACAAGGATCGTTCCTCTCACCACTGGTGCTTGGAACATAATGACTCTCCTGGACAGAGATAACGCGGACAGACCCCAACGGAGAACAGCACTAGTTGCATCCGAACTCGCCAGATACAATATCGACATCGCAGCCTTGAGTGAGACTCGGCTTGCAGGTGAAGGCGAGCTCTGTGAACGGGGATCTGGTTACACCTTCTTCTGGAGTGGACGAGGAAGCGAAGAGCGACGTGAGGCTGGTGTTGGTTTTGCAGTAAAAACAGCACTTGTCAGCAAGCTAGCTGGAATCCCAAAGGGAGTCAACGATAGGCTTATGACCATGAAACTCCCACTGGCATCTGGCCAGAAGCACCTCACCATTGTCAGTGCCTACGCCCCAACCATGACCAACCCGGATGAAGTGAAGGCGAAGTTCTACGAGGACCTTCACTCTGTCATTGCTGCCATCCCTAAAGCAGACAAGCTCATCATTCTTGGGGACTTCAATGCTAGAGTTGGCTCTGACTACATCTCCTGGGATGGAGTGATTGGAAAGCACGGTGTGGGCCACTGCAACCCAAATGGATTGCTTTTGCTTCAGACCTGTGCAGAGCACGAACTGCTGATAACCAACACAGTTTTCTGCCTCCCTACCCGTAACAGGACGTCTTGGATGCACCCTCGCTCAAAGCATTGGCATCTCATCGATTATGTCATCGTCAGGAAAAGGGATAGGCAAGATGTACGTGTAACAAAGACCATGTGCGGCGCCGAGTGTTGGACAGACCATCGCCTTGTAGTCTCGAAGCTGAATATTCGAATCCAGCCCAAGAGACGCCCCCAAGGCCAGAAGGCTCCAAAACGGCTCAACATCGCTAAGCTGAAAAACATCACCATCAAACAGTCCTTTGTGGAGCTGCTGGAAGATCGTCTGGAATCCGCCTCTCTGGACAACCAGAATGTGGAGTCTGACTGGAGGACCCTGCGTGAGCTGATCTATAGTACAGCTTCAGAGACCCTGGGACCCATGACCAGAAAGCACAAAGACTGGTTTGATGAAAACTGTGATGAAATCAAGCAGCTTCTGGATGAGAAACGCCGTCTGCATCAAGCCCACCTGAGCAACCCAAAGTCCACATCAAAAAAGGATGCGTACGATGCCATCCGCAGGACTGTTCAGCAAAAGTTACGCCAGATGCAGGATAAGTGGCTGAGTGACAAAGCTGATGAGATCCAGGGATATGCTGACAGGCACGATATGAAGAGGTTCTATGATGCCTTAAAAGAAGTCTACGGCCCCACATCCTCAGGATCATCCCCCCTCCTCAGTGCAGATGGGAATACCTTGATCACCGAGAAGGAGAACATTCTCGAACGATGGGCTGAGCACTTCAACAGTGTCTTAAATCGCCCTTCCTCCATAAATGATGAAGCCATAGACCGTCTCCCACAAGTCCCCACCAACGAAGCACTGGACGATCCACCAACACTTCTTGAGACCCAGAAAGCAATCCGTCTGCTATCCAGTGGCAAAGCACCTGGCTCAGACTCCATACCAGCAGAGGTCTACAAGGATGGAGGCACTGTGCTGACTGAGAAGCTTCATCAGCTGTACTCACTCATGTGGAAAGAAGAGACGATCCCCCAGGATTTCAAAGATGCATCTATCATTCACTTGTACAAGCGAAAGGGGAACCGGCAAGCCTGTGATAACCATCGGGGCATTTCCTTGCTCTCCATCGCAGGCAAGATACTTGCCAGGATCCTACTAAACCGCCTCACGGCACACCTTGACCAAGGTCATTTGCCTGAGAGCCAGTGTGGTTTCCGGAAAGAGCGCGGAACCACCAACATGGTGTTTGCTGCAAGGCAGCTGCAAGAGAAATGTCAGGAGCAAAATGCTGATCTGTTCTCCACCTATGTCGACCTCACTAAGGCCTTCGACACCGTGAGTAGAGAGGGACTGTGGAAGATCATGGCCAAGTACGGATGCCCTCGGAAATTTATTTCCTTGGTCAGCCAATTCCATGAAGGCATGCAGGCTCGAGTCCAGGACAATGGCGAAACATCGGCTCCTTTTGCTGTCACAAATGGTGTCAAGCAAGGCTGCGTCCTGGCTCCAACGCTGTTCAGCCTCATGTTCTCTGCAATGCTTACTGATGCCTTCAGAGATGGCGATGTTGGAATCGGCCTAAAGTACCGAACAGATGGCAAGCTGTTTAACCTCAGAAGGCTTCAAGCAAAAACGAAGGTCATGACAGACATCATCAGAGACTTTTTGTTTGCTGATGACTGTGCCCTCAACGCTGGATCTGAAGCTGACATGCAACTCAACGTCGACAAGTTTGCCACTGCCAGCAGGAACTTCGGCCTTACCATCAGCACGAGGAAAACTCAAGTTCTCCATCAGCCAGCCCCAGGGAAACCCTACGTTGAGCCCAACATCACAGTCAACGGTCAGAGACTCAGTGCGGTGGAGCAGTTCACATACCTTGGCAGCACACTGTCACGAAATGCGACCATCGACGATGAAGTGAATGTCAGGATTGCAAGAGCAAGTGCACCTTTTGGTAGACTCAATGCAAATGTCTGGAACAGAAGAGGCATTAGTCTTGAGACCAAGCTAAAGGTCTACAGAGCAGTAGTTCTCCCCACACTACTGTACGGCTGCGAAACTTGGACAGTGTACCAACGACATGCCAAGAAGCTGAACCACTTCCACACAACATGCCTCAGGAAGCTACTGAACATCAAGTGGCAAGACAGGATCCCAGACACAGAGGTGCTCGCAAAAGCCACCCTTCCCAGCATCTTCACCATCCTGATGCAGTCCCAGCTTCGCTGGGCTGGACACGTGGCGCGCATGCCAGACCATCGGCTGCCCAAAAGGCTCTTCTATGGCGAGCTGCAACAAGGGAAGAGATCACACGGAGGTCAGAAGAAGCGCTTCAGAGATACTCTGAAAGTCTCTCTGAAAGCGTTTGATATCAACCCTGACTCCTGGGAGGAATCTGCAGTGGACCGTAACAAATGGCGCGCTGCTGTGCACAAAGGCGCCAAGTTGTGCGAGGCCAACAGGACTGCTGCAGCTGTTCAGAAGAGGCAGGCCAGAAAGTCACGGGCAAACAAGCTCCCTGACAATGATATGCCTGTCTTTGTCTGCCCCAACTGTCAGCGAACATTTCGTGCGCAGATTGGACTATTCAGCCATCTGCGCACTCACAGATAGACTCATGAGCATCCTTCCCCGCACCCCACCACCACCCTCCCCCCATCCCCCATCTGGATGACAACGATGGTCATCATCGATCTCGATGGACACACCACCTATAAGTGTAGCAACCATTTTAGTCGTCATGACACATTCCATTAATTATACACAAGTCAAGTGCAGTACACATATTCAACAGCAATTTTCCATAGTTGTTAAGAACAGAATCTTCGGAACGTCTATTAATACTAATTGGGTGACTTCTTCGCTGAAACTCTAAATCTCCTGTAACTCCCTGGCAGTGGTGGGAAATATTACATGTCCTGCCATTCAAATCCCCACACAGCAAGATATAAACATCTTTGTAAGCTAGCTAATGTACAATCAATCAAAAAATCTTCCAACAACGCAATTCCATTTTCACAGTCAAAATATGCATAATATGGGGAACCTTCGGGTGGCACATAACAGTACACAAATAACACATCTTTGTCAATACCAAATAATATCTCATCAATAAGTAATGCATCAAAACTATTAGATTTTACATCAACTTGCTTTGCGTATGGAACATAAACATCTTTTACAAGACAGACAACTCCTCCCGATCGCCTCCCCTTTTCAGTGAATTTTACTGCAGGAATGCAAAAACTGTTGTATCCAGGGAATAATGAAGGTATAAAATCACCAATAAATGTTTCAACTAAACAAACAAAGTCAAACGAGCAAAGGTATGAAACAAAGTCACCGTCATGTAATTTTGAAATCAACCCATTCACATTCCAATGAATAAAAGACAATGGCTAAATTCTACTGTGTTTTTTTTTTTTTTTTTTTTTTACACAAGCAACAGTTTTATTTTGATTCAGCACATCGTTTTTTTCGCGCCTATGTTGACAGACCACATTTTCAGGCGTTGACACACACCGCGAACATTCATCGTCAACCCTTGCACACACAGTTTCCAACATCAAAAACACGTGCTAGCTCAGTGTCACACTGCCCAACACTGGACGGCAGTGCCGGTGTCACTGTTCTTTTTTCCACCCCATTGGAGAAAGCTTCACTTCTTAAACAAATGGGCTGGCCACTTCCCTATTCAAAGTCAACAAGTTTTTCATTATTATCGACAGTATATTTTTTGCCATCAAATAATAAATGGTTAAACACCATCGTAGCTCTTTTCCCGTCCTGTCTTGCTTTCTTCAGGTGCGGAGTTAGTCTACGTCTGATGTCTCTTACTCCCTTCGAAAAGTCCTCACCAATGAATAAATTTGTACCTTTCAGTTTACCCTTAGCCTTCAGGATATTTACCTTTTGTCTGTAAAAGGTACAGCAGGCAATAACTGGGGAGTCAGGCCTGGAACTCAGCTGGTGAACCCTGTCGAACTCCATCACGTCAGTCATGTCCAGGTTGTCAGTGAGAAGGTCCTGCACCAGGCCCTCGCAGTCTGCACTGGTCTCGTTGGGTCTCCTGGGAAGGCCGTAGAAGAGGAGGTTGTTGCGCTTGGAGCGGCCCTCCAGGTCATCGATCCTTGCGTCGTAGTCGGTCAGCTTCTGGCAGAGGTCCTTGTTGGTCTTCTTCAGCTCTTCGTTCTCTTCTCGCAGCTTCGTCATCTCCTCCCTCACCCTCCTCAGGTCACTTCTCAGAGCAGCATAGTCTTCTTTAAGCTCTCTCACTTCCTGCTTCAGCTCTTGCTTCATCTCCTCCAGCTTAGTCTCCATCTGTGCCCCCACCTGGTCACTCACGGCTTTTATGGTACCCATGATATCGCTGAGGGTGGGTTCTGTGACAGAAAGGGGGGGGGGGGGTATCGTAGAGCCAGCGCCACTTGCTCTGTCCAGACTTGCTCTCTGGGAAGACCCTGCACTGGCAAGCCTAGTCTGCCTCATACTGTCCTTGCTAGGAGGAGGGTTTGGTCCTGGGTTGCTTTCAACGTCGCCACATTGCAGTAAAAAACCGCCCCAGAATAAATAGCAGAGGAGGAGACCAAAAGTGACACCGTCCATACGTCGGCGAAGCGTGACAAAAGCGACACTTGAAGCTGCCTTGTCCCTGGCCCTTTTCAGCATAAAGCCGATGTAGACAAAAACCGGCCACAAACAGCTCGAATCTCGGCAGCAGTAGATGGCATGACTATTCAGCCACTTCTCTGCCAAAACTGAAACCGTATCTCAGTTTCTGTCCGCCGCAATCCACGGTTTCTTCCAGAGCTCCAGATAAGCGTGTTGACAAGACAACAGCCGTTCACAGCTCCCCTGCATGAGAGAGAGAGAGAGAGAGAGAGAGAGAGAGAGAGATTACAAGAAAAAAATCTTTATACATGAAAATACATAGATATTTATTAAATGAAAGAGTTGTTTGTTGTGTTCACATGTGTGTATCTGTATGTGTCTATGTGTGTGTGTGTGTGTGTGTGTGTGTGTGTGTGTGTGTGAGAGAGAGAGAGAGAGAGAGAGAGGTTCTGTAACAATGATATAGTATGACTGATAGCAATTTACATAACTGATTTCAGACTGCTGGGAAACAGACCCTGGCCTGACTGATCCATTCCGGGGGGTTGAACCATCTTGTGTATGGAATGTATTTCTTATATGAAGTTGAATCATTTTTCACTTAAACAAAAAGCAAATTTGAGTTTAAACAATCATTTGAAACAAATAGGCATGCACGTTGTTAATATCTATATTTTTTCACACTGTATTACACCTTTTCTCAACAATTCAGTAATTATCAGTTTTTGTTTTTCATACATAGTAAAAACTCACTGTTCAGTTACATATTATGTATTTTATAAATACATGTATAAAATGTAACTGAACGATATTTATCATTTGAATTTTTACTTTCATGTGTGAGCATGTAATGCAGCTGTTTACTCAAATAGATGTATGTATGTATGACTTTGAAGTTTACACCAGAAAAAGAGCGAATGTTTTAAAAAAATGGTCTAGATTATGAAGTTTAAATTTATATATATATAGTGTCTTACTGAATCAGGGTTATCACAATAATCTATATAGTATGATGAAAATGTGTTGTGAATGTCATTTTTTTTCCAATACTAATTGTAATAATAAAGCAGACAGCCACATTGTTAATAACCATACTGAGTTTTTTCACATTGTATTAATTGTTTTCTCTATGATTAAGCTTATAATGCATTACGTAATAGTTTAACGAAAAGCTCGGTTACATCTTATATATTTATACATGTATAAATGTAACTTAACTTTATTACCTATCTTGTGTGTGTCTGTGCATGTTGGTCACACTTTGGTGCATTTCCTCTTTCATTTAAGCAAAAGCAATTGTGAGTTAGAAATGATTTTGTTCCTGTGTGATTTTAATTTTGAAAAAATACGTGAAAAAAAGAAGTGAAATCCAACACAACTTTGTGTGGTCTATATTTTTTATGTTGGGAGGTGCACATGACTTTTGTTTTGCAATTGATTTTTTGTGTGTTCTGATTCAATTGTTGTAGTACGTGCATGTCACAAGTGAGTCTTGAAGGCCTTGCCTCTTTTGTTTTGTATTTTTTCCTGCATGCAGTTTTATTTGTTTTTCCAATCCAAGTGGATTTTTCGACAGATTTGGCCAGGGACAACCCTTCTGTTGCCGTGGGTTCTTTACGTGCGCTAAGTGCATGCTGCACACGAGACCTCAGTTTATCGTCTCATCCGAATGACTAGCGTCCAGACCACCACTCAAGGTCTAGCGGAGGGGGAGAAAATATCGGCGGCTGAGCCGTGATTCGAACCAGCGCGCTCAGATTCTGTCGCTTCTTAGGCGGACGCGTTACCTCTAGGCCATCACTCCACGTTAGAGAAAAAGCCAGTTAAAACTAATTTAGATTATGAACTGCATATAAAAAACGAACGGCTACAAGGTATTAGGGATAAACGAATGGATGGAGTGCTCTAAAGATCTAAAGCTAGATGGATTGCTAATGGGGAAAAGATCTCAGATTATTTTTGTGGACTTGAGAAACGACACTATATTAGCAAACAAATGATAAAAACTAGTTGACAAGGATGGCTATGAATTGACAGACACTAAAGATATTATGAAGGAGGTTCTGGATTTTTACGAGCAGTTATACAAGCATAGGGCAGTAGAAAATTGTAGAATTGAAGATGTTGTTAATGAGTTACCAAAACTAGATCCAGAAATATCGGAAAACCTTGGAGGTAAAATCACTGTAGAGGAAGCTGAGCTCGCTCTTAAACAGATGAAAAATGGAAGGAGTTCCGGAACAGATGGATTTCCTTGTGAACTTTTAAAGTTTTTTTTTGGGGGGGGCGGGAAAGAGTTCAGGTGTTTTATTGTCAATTCAATTAACGAAGGATTCGATAGAAAGGAATTATCAAACACTCAAAAAGAAAGCATCATAAGATGTACAGAAAAGAAGGAAAACGAAAAGAATACATACAAAAACTGGTGACCCATCTCACTATTGAATACCATATACAAAACTGGTTCTTCTTGTATTGCTTCCAGAATAAAACCAGTATTGCCAATTCTCATAAACGAAAATCAGACAGGATTTGTAAGTGGGCGATACACAGGAGATAATATTAGACATTTATGATACAATTCATCATCTTACGGATAACAATTTACCAGGACTCTTGCTCTGTGTTGATTTTGAGAAAGCATTTGACTCCCTGGATTTGACATTTATGACAAAAGTACTAAAAGCTTTTGGTCTTAGGGAAGATATTTGCTCTTGGGTTGAAATATTTTATAGAAATATTAAGTGAACTATACTAGTTAATGGACAAGCATCCCAGTGGTTTGAAGTTTTGAGAGGTTGTAGGAAGGGTGATCCAATTTCACTATATATCTTTATTCTCTGCATTGAAATTCTGGGAATTATGGTTAGAGAAATTAAGGATGTTCAAAGTACATTAATTAGTGATAAGGAACATAAGATAGCACATTTTGCAACGATACACCGATGACGTTAAACGGTAGTGAACCCACATTTACAGAAACAATAAATACGGAAAGATATCAGGATTACAACTTAATTATGAAAAGACTACAGCAGTTTGGAGGGGAAGCAAATATAAATCAGCTACAGTATATATGCCACACCTTAAGATTAAATGGAATCCAACAGTTTTAAGATATTAGGACTATGGCTTACAGGAAATTTGCAAGGATGTGGAGAATTGAATTACTAAGAAAAATTCGAGGAAATTAAAAAGTTATTTAAGATATGGATAAAATGTGTACTTACAACTTTGTGAAGAATTGCTATTTTGAAATCCTTCATGTTACCAAAAAATGATATACTTATGGATACTTGATTCTTTTATTAAAAACTTACAACAACTGTGTTTCACTTTTGTGTGGAAAGGAAAACAGGATAGCAAGAAAAACAGCTATAAAACATAGAGAAAACGACGGACTAAGAATACCTGTATTGAATAATTTCATCAAGGCTCTGAAGTTGAGTTGGATAAGAAAAATAAAAAACTCAAAATATAAATGGAAAAATGTAACTACCTTTTTGCATCCTGAAATTCAAGATATTGAAAGATATGGACCAAATTATTTTACTCGTTATGAGTAAAATGTGTTTTGGAAGGATGTCTTCAATGCCACTAAAGATTTCGCAAACACGATTTGGTTACAAAATGAAGCACAAATGTTGGTCGAACCAATATTTTATAATAACAAATTTGTTTTTAATAATCTTGTGCTAAACAAAAGGGAATGGATACGAGAGGGCATCTGTAATGTTGCAGATCTTTATAAAGAAAACGATAACCTTATGCCATATGTGGAATTTAGAGAAAAGTATAACATAACCACAAATTTCCATTCCTATGCAGGTTTATTGAAAGTGATCAAAACTGTTTTTCTAAAATCAAACATACTAATAGAGAGTAATATGAGAATGCAGTTCCCCGCCTTTTTGACTGAACTATATTCAGTACAAAAAGGTAGCCGTAAATACTACGATCTATTGGGTCAGGGAAAAGACCTTCCCAATTTTTGTCAGGTATGGAACAACAAATGCCAGGGAGAAATCAACTGGAAAACAGTTCTAAAGAAGAAGAAAAAAAATTAAAGTGGTTTCAGGTCAGATTAGTTCATAGGATTCTAGCAACAAATATAATTCTGAAGAATATGAGTGAAGAAACTGAAGATACTTGTACCTTTTGCAAGCGAGAAAAAGAAAATATACAGTATATTTTTTGGATTGCGAACGGATGCACTCCTTCTGGCTACAATTTGAAGGAACTCTGAATGAGAAATGTCTTCACCTCACAGAGTTCAAAGTCAGTGGAACATTCATACCCTTTGGTTATTTGGAAAAACTCAAGTAGGATGATGGCTTTGATCTGATTATTCAACTTGCAAAATTTTTCATATTCAAATGTAAAATGAACAAATGCATACCATTTTTAATCCTTTTTTTAATATTTAAAAACACGATATTATATTGAAAAGTATATTGCTGCAATCAATTCGAACTATGACAAATTTACCAATAGTTGGTTCTTCTGTACATCACTGTTTGATGATGTGCATATTTAACATGCCAAAAACTATCTTATCTGAATCTATAATATTCTCGTATTCAGCTGAATACAAGATATCATAGTACATATGGTGTGTTTTCTTTTCCTCGTGAAAAAAAGTAAAATACCCACACTTTTTTCTCTTTTTTTCCCTTCCTTGTACTAATCATCTTGTTCGCATGTGCAGATGTGTAACACGAGCTTGCGTGTGTGTTTATGTATATGTCAGTTACCGGTGTGCGCGGTACAAAATGTCACTGCATTACAATTTGTCACATTTGTGACATTTTGTTCCACATTGTCGTATATTTACATCAACTGCGGTACAACTGATTTGTCGCACACGAATACATCGTTTTCCGTCGGGTCTGACTCGTCAGTTGTGTAAAGCACAGTTAACAAGAGAGGCAAGGCCTTCAAGACTCACTTGTGATACACTTTAAAAAAAATCCAAGCTTTTTATGTATTGAGTATAATTTCAAAATGTAATGTTTAAGATGAGAAAGATCAGTTTAAAGCAAATTAAGTCCCCTAACATTAATTACAGAGTAATTTCCCTTTTTTACTATCTGCACCAAAACGTTTGCAAAATAAATAAAACTTCCATGCTCAGCAAAAGAAGTTCCTGTTTTAACAAAAAAAATGATGATAATGACTGCTCTTGTTGTTGGGTCAGAATATCAGATCAAATGGCAAGTTTAGAGAATACAAAAAATATAAATATAAACAGTAAATGCAGTTTGCATATAATTAGGCTTCTTTTTTTTTCTTTTTTTCCTTTTTTTTGTGCCCATCCCAGAGCTGCAATATTGTTTTAAACAAGATGACTGGAAAGAGCTGAATTTTTCCTATTTTTATGCCCAATTTGGTGTCAACTGACAAAGTATTTGCAGAGAAAATGTCAATGTTAAAGTTTACCACACACACACACACACACACACACACAACCGAACACCGGGTTAAAACATAGACTCACTTTCTTTACACAAGTGAGTCAAAAAGGTGAGAAAACAATGACTGCTACCACACATGGAACCTGGTGGTTAAGATGTCCGCCTGGGGAGTGGAAGCTCCCAAGTTCGATCCCCAGCTAAGTTAAACCAAAGACTTAAAATTTTTTATCCTGGTATAGGTCAGTGATCACTTTGGCATAGATTGCAGATTTCGACTATTGAACAGCTTACTAGTGTGTCATGAGTACTACTGTACCTTGTACAATGTAGATGACCGATGACCACCGGTCATCTGCATTGTACAAGGTACAGAAGTACCCAGGAGACTAAAAAAAACTGTTAAACAGTCAAAATTTGCAAATTACATCATAGTGGCCACTGGTTACCTGCATTGTGCTATGAATATAAATACTAAATACTAAGCAGACTTAAAGAAGCTGTCAAACTGTCAAAATCTACAAGATTACAACCAAGTGGTCACTGGCATGTGCTAGAAAACCAATTTTAAGTCATTGTTATCTCTCAGCCAGGGGTCAAACTCAGGAGCTTTCACCCCCCAGGCGAACATTTTAACCACTGGGCCATGAGTGCCTGTGTAGTAGTGGTCATTGTTTAATCGCCTTCTCAACTGTACCTAACACTACTGACTGGTCAGAGCCGACAGAAAACGGTATATTAATGGGTGACAAATTGTACCGCAGTCGACATACGACAATGTGGAACAAAATGTCATAAATGTGACAAAATGTCGCAATTGTGACATTTTGTACGTTTTGACATCTTGTACCGCATCAGTCGTTAACTGTTTTACGATCATAATGCAGCTCTATCAAAAATCTTCATCACGACTTTCCAGCTTCGATAAATCTTACAAAATCGCCAAACGCATTTTCGGGCGTAACAAACATGAAACCAGTCTGGACAAGTCCACTTCTTCCATCAAAATCATGATCGGCAGATCACACGCGTTGTCCCTAATCATATATATCAAGACCAAAGTTTCTCCTGTTTTCATCATGGCGTTCCAGCTTCTATAAACTGCAACACGCACTTCACACGCAAACCGGTTTTTGGTTATCTCCTATTTTAGGGTCATTTTCTTTCGTATGACTGTAAGAAGACGTTGAAATTGTGTAAACTGTAAAGTTAATCCAAAATATGTTATTATGCTCAACCACTTTGTTGATATGTTGAAACGTTCTGACTGTTTGTGTTAGACAGTTAGCCACATCGGATCCAGATTTTACTAATATCCAAAAATTTCAATGGTATACATACCTACTTGCCGAAGTGAAACATGTTCCCGTCTTTTTCGTGACTTTACCGCTCGATACTTTGCAGCAAAAGTAGTTAACGTACGCAGAACCGTTCTCACAGTGATCGACTGTTCAGGCAAGAAGGTTGACCAAGAAGTGCCGTCGACCAAAATTTTCAGAATGTTCATCCCAGTGAATTCGGCACCAGCTTATTCAGTAAAAACGTGGATGGTGTAGTTAACGTGTTCTGTCAAAATTTCCCTTTCCTTTTCTTTAAAAAGGGGACAAGAAATGGAATGCGTTATCCGGCAACGAACCGCGGCGAACGACCCAACAAAATCTTGCGGATCCGCAAAACGAAATAAGTTGGAGAGAAAACGAAACAAAATGTTCACGATCCAGAAATACGGTTTAATCCTAAAGACTTACAAACTATAATTCGTATGAGCGGAAAGAACGTTTTTGTTCTCTATACTATTTAATCGAAATGTGGTAGTGACAAAGTATTTCCAAAGAACATGAATTTATTGAACAAATTGTGATGTTTTTATCCATAGCATGGAAGCAGGGTATATTGGTAAGTTTTCACTGAAGTGATATTAACGTTGTGTTTCATAAATCTTTCAAAAAACATTTGTACAAAAAAACTATGAATAGATATACTGGGACAAATCTCAACTGATCAAAATTGAACATTTAAAAGAGACACATGGAACCTTGATTACACCCCACATAGAGGGCTTGAGATAAGATAGCAGGTGTGTAGACACGCGCAAGCAACACAGAACATATACCTAAACATACATTAAAAAAAAAAAACCCATTTAAGTGTACACTCCAACTATGGAGTGCACCATGTTTGTTTAAATGACTACCCCTCATGCATCACTGATTCCGTGATCCTCTTTACAAATGATTCTGAAAGTACCATCATACCAGCCATTCTGTTGTTCGAATTTTGGACATAAGAAAATTATGAACAGTATGAAAAAGACATGTACCGCAACAAGCGATCATCGACGTGAGATTAAAGCATTCGATTTCCAGCACACAAAGTTTGGTTTGACAAACACTCGTATCAGATGGTGTCCGAAAGTATGATTTAGATCAATAGGCCTCTATACATATAGACTGTCTTCAGTGTCCACCACGCACATTTTCGATTTCGTTCTTGTAGTTAATCAAATCAGCAGGAACCACAAATGAGACATGAAGACTTCGCCTCTTATTCTTAATTTGGATACACGGAGAATTATAATATATAATGAATATGACAATGGATATTGGACGAAGAATGGGACCCAGACTACATCACCTCCACAGAGCTGGGTATTCGCGTCAAATCTCTAAGGAACAACCCCGGCAATGTTTTGGCACCGCACACACACACACACACACACACACACACAGCGCTCGCACGCAGCAAACAAAAACCAAAAAAAAAAAGAGAAAAGAAACATTAACACAAAGCCGACAGACACATGTGCATGGGCACATTCACGCGCACAGGCAGCTGTGTTACCCCCCTCCCCCAATTTGTCTGCTCCTCTGGCCCTCCCGTCCTGCCCCCCCCCCCCCCCCAACTGCCCCCCCACCCCCTTCCATTGCACCCCCTCACTGCCCCCCCACCCCCCCAACACACACACACACCACCTCTCTCTCTCCGGTTGGCTTTCTGGCTGCATCTCATCTGTTTCCGTCCCCCACATTCTCTCTCTCCCTGTCTCTCTCACACACCCCACCCCCACCCCCACCCCCCCTCACAGAGAGAGGTTTGCACGGACAATGATACTGCATTTTATGATGCAGGCAGCTGAAAGGTGCAGAATGATGATGATTGAACATCAAACTACCCAACCATCCGAGCGTGACTAATCTATGGCCTTTACGATTATGTGAATGCTTTTGCCTGCCTGCGTTTTACTGCCGATTCACACGTGCGAAAACACTCCTATTTCAGTTTCTCTTTGAAAACAAGCGGAGATTCATTCACATTGACGGAAAATGTGAGCGTGCATGTGTGTGTGCGTGCGTGCGTGCGTGCACACACACACACATGCGCGCATGTGTCTATAAAAAGCTTCCTTATCCTTGACTTATTTATGGAACTGACTTTTTTTTTTTTAATGTACTGTGATAAAAGAAAAATTTAAAGCCTGTTTATCCGTACGTGTGCCAGTGGTCGCCGCAAAACCTTTGTATGTATGTGTGAGAGAGTGCGCGCACACGCACAGTTGCGCGGCTAATAATTTTCTTTCATTTCACGAAAAAAAAAATCATTCAACGCTGGTTAGCACCTTTTCTAGACAGGATGATCACAGTTAACACTTGCCACTCTTGAGAGGCAAATGAAGAACCAATGCGTTCCTTCCCCCCACCATCACAACCCTTCCGACCCACCACCTTTCTCCAGCAGATGCGTCACGTGTGGTGTGATACACTCTCCCACTGGATCTGTCTGCTGGCTGTGGGTTGTGTTGCCAACTTTATTGCTTCCTGGAGAGTTGCCTTCTGCCTTTGATGCCGCTCGTCACCAGCCATAAGGAGAGAAAAATAGTCATAAAACGTATAAAGAGAAAAAGAAGAAAAAAGAAATAGTGGTTGCGGGGTTGCAGGGTGCCTTTCTTCCATTATGCAAAATCGGAGGGAGGGAAAGGAATAAAAAAAAAAATACAACGTTCAAGCCATACACATATTTTTCCAGTTCTTGCGTCAAGGCAGATGTCTAAGTATTTAAGTACAGGTCCCAGTTTTCACTAACACTGTGAGCAAACAAACCGCTCCATGATCATATTCAGGCGACTGGCTGGTACTACGTGCAACTTGCTCAACAAGGCAACAACTTGCCCTGTCACAAACTCAACATGCAAGAACCTGCCCTGTGATACACTCAACAAGGCAACAATTTGCCCAACGACACACTCTGCAAGGCAACAACTTGCCCTGAAATACACTCAACACGGCAACAACTTGCCCTGTCACACACTCAACAAGGCAACAACTGTGCACACCCTGTATGACAAAACTGGACACAGCAGTATTGACAGGGGTGACGTTCGTTGTTCATTTTCAAAATCATTGCAAACATGGAAAAAAAGAGTAAATGTCCTTCAGCCCTATGAATCATTTTCAATAGAAATCGTTCTTTTTGTTTTTTTAAATTGATGATGATGATCGTGATCATGATGTCGATGATGATGATGATAATGTGGATGTTGATGATGATAGTGATGATGACGATGGTGATGTCGATGATGATGTAGATGATGATAATGATGATGTTGTCGATGATGATGATGATGATCGTGAAGTCGATGATGATGATGATGATGATGATGATGACAATGATGAAGTTCCTGATGATGATGATGATGTCGATGATGACATCGATAGTGATGATGATGATGTTGATGAAGATGATGATGTCGATGATGATATGATGCTGATGTCGATGAAGATGATGTCGATGATGATGATGATGATGACGATGATGTCGACAGTGATGATGATGTCGATGATGATGATATCGATGGTAATGATGATGATATCGATGATCATGATGATGATATCAATGATGACGACGATGATGATGTCGATGCTGTTGAAGTCGATGATGATGGTGTCGGTGATGTTGATGATGATGATAATAATAATGTCGATATTGATGATGATGATGATAATGATGCTCCTGCTGCTGATATCGATGATTATGTTGATGGTGATGATGATGGTGTTGTCGGTGATGATGATGTCGATGATGATGATACTGATGATGACGATGACGACGATGACGACGATGATGATATTGATGATGATGTCCATGATGAAGATGTCGATAATTATGTCGATGATGATGTAGATGATGATGATGAAGATGTCGATGATGGTGATCATGATGATGATGATGACATTGATGACAATGGTGATGTCGATGATGGTGATGTCGATGATGATGATGTTGTCGATGTTGATGTTGATGATGTCGATGATGATGATCATTATGATGATGATGCTGTCGATGATGAAGATGATGATGGTGATGATCATGATGATGTCGATGATCATATCGATGATGATGATGTCGATGGTGATGATGATGATGTCGATGATGATGACGTCGATGGTAATGATGATGACGATGATGATGTCGATAATGATGATAATATCGATGATGATGATACTGATGACGACGATGACGACGATCATGATGATGATATTGATGATGATGTCCATGATGAAGATGTCGATAATTATGTCGATGATGATGTAGATGATGATGATGATGAAGATGTCGATGATGGTGATCATGATGATGATCATGATTATATCGATGATGATGATGATGATGATGATGACATTGATGACATTGGTGATGTCGATGATGGTGATGTCGATGATGATGATGATGTTGTCGATGTTGATGATGATGATGTCGATGATGATGATCATGATGATGATGATGCTGTCGATGATATCGATGATCATGATGCTGATCCTGCTGACGATGATAATGATATCGATCATGATCTCCATGATGATGATCATGATGATGACGATCACGACGACTTCGATGATGATGAGGAGGACGATGATAATGATGATAATGATGATGATGACGATGATAATGATTATGATGTCTATGTTGATGATGATGATGATGTCGATGGTCATGATGATAATGTCGATGGTGATCACGATGATAATGGTGTTGATGACGATGATGATGTCGATGTCGATGCTGCTGATGATGATGTCAATGATGATGATGGTGATGCTGTCGATGATGATGATAATGATGTCGATGGTGATGATGATGATGTCGATGATGATGACGTCGATGGTAATGATGATGACGATCATGATGATGATGTCGATAATGATGATAATGTCGATGACAATGGTGACGATGTCGATGGTAAAGTTAATTATGATTATGATGTCGATGATGATGATGATGATGATGATGGTGTTCATGATGACGATGATGATGATGATAATGATTCTGAATTCTATGATGATGATGATGTCTATGATGATGATGATGATGATGATGTCGATGGCGATGGTGATGGTGATGTCGATGGTGATGGTGATGTCGCTGGTGATGATAATAATGTCGATGGTAATGATGATGATGATGATGATGATATCGGTGATGATGTCTATGATTATGATGATGTCGATGGTAATGATCATGATGATCATGATGTCAATGACGATGAGGAGGAGAAGGATGTCGATGATAACGAAGATGATGATGTCGATGGTGATGAAGATGATGATGTCGGTGATGATGTCGATGATGATGATGATGATAATCATAATCATGACAACGATGATGAAGATGATGGTGATGATAGGGATGATGACGATGTTGATGATGATGTTGATGATGATCATGATGATGACAATAATGTCGTTGACCATGATGATAATGATGATGACGATGATGTCGATGATGATGGTGATATCGATGATTATGATGATGATTATGATTTTGATGATGATTATGTCAATGACGATGTCGATGATAATAATGATGATGATGATGATGATGACCATGTAGATGATGATGATGATAATGATGATGATTATGATGATGGTGTCGATGATGATGATGATATTGATGATGATGATGATGATGTCGATGGTGATGGTGATGTCGATGATGATGATGATGTCGATGATCATGATGATGATGTAGATGATGAAGTCTGTGATAATGGTGATGTAGATGATGATGATGATGATGATGATGATGATGGTGATCATGATGATGACGACGATCATGATCATTATCATGACCATGCTTATGATGATCATGATGATGTCCATGATGACGATGATGATGATATCGATTATTATGATGATGTCGATGATGATGATGTCGATCATGTCGATCATGATGATGATGATGATGTCGATGGTGATGGTGATGTCGATGATGATGATGATGTCGATGATCATGATGATGATGATGATGATGTAGATGATGAAGTCTGTGATAATGGTGATGTAGATGATGATGATGATGACGATCATGATCATTATCATGACCATGTTTATGATGATCATGATGATGTCGATGATGACGATGATGATGATATCGATTATTATGATGATGTCGATGATGATGATGATGATGAAGATTATGATGATGATGTCGATGATGATGATGTGTATGATGATGATGATGTCGATGATGATGATGATGATGATGATGTCGATGTTGATGATGATGTTGATGCTGAATTCGATGATGATGCTGTCAATGATGATGATGATGATGTCGATGATGATGATGATGTCGATGATGATGATGACGATGTCAATGGTAAAGATGATTATGATGATGATGTCGATGATGATGTTGATGATGACGATGATGATGATGATGATGATGATGATGATGATGCTGAATTCGATGATGATGATGATGATGTCTATGATGATGATGATGATGATAATGATGATGATGATGATGTCGAATGGTGATGAATATGTCGAAGGTAATGATGATGATGTCGATGATGATGTGTGTGTTGATGATGATGTCGATGGTAATGATGATGATTATGATAATGTCAATGACGATGTTCAGGAGGAGGAGGAGGAGGATGTCGATGATGACGAAGATGATGATGTCGATCATGATGAAGAAGAAGATGATGATGATGATTATGATGTCGGTGATGAATGATGATGATGATGTCGATGGTCATGATGATAATATCGATGGTGATCACGATGATAATGGTGTTGATGACGATGATGATGTCGATGTCGATGCTGATGATGATGATGTCAATGATGATGATGGTGATGCTGTCGATGATGATGATGATGTCGATGGTGATGATGATGATGTCGATGATGATGACGTCGATGGTAATGATGATGACGATCATGATGATGATGTCGATAATGATGATAATGTCGATGACAATGGTGACGATATCGATGGTAAAGATAATTATGATTATGATGTCGATGATGATGATGATGATGATGATGATGTTCATGATGACGATGATGATGATGATAATGATTCAGAATTCTATGATGATGATGATGTCTATGATGATGATGATGATGATGATGTCGATGGCGATGGTGATGGTGATGTCGATGGTGATGGTGATGTCGCTGGTAATGATAATAATGTCGATGGTAATGATGATGATGATGATGATATCGGTGATGATGTCTATGATTATGATGATGTCGATGGTAATGATCATGATGATCAT
>NC_134883.1:37097488-37119988 GCF_041734735.1 Babylonia areolata
ATGATGATGATGTCGATGACGACGATGATATTGATGTCGATGATTATGATGATGATGTTGTTGATGATATCGATGATTATGATGTTGTTGTTGATGATGATGATGATGATGATGATGATGATGATGATGTGGACGCTGGTGATGTCGATGATGATGACGATGTCGATGATGTTGATGATGATGTTGATGATGTCGACGACGACGACGATGATGATGATGGTGATGTCGATTGTGTCGATGATGATGATGATGATGATGATGATGTCGATTATGATGATGATGTTGATGCTGATGACCACAATGATGATGATCATGATGAGCATGATGATGTCGATGATGATGATGATGATGATGGTGATGTCGATGATGTTGATGTCGAAGGTAATGATGATGATGATGATGATGATGATGATGATGTCAATGATGATAATGATGATATCGATGATTACGATGATGTTGATGGTAATGATGATGATGATGATGTCGATGATGATGATGATGATGATGATGATGAAAACAATGATCATGTTGTCGATGATGACGATATTGATGATATCGATGGTGATCATGATTATGATGATGTCGATGATGATGATGTCGGTGATGATAATGATGTCAATGATTATGATATCGATGATGATGATATCGAGGATTATGATGATGATGATGATGATGATTATCATACCGATGATAATGATGATTATGATCTCGATGATGATAATGATGATGGGGTGTAGCGGGCTCTGGGTAGAGGCTGCGCTCTACCTGGTAGAGTGGACGGGCATCACTGGTCCTCATCCATCCCCTCAATCTCTCACGTGATGGCTCCAAGCGCCACACCCCGGGACCTCGCCTCAGCTGGCGTGCTGAACCACGTGAGGGGGTGGTGTTAACACGGCACCACTGGGCGAAGGACCTCCTCAATGCAGGTCACCGGCCAGGGCGGAAGAGTCCCCAGATGAACTCAACGATCACGTGTTCGTGACCAAGGCGAGCCACCGAGTTGGAGGATATCGGCTGTGGTCAGGAATGGAGAGGGATGGGCGCCGCCATGCTTCATTTGCCCCAGACACGCCACGTGAAGATGACAACCACACCTCAACTCATACCGGATCGGTCGTCGCCCGGGTCACCAAGGGCCGCGCCTTCTGCCGCACACCAGGGCAGAGGTGGAAAGTATGCGACTGGTGTGCCAAACAAGATCCGTGCCAGAAACAACATCACCATTGGCACTTGGAATGTGAGAACACTAAGAGCACCTGGCAGGATAGAAGAACTAACGCATGAAATGGACAGGTACCGTTGGCACATTCTGGGACTCTGTGAAGTACGATGGAAGAACTTCGGAGAAACAACTACCCAAGAAGGCCACAAATGTTACTTCAGTGGCAGAGAGGACAAACATGAACAAGACGTCGGATTTCTTGTTCACAAGGACACCGTGAACACCGTCATGGGTTGTCAGCCAATTTCCAGCCGGCTGATGACCATTCGTCTCAGGGCATCCCCTTTCAACATCACAGTAATACAAGCATATGCCCCAACGACAGACTACGACGACGAAGAGATAGAAGACTTCTACGACCAACTTCAAGAAATCCTAGATGAGATACCAAAGAAAGACATCGTTGTCGTACAAGGAGACTGGAAGGCCAAAGTGGGAGAGGATGTTTGCAAGGACTGGAAAGAAACATGCGGGCGCCACTGCAATAAAGAGTCCAACAAAAGAGGACTGAGGCTCCTGGAGTTCGCCAGTTACAACGACCTCAAACTGATGAACACGTTTGGTCCACACAAGGCATCCAGGAGATGGACATGGCACAGCCCAGGAGGTGAACACCACAACCAGATAGACTATATCATGGTTAAACGACGCTTCCAGTCTAGTGTGAACATCGCCAAAACACGGAGTTTTCCAGGGGCCGATATTGGGAGTGACCATAACCTTGTGATGATGACCCTCAGGCTACATCTGAAGAAGATCAGAAAGCAAGGCCACACAAGGATCAAGTTTGACCTTGAAAAGCTGAAAGACCCACAGATAGCAGAAGCCTTCCAAGCAATGATAGGCGGAAAGTGCGCCCCGCTCACTGTCGTTAACGCAGACGGCTCAGACATGGACATGGGCGTGTTGATCGACACATTCAACACAGCTGTGACGGAAACAGCCAAGGAGATCCTGGGAAAACACCACTCAACCAAGAAGCCCTGGATCACATCTGATATCCTGGATCTGTGTGACAAGCGGAGAGAGCTGAAAAACAAAAAAGGCGAGACAGAAGGAGCGAAGAAGTACAGAGCAGTCAACCAACAAATCAAGAAAAGAGAACTGGATTAAAGAGCAATGCCAGGAAATTGAAGAAAACCTGAAACAAAACAACAGCAAGAAGGCATACCAACTTGTGTAAAAACTGACCAGCACAAAGCAAGAGCGTTCCACCACCATCCAGGACAAAACCGGAAAATGTCTCACTGAAGATCAGGACATTTTGAAGAGGTGGACTGAATACTGCTCCGAGCTGTACGGTCACAGAGCCACGGGAGACCCAGAGGTACTGAACGTCCCTCCAGCAACCAACAACGACAACCACCCCATCCTTCGAGAAGAAATGGAAGCAGCTGTAAAATCGCTGAAAAAGGGGAAGTCAGTAGGAGTGGATAATATCCCAGCAGAGTTGATCCAAGCAGGGGGAGAAACAATGATCACAGCCCTCACAACCATCTGCAACAAGATCTGGCAGACAGGGGAGTGGCCAACACCGTGGACCCAGTCACTGATCATCACCCTCCCCAAGAAAGGCAATCTACAACAGTGCCAGAACTACCGCACGATCAGCCTGAAGTCATGCTAAAGATCCTGCTAAATAGATTGAAGCCCACAAGCGGAGAAGATCATCGCAGAGGAACAAGCAAGTTTCAGACCAGGGCGCAGTACAACAGAGCAAATCTTCAACCTCAGGATACTGTGCGAGAGGTACCTCCAACATCAGCAAGACTACCACGTCTTCGTGGATTTCAAGAAGGCGTTTGACCGAGTATGGCATGCAGCTTTATGGGCCATCATGAGGTTGTATAACATCAATGCCAACCTGACCCAAGTGATACAGAACCTCTACGACAAAGCCACCAGCGCAGTCTACTTCAACAGTAACATAGGGGACTGGTTCAGAACCACAGTCGGAGTGAGGCAAGGCTGTTTGCTCTCACCAACTCTCTTCAACATCTTCCTGGAAAGGATCATGAATAATGCACTTGAAGACCACAAAGGAACAGTCAACATCGGAGGCAGAGCGGTCACCAACTAACGTTGCGCCGACGATATTGATGGCCTAGCAGGAAAAGAAGAGGACCACCTTGATAAAACCTCTAGAGACTATGGCATGCAGATCAGTGCAGAGAAGACCAAACTGATGGCCAACAACACCAATGGCATCAGCACTGACATAAGAGTGGATGGCCAGAAGCTAGAAACTACCCACAGCTTTAAATACCTAGGAGCAATTGTGACAGATGAGGGATCCAAACACGAAGTACTCTCCAGGATTGCATAGGCGACAGCAGCGCTCACAAAACTGAAGTACATCTGGAACGACCGGAACATCAATTGCACTCGGCTCAAAGATCGTACCCTGGTGACATCAATACATGATGATGTTATCGTTGAAAATGAAGATGTCGATGGTGAAGGTGTTGATGTCGATGATGATGATGATGTTGATGATATTTATGAAGTTCTCCATCAGCCAGCCCCAGGGAAACCCTACGTTGAGCCCAACATCACAGTCAACGGTGGAGCGGTTCACATACCTTGGCAGCACACTGTCACGAAATGCGACCATCGACGATGAAGTGAACGTCAGGATTGCAAGAGCAAGCGCAACTTTTGGCAGACTCAGTGCAAATGTCTGGAACAGAAGAGGCATTAGTCTTGAGACCAAGCTAAAGGTCTACAGAGCAGTAGTTCTCCCCCACACTACTGTACGCCTGCGAAACTTGGACAGTGTACCAACGACATGCCAAGAAGCTGAACCACTTCCACACAACATGCCTCAGGAAGCTCCTGAACATAAAGTGGCAAGACAGGACCCCAGACACAGAGGTGCTCGCAAAAGCCACCCTTCCCAGCATCTTCACCATCCTGATGCAGTCCCAGCTTCGCTGGGCTGGACACGTGGCGCGCATGCCAGACCATCGGCTGCCCAAAAGGCTCTTCTATGGCGAGCTGCAACAAGGGAAGAGATCACATGGAGGTCAGAAGAAGCGCTTCAGAGATACTCTGAAAGTCTCTCTTAAAGCGTTTGACATCAACCCTGACTCCTGGGAGGAATCTGCAGTGGACCGTGACAAATGGCGCGCTGCTGTGCACAAAGGCGCCAAGTTGTGCGAGGCCAACAGGACTGCAGCAGCTGTTCAGAAGAGGCAGGCCAGAAAGTCACGGGCAAACAAGCTCCCTGACAATGATATGCCTGTCTTTGTCTGCCCCAACTGTCAGCGAACATTTCGTGCGCAGATTGGACTGTTCAGCCATCTGCGCATTCACAGATAGATTCATGAGCATCCTCCCCCCCACCCCACCACCACCCTCCCCCCATCCCCCAGCTGGATGACAACGATGGTCATCATCGATCTCAATGGACACACCACACATCATCATCATCATCATCGTCATAATCATCACGATCATCATGATTATGCTGATGATCAGCATCATCGACATCATCATGACCATCATCATGATCATGATTATCATCGATATCATCATCATCATCATTATTATTATCATCATCATCATCATCGACATCATCATCTTCGACATCACCATCATGACCATAAGCATCATCATCATCATCATCGTCATCATCACTGACATCATCGACATCATCATCGACGAAATCGACATTATCATCATTATCATCGTGATCATCATCATCATCATCGACATCATAATCATCATTGACGCCATGATCAACACTATCATCGACATCATCATCATGACCATGATCATGATCACGAACAAGATCATCAACATCTTCATCATCATCGACACCATAGTCTGTATCATCGAAATATTAGTAATCATCATCATCATCATCAACATCATCATCATCATCATTATTATCATCATCATCTTCATCATCAAAATGGACATCATCATTATGATCAACATCATCATCATCATAGACATCCTCCTCCTCCTCTTCGTCATTGATATAATCATTTTTATCATCATCAACATAATCATTATCATCATCATCGACATCATCATCACCATTATCATGATCATGATCATCATCGACATCATCATGATCATCATCTCTATCGACTTCATCCACAGCATCATCATCAACATCGACATTATCATCATCGTCATCATCATCATCATCGAAATTGTCATCATCAACATCTTCATCATCATCGACACCATCATCAACATCATCATCGACATAATCGATATCACCCACCTTAATCATCATCATCATCATGATCATGATCATCATAATGGACATCATCATCGACATCATCACAGACATCATCATCTTCGACATAATCATCATCATCACTATATTCATCATCATCATCATCATCGACATCATTATCGACGTTATCGACATCATCATTGGCGTCATCGACATCATCATCATTATCGACAGCATCATCATCATCATCATAACCATCATGCACATCATCATTATTATCGACACCATCATCAACGTCATCATCGACATAATCGATATCATCATCATCATCATCATCAACATCATCAATATCGACATCATCATAAACATCGATATCATCATGGACATGATGATGATGATGATCATGATCATCATTATCATCATCGACATCATCATTATCATTAACATTACCATCATGATCGACATCATGATCATTGACATCACCATCACTGACATCATCATCATCGTCAGAACATCATCATCGACATCATCATCAGGATCATCATGATCATCATGATCATGATCATCGACATCATCATCATCATATTCGACATCATCTCCATAATCGTCATCATCATCATCATCATCGACATCATCATCGACGTTATCGACATTATCATCATCATCATCATCACAATCATCATCATCATCGACACTTTCATAAAAATGATCATCTGCATAATCTTCATGATCATCATCATCGTCATCATCGTCGACATTATCAACATCGTCATCATCATCGTCATTATCATCATCATGATCACAAACATCATCATCATCGACACTTTCATCAATATCTTCATCGACATAATCGACATCATCGACATCATCGTCGACATGATCATCAACATCATCGTCATCCTGGACATTGATATCATCATCATAATCATCATCGACATCATCATGATAATGATTATCGACATCATGATGATCATTATCATTATCATGAACATCGTGATCATCGTCATCGTCATCTTCATCACCATCATCATCATGATCATCATCATCATCACGATCATCATCATCATCATCATCATCATCATCAACACCATCAACGTCATCGAAATCATTGATACGATCATCATCATGATCATCATAATCATCATCAACATGGTTATCATCGTCATTATCATCACCATTATCATCAATATCATGGTCATCATTATAATCGACATCATCATCATCATCATCATCATCATCATCATCATAACATCGTCATCATCATATTCATCATCTTCGACATAATTATTATCATAATCATCGACTTGATCATCATCCACTTCATCATCACCATCATCGTAATTATGATGATTATCGACATCATCAATATCATCATCATCATCATCGTCATAATCATCACGATCATCATGATTATGCTGATGATCAGCATCATCGACATCATCATGACCATCATCATGATCATGATTATCATCGATATCATCATCATTATGATTATTGTCATCATCATCATCATCATCGACATCATCATCTTCGACATCACCATCATGACCATAAGCATCATCATCATCATCATCAACATCATCACTGACATCATCGACATCATCATCGACGAAATCGACATTATCATCATTATCATCGTGATCATCATCATCATCATCATCATCATCATCGACATCATAATCATCATTGACGCCATGATCAACACTATCATCGACATCATCATCATGACCATGATCATGATCACGAACAAGATCATCAACATCTTCATCATCATCGACACCATAGTCTGTATCATCGAAATATTAGTAATCATCATCATCATCATCAACATCATCATCATCATCATCATTATTGTCATCATCATCTTCATCATCATAATGGACATCATCATTATGATCATCAACATCATCATCATCATAGACATCCTCCTCCTCCTCGTCATTGATATAATCATTTTTATCACCATCAACATAATCATTATCATCATCATCGACATCATCATCATCACCATTATCATGATCATGATCATCATCGACATCATCATGATCATCATCATCATCATCATCGACTTCATCCACAGCATCATCACCAACACCGACATTGTCATCATCGACATCATCATCATCATCATCCTCGAATTCAGCATCATCATCGTGATCTTGATCATGATCATGATCATGATCATCTTTATCATCATTTTCATCATGATCATCATCATCGACGTCGACATCATCATAATCGACACGATCATTAAAATAATCATGGACATCATTATCGTCATCATCGTGATCATCGTCATCGACATGATGATCATGATTATAATCTTCACCACCATCATGATCATCGTGATCATCGACATCAACATCATCGACATCGACATCATCACCATCTTCTTCATCACCATCTTCTTCATTATCATCATCATCGTCGACGTCATCATCGATATCATCATCATTTACATCATCATCAACATCGTCGACGTCATTATCGACATCATCATCATCATCGACATCATCATCATCATCATCATCGAGAGCGACATCATCATCATCATCATCACCATGATCATCATCATGGACATCATCATCGTCATCATCATCGCCATCATCATCATGATCGTTATCAACATGATCATGAACATCATCGACATCATCATCATCATCATCATCTTCATGACTGACATCATTATCATTGACATCATCATTATCATCATCATCTTCATCAACATCATCATCACCATCATCATCATCATTATCATGGGCATCATCATCGACATCATCATCATGATTGTTGTTGTCTTCGTCGTCGATATCATCGAGATCATTATCATCGATATAATCATCATCATCATCGACATCATCATCTTCGTCGACATCATCATCATCGACAACATCATCATCATCATCATCATCATCGACATCCTCATCCTCATCATCATCGTCATCATCGACATCAACATCGACGTCATCGACATCACCATCGACGTCATCGATATCGTCATCGACATTATCATCATGGACACCATCATCATCGACATCATGAACATCATCGACACTGTCATCATCATCATCATCATCGACATCGTCATCATCATGATCAGCAGCATAATCATGATCATCATGATGATCCACATCATCGACCTCGTCATCATCATGGATATCATCATCGACATCATCATCATCATCATCATCATCATTATCGTCGTCGTTGTCGTCGACATCAACGATATCATTATTATCACCGACATCATCGTGATCATCATGATCGACATCATCATGATCATCGACACCACCATCATCATCATCATCATCATCATCATCATCATCGACATCATTATCATGATCATCATCGACATCATTATCTTCATCACCATCGACCTCGTCATGATAATCATCATTATAATCATGGACATCATCATCATGATCAACATCAACATCACCATCAACATATCATGATCTTCATCGACATCATTATCATCATGATCATTATCATCGACATCATCATCTCATCATCATCCTCATCCATATCATCATCATCATCGACATAATCATGGACATCATAATCATCATCATCGTCGAAATTGCATTGTATTGTATCGTATTGTGTTGTGTTATGATGTATTAAATTGCAGTGTAGCGTCGATATTGTACTGTACTGTGTTGTATTGTATTGTATTTGTTGTGTCGTGTCTTGTTGTACTGAATTGCAACGTAGTGTATCGTATTGTATTTGCTGTGTTGTATTGTGTTGTATTGAATTGCAACGTAGTGTATTGTATCGCATGGTTTTGTATTGTATTGTATTGTATTGGGGGGTTAGGGGTGCACGGGAGGGGTAGTACCTCTAGAGGGGGGGCTTGTCACGCTCTTCAGGGAGTGGTTAGTCCTCTGTTGGTCCCCACCGGCACCCAGCTCTCACCTATGGGTCCTAGAAGCTGCTAGCATGCGGCAGCGCCCAACCCCCGGGCAACAGCTTTGACAGGCTGGCTGAACTAGGTGAGGGTAGCCGACGGGTCTCAAACCCTCGGTGAGTTAGGGCTTGTCTACCCAAGCATGTGAAGACTGGATCCGGCGGACTCTGCGGAAGAAACCTTCATGGTTCAACGGAGAGGAAGGCGGTTGCAGCAGAGCGCTGTGGAGTGCTGAGGGCAGGATGAGGCACATAGGACATCCTGGTCATCCACTGCATCCGTATCCATCTCCAGTCGTCTTGACCTCGTCTTGCCACTGGATACAGACGGTCTCGGACAAGAGAGTGAGATCGACGGTGCGCAACTCCTCCTCACTATAAACAAAGTCATCGCGCAAGTCATCAGTCATCCTTCATCCCATACCATCATTTTCCCCAAGCCCTGTGGCGACAGGCGAGCGACGAAGCGACAGGTGTGGGTACACTGGTAGATGTAGCCGCGGACCTGCACACAGGCGGCTCAGGCCATAGTGTCATTTTTTACCGACTGGAGCAGCGGTGGAGATCGGCAGCCCCCTGAGCGACTGAGCAGCCCTCTTCAGGACAGCACTGCTCACCTCCATGGCATGAGGAAGGGGCTAGAAAAAGTGCCCTAAACATTGCCTGCTCCACACCACCCTAGTCAGCATACCGCGGCTGACGGGGACCCTACTCAAGCGGTCGACACACAAAGGAAACAAAGAAGAAAACAAGGAGCACCCCATTGACCATTGCCACATGGAACGTGCGTACGCTTCTGGACAGAGGCGACTCCGACAGACCACAGACACGCACAGCACTCATTGCGAGTGAACTCGCCAGGTATAACATCGACATCGCTGCCTTAAGTGAGACCAGACTGTGAGCGAGGCGCAGGCTACACCTTCTTTTGGAGTGGTCGCGGACCTGAAGAGAGACGTGAGGCTGGAGTTGGCTTTGCAGTGAAGACAACCCTCGTTGGCAAGCTGGCTGGCCCCCCGAAAGGAGTGAACGATCGCCTGATGACGATGAAACTCCCTTTATTCAACGGGAAGAAGTTTACCACCATTGTCAGCGCCTACGCGCCCACCATGACCAACCCGGATGAGATCAAGGACAAGTTCTACGAGGACCTGAACGCTGTCATCACCACTGTTCCCAACGCAGACAAGCTCATCATTCTTGGTGACTTTAACGCGAGAGTTGGTTGTGACAACACCTGGGAAGGAGTGATTGGGAAGCATGGGGTTGGCAACTGTAACAGCAATGGTCAACTACTTCTCCAGACATGTGCCGAGCACGACCTTATCACAAACACCGTCTTCTGCCTCCCTACCCGTAACAGGACGTCATGGATGCATCCTCGCTCTGGGCATTGGCATCTCATCGACTTTGTCATCGTCAGGAAGAGGGACCGGCAGGACATACGAGTCACGAGGGCCACGTGCGGCGCCGAGTGCTGGGCAGACCACCGCCTTATCGTCTCCAAACTCAACCTCCGCATCCAGCCCAAGAGACGGCCTCAGGGCATGAAAGCACCCAAACGCCTGAATGTCAACAAGCTGGAGCTAGGCAACATCAAGCAGAGCTTTGCTGACACCCTGGAGGAACGCCTTGAGTCCACCGTGCTGGACAACCAGAATGTGGAGGCAGCATGGGGCGCACTGCATGAGACGGTGTACAACACTGCCATGGAGTGCCTGGGGCCTTCTGCCAGGAAGCACAAAGACTGGTTTGATGAGAACTGCACTGAGATCAAGCAGCTGCTGGAAGACAAACGCCAAGCCTACAGAGCCCACATTGAAGATCCCAAGTCACAGTCAAAGAAAGACATACTGAAGAGCGCACGCAGCACCATCCAGCTGAAGCTGCGGCAGACGCAGGATTCCTGGTTGAGCAACAAAGCTGATGAGATCCAGGGCTTTGCAGACAGGAACGACATGAAGAAATTCTATAACGGCCTGAAAAAAGTCTATGGTCCCACCACCTCCGGATCTGCTCCACTCCTCAGTGCTGATGGTTCTACCCCAATCACTGACAAGGACGGGATCCTTGAGAGATGGGCTGAACACTTTGACAGCGTACTGAACCGCCCTTCCACCATCAATGATGAAGCCATCAACCGACTCCCCCAGGTGCCAGTCAGTGAATCATTGGATGCCATTCCAACTTTGGAGGAGACCCAGAAAGCTATCCGTCTGCTATCCAATGGCAAAGCCCCTGGCTCAGACTCCATTCCAGCTGAGGTCTACAAAGAAGGTGGTATGGCGCTGACTGAGAAGCTTCATCAGCTGTTCCAGCTCATCGGGCAGCATGAGGCAGTTCCACAGGACTTCAAAGACGCTTCCATCATACACCTGTACAAGCGCAAAGGAAATCGTCAGGCCTGTGACAACCATCGTGGAATATCCCTGCTGTCCGTTGCAGGCAAGACTCTGGCCAGAGTGCTACTCAACCGTCTCATAGCGCACCTTGAGCAAGGTCTCCTACCATAGAGCCAGTGTGGATTCCGGAAAGAACGCGGGACTATCGACATGGTGTTTGCTGCCAGGCAGCTCCAGGAGAAGTGTCAGGAACAGAACGCCGACCTTTACTCCACCTATGTTGATCTGACCAAGGCCTTCGATACTGTTAGCAAAGATGGCCTTTGGAGAATCTTGGAGAAGTACGGATGTCCCAGAAAGTTCATCACCATCATATGGCAACTACACGATGGGATGCTGGCCCGAGTCCAAGACAACGGATAGACTTCAGAACCATTCCCTGTCTCCAACGGAGTCAAGCAAGGGTGTGTTCTTGCCCCCACCCTGTTCAGTCTCATGTTTTCAGCCATGCTGACAGATGCCTTCAGAGACGCTGACGTAGGCATTGGTATCAGGTACCGCACAGATGGCTCACTCTTCAACCTCAGGAGGCTTCAAGCAAAAACCAAGGTGAGGACAGACACCGTCAACGACTTCCTGTTTGCTGATGACTGCGCTCTCAACGCTGCCTCCGAAGCTGACATGCAACACAGCGTCGACAAGTTCTCTGCTGCCTGTGACAACTTTGGCCTCACAATCAGCACAAAGAAGACTGAGGTGATGCACCAGCCAGCTCCAGGAAAGCCTGACGTTGAACCAAACATCTTCATCAACGGGCAACGACTGAACGCGGTGGACAAGTTCACATACCTGGGCAGTACACTCTCTCGCACAGTTGTCATCGACGACGAGGTGAATGCCAGACTCGCCAAAGCCAGCGCTGCCTTCGGCAGACTCCATAAGAACGTTTGGAACAGGAGAGGCATCACCCTGGAGACGAAGCTCAAAGTATACAAGGCCATAGTTGTCACCACACTGCTCTATGGATGTGAATCATGGACGGTCTACAAACGCCACGCCAAAAAGCTGAACCACTTCCACACCACCAGCCTCAGAAAACTTCTCGGCATAAAGTGGCAAGAGAAGATCTCTGACACAGAGGTGCTCACTCGTGCAAATTTGCCCAGCATCTACACCATCTTGATGCAGGCCCAGCTGCGCTGGGCAGGCCATGTAGTTCGCATGCCAGACCACCGGCTCCCCAAGAAACTGCTGTATGGCGAACTCCAACATGACAAGCGCTCCCATGGAGGCCAAAAGAAGCGCTTCAAAGACACTCTGAAAGCTTCTCTGAAGGCCTTCAACATCAGCCACGACACATGGGAGCTGAATGCAATGGACAGATCAAAGTGGCGTTCAGCTGTCCACAAAGGCGCCAAATCCTGTGAGGCCAACAGAATCGCTGCAGCAGAGCAACGCAGGCAGGCCTGACCAGTCATCTGCGCACCCACAGAGCCCAACCCACCCACCCCTAGGATGACTAGATGGTCCTCGTTGATCCCGACGGACGAACCACACAGTGCATAGCTATTATTACTTTGGTAAACGGAAGGAACAAATCATTCACTGTCGACTTCGTCTAGGGATTCGTGACTTGAGAGAAGATATGTTCAACAGACATTTAATAAACGACCCACTTTGTGCTTGTAGCACTGCAAGCGAAATAGCTGAACATTATTTATTACTTTGTCAAGACTTTCATATGGCTCGAGCAAACACAATCTTAATTTTAACTCCAAACAACATTCACGATAAAACTCATGGAGATCCTGTTTTCAAAATCATACAAATATATTCATATTTCAAACTGTTCACCAGTTTGTCTCCGATTCAAATAGATTTTAGCTTAAAAGTATTGTGAAGAACGGGTACAACAGGATTCTATTCGTAAAATGTGTGGTGGATTTATTTGACTGACCAAATATTCAAAGTTGAATGGATTGGCCAATGATCTGTCAGAAGTTCTCCTCTTCCCTCTGTTCCCCCTCCCCCACCACCTTACCCACCATTCTTCTAAATTTCTTTTTTTCCCTTCGTGTTTCTCTTCTATCAGGCCGATTACTCTGGTGATAATAAACTTAATCTCATGATAATATTGATATTAGCATTATTTTACTATTTTATGTATTGTTTGTTTATTTCCTTATTTCATTACTTATTGTGAATGAATATCATTTGATACAATTGATAATATGGTTCATCAGCCGTCATGTTAAAACTGAAGTGCAACGTTGTGAGCACAGTATAAGCTTTAAGCTTGTTGATGCGCTTGTGTCATTGATTGCATTATAATCATGTGCATTGTCGAACAATTAAAGATTATTTAAACAACACCCATCACTCCAAACACACACACACAAACTCCCATCACTCCACTCACTCACACCCACTCACACACACACACACACACACACATTCCCATCACTCAAGTCACAAACTCACCCATCACTCCACACACACTCCAATCACTCCACTCACACAAACTCCCATCACTCCACACACACACACACACACACACACACACACACACACACACACACACACACACACACACACACACTCCCATCACTCCAGTAACGCACACTCATATCACTCCAGTCACACACTGCTATCGCTCCATTAACACACACTCCCATCATTCCTCCTTCACATACACACTCCCATCACTCCAGTCACAAACACTCCCATCACTCCAGTCACAAACTCTCCCATCACTACACACACACATTCCCATCACTACACACACACATTCCCATCACTCCACTCACACACACGCCCATCACTCCACTCATACACACCCATCACTCCACACACATATTCAGACACTCCCATCACTCCACTCACACAAAGTCCCATCACTCCACACACACACACACACACACACACACACACACACACACACACACACACTCCCAGCACTCCAATCAAACACACTCCCATCATTCCAATCATACACACACGCTCCCATCACACCACTCACACACACTCCCATCACTCCACACACACACACTCCCATCACTCCACACACACACAAACACACACACACTCCCATCAGTCCACTCACACACACTCCCATCACACCAAACACACACACTCCCATCACTGCACTCACTCACACACACTCCCGTCACTACACTCACTCACACATACTCCCATCACTCCACTCACACACACTCCCATCACTCCACACACACACACTCCCGTAACTCCACAAATACACTCCCATCACTCCACATACACACACGCTCCAATCACTCCACAGACACACTCCCATCACTCCACACTCACACACTCTCATCACTCTACATACACAAACTCCTATCACTCCACACACACACACACACACACACACACACACACACACACACACACACATACACACTCGCAGCACTCCAATCAAACACACTCCCATCACTCTACTCACACATACACTCCCATCACAGCACTCACACACACTTCCATCACTCAACTCACACACACACACACTCCCATCACTCCACTCACACACACTCCCATCACACCAAACACACACACTCCCATCACAGCACTCACACATACTCCAATCTCTCAACTCACACACACACACTCCCATCACTCCAGTCACAGACACTCCCATCACTCCAGTCACACTTACTCCCATCACTCAACTCACACATACTCACTCCTATCACTCCACTCACACACAACCATCACTCCACTCACACACATTCCGATCACTCCACAAACACACACACACACATACTCCCATCACTCCACACACACACACACTCCCATCACTCCACACACACACACACACCCATCACTGAACACACAAACACACACTCCCGTCACTCAACACACACTCCGATCACTCCAGTAACGCACACTCCCATCACTCCAGTCACACATTGCCATCACTCCATTAACACACACTCCCATCACTCCACCTACACATACACACTCCCATCACTCCAATCACACACACTCCCATCACTCCAGTCACACACACTCCCATCACTCCACACACACACACACAAACACACTCACTTCACTATACTCACACACACTCCCATCACTCCAGTCACACAAACTCCCATCACTCCACGTACACATACACACTCCCATCACTCCAGTCAAAAACACTCCCATCACTCCAGTCAAACACTCTCCCATCACTCCACACACACATTTCCATCACTCCACTTACACAAACGTCCACACACACATTCACACACTCCCATTACTCCACTCACACACAGTCCCATCACTCCACACACACACACACACACACACACACACACACACACACACACACACACACACACACACACACACTCCAATCAAACACACTCCCATCATTCCACTCACACACACACACTCCAATCACACCACTCACACACACTCCCATCACTCTACACACAAACACTCCAATCAGCGCCCCCCCCCCTCCCCCCCCACACACACTCCCATCACTACACTCACTCCCATCACACCAAACACACATACTCCCGTCACTGCACTCACACACACTCCAATCTCTCCACTCACTCACACACACTCCCATCACTACACTCACTCACACATACTCCCATCACTCCACTCACACACACTCCCATCACTCCACACACACACACTCCCGTAACTCCACAAATACACTCCCATCAGTCCACATACACACACGCTCCAATCACTCCACACACACACTCCCATCACTCCACACAAACACACACTCCCATCATTCCAGTCTCACAGACTCCCATCACTCCACTCACACACACTCCCATCACTCTACATACACACACTCCCATCACTCCACACACACACACACACACACACACACACACACACACACACACACACTCCCAGCACTCCAATTAAACACACTCCGATCACTCTACTCACACATACATTCCCATCACACCACTCACACACACTTCCATCACTCCACTCACTCACACACACTCCCATCACACCAAACACACACACTCCCATCACTGCACTCACGCACACTCTAATCTCCCACTCACTCACACACACTCCCATCACTGCACTCACACACACTCCAATCTCTCCACTCACTCACACACACTCCCAACACTCCACTCACACATACTCCCATCACTCCACACACACACACACTCCCATCACTCCACAAACACTTCCATCACTCCACACAAACACACCCATCACTCCACACACACACTCCCATCATTCCAGTCACACACACTCCCATCACTCCACACACACACACACATACCCATTACTGCACACGCCCGCACACACACACACACACACACACACACACACACACACACACCCATCACTCCACACACACACACATTCCCATCACTCCACACACACACTCCAATCACTCCACACACACACTCCCATCACTACACAAACACACTACCATCACTACACATACACCTGCACACTCTCTGTCTCTTGTCCATCACTCCACACACATACACCAATCCATACTAACACACTCCCATCACTCCACACACACACACTCCCATCACTCCAGTCACACACACTCCCATCACTCCAGTCACACTCACTCCCATCACTCCACTCACACATATTCACTCCTATCACTCCACTCACACACTCCCATCACTCCACTCACACACATTCCGATCACTCCACAAACACACACACACATACTCCCATCACTCCACACACACACACACTCCCATCACTCCACACACACTCCCATCACTCCAGTAACGCACACTCCCATCACTCCAGTCACACATTGCCATCACTCCATTAACACACACTCCCATCACTCCACCTACACATACACACTCCCATCACTCCACTCACACAGACTCCCATCACTCCTGTCACACACACTCCTATCACTTCACACACACACACAAACACACTCACTTCACTATACTCACACACACTCCCATCACTCCAGTCACACACACTCCCATCACTCCACACACACACACACACACACACACACACACACACACACACACACACACACACACACACACACACACACAAACTCCCAGAACTCCAATCAAACACAATCCCATCACTCCACACACACACACACTCCCAGCACTCCAATCAAACACACTCCCATCACTACAATCACACACACTCCCATCACACCAAACACACATACTCCCATCACTGCACTCACACACACTCCAATCTCTCCACTCACTCACACACACTCCCATCACTACACTCACTCACACATACTCCCATCACTCCACTCACACACACTCCCAACACTCCACACACACACACACACTCCCGTAACTCCACAAATACACTCCCATCAGTCCACATACACACACACTCCCATCATTACACTCACTCACACATACTCCCATCACTACACTCACACACGCTCCCATCACTCCACACACACACACTCCCGTAACTCCACCAATACACTCCCATCACACCACATACACAAACCCTCCAATCACTCCACACACACTCACATCACTCCACACACAGACACACGCTCCGATCACTCCACCCACACACACACACTCCGATCACTTCACTCACATACACTCCCATAACTCCACAAATACACTCCCATCACTCCACACACACACTCCCATCACTCCACACACAGACACACTCCCATCATTCCAGTCAAACACACTCCAATCACTTCACACGCACACACACACACACACACACACACACACACACACACACCCATTACTCCACACACACACACACACACACACACACACACACACACACACCCATTACTCCACACACACACATTCCCATCACTCCACACACACACTCCAATCACTCCACACACACACTCCCATCACTCCACACACACACACCCATCACTACACAAACACACTCCCATCACTACACATACACCCGCACACTCTCTCTCGTCCATCACTCCACACACATACACCAATCCATACTAACACACTCCCATCACTCCACACACACACACTCCCATCACTCCAGTCACACACACTCCCATCACTCCAGTCACACTCACTCCCATCACTCCACTCACACATACTCACTGCTATCACTCCAGTCACAAACACTCCCATCACTCCACTCACACACATTCCGATCACTCCACAAACACACACACACATACTCCCATCACTCCACAGACACACACTCCCATCACTCCACACACAAACACACCCATCACTCAACACACATACACACACTCCAATCACTCAACACATACCCCCATCACTCCAGTAACGCACACTCCCATCACTCCAGTCACACAATGCCATCACTCAATTAACACACACTCCCATCACTCCACCCACAAATACACACTCCCATCACTCCACTCACACACGCTCCCATCACTCCACAGACACACACACAAACACACTCCCATCACACCAAACACATACACTCCCATCACTCCACACACACACCCATCACCTCCCTCATACACACTCCCATAACTCAACAAGTACACTCCCATCACTCCACATACACACACGTTCCGATCACTCCACACACACACACTCCCATCACTCCACACACACACACACACTCCCATCGTTCCAGTCACACACACTCCAATCACTCCACTCACATACACTCCCGCCACTCTGCATACACACACTCCCATCACTTCACTCACATACACTCCCATAACTCCACAAATACACTCCCATCACTTCACATACACACTCCCATCCTCCACACACACAACCCATAATTCCAGTCACACACACACACATCACTCCACACACACACACACCCATCACTCCACACGCACACACACGCACACATCACTCCACACACACACATTACCATAACTCCACACAGAAACTCCAATCACTCCACACACACACTCCCATCACTACACAAACACACTCCCATACACCCGCACACTCTCTCTCTCTCGTCCATCACGCCACACACATACACCAATCCATACTAACACACTCCCATCACTCCAGTCACACACACTGCCATCACTCCATTCATACACACTCCCATCACTCCACTCACACATACTCACTCCTATGACTCCACTCACACACACTCCCATCACTCAATTCACACACATTCCGATCACTTCACACACAGAAACACACATACTTCCATCACTCCACACACACACACACTCCCATCACTCCACTCAAACACACTGCGATCACTCCACACACACATACTCCCATCACTCCAGACACACACACACTCCCATCAGTCCACAAACACTCCCATCACTCCACAGACACACTCCCATCACTCCACACACATAATCCCATCACTCAACATACACACAAACTCCCATCACTCTACACACACAGTCCCATCAATCCACTCACAGACACTCCCATCACTCTAAACACACAGTCCCATCACTCACTCCACACACATACACACTCCGTTGACTGCACACACACACACTCCCGTGACTCCACACACACACACACTCCCATCACACCACATACACACATACACTCCCATCACCCCACTCACACACACTCCAATCACTCCACACACACGCAATCCCATCACTCAACTCACACACACTCCCATCACTCTACACACACACACTCCCATCACTCCACATACACACACCCATCACTCAACACACACACTCTCATCACTCCATTCACACCCACACTCCCATCACTCCACTCACACCCACACTCCCATCACTCCAATCAAACACACTCCCATCACTCCACTCACACACACTCCCATCACTCCAATCACACTCCTATCACACCAGTCACACACACTCCCATCACTGCAATCAAACACACTCCCATCACACCACACACACACACTCCCATCACTCAATTCAAACACACACACAGACTCCCATCACTGCACTCACACACACTCCAATCTCTCCACTCAGCGACACACACTCCCATCACTCCACAAATAGACACTCCCATCAAACCACTCACTGACACACACTCGCATGACACTCCTATCACTCCACACACACAGTCCCATCACTCCACATACACACACAGTCCCATCACTCCACATACACACACACACACACACACACACACACACACACACTCCCATCACTCCACACACACACACACACTCCCATAATTCCAGTCACATACACTCCCATCACTCACCCCATACACGTACTCCAATCACTCCACACACACACACACTCCCATCACTCCACACACAAACACACTCCCATCAATCCACAAACACATATTCCCATCACTCCACTCACACACACTCTCCCATCACTCCAGTCACACACACTCCCATCACTCCACACACACACACACACACACACACACACACACACACACACACTCCCATCACTCCACACACACACTACCGTCACTCCACTGACACACACTCCCATAACTCCACAAATACACTCCCCTCACTGCACTCACACACACTCTCCCATCACTCCAGTCACACACACTCCCATAACTCCAGTCACACACACTCCCATCACTCCACCCACCACACACTACCATCACTCCACACACAAACAAACTCACATCACTCCACAAACACGCACTCCCATTACACCACTCACACACACTCTCCCATCACTCCAGTCAAGCACACTCCCATCACTCACCACACACACACACACACGCATCACTCCACACACACACACTCCCATCACTCCACTGACACACACTCCCATAACTCCACAAATACACTCCTATCACTTCACATAGCCACACACGCTCCGATCACTCCACACACACACTCCCATCACTCCACACTCACACTCCCATCCCTAAACACACACACACACTCCCATCGCTCCACACACACACACACACACACCCATCACTCCACACACAAACACTCCCATCACTGCACAAACACACTCCCATCACTGCGCATACACACACACACACACTCCCATCACTCGACTCACACACATTCCCATCACTCCAGTCACACACAGCCCCGTTACTCCATACACACACTCCCATCACTCTAGTCACACACACACCCATTACTCCACACAAACACTCCCATCATTCCAGTCACACACACCCCCATTACTCCAAACACTCACTCCCATCACTCCACCCACGGATACACTCACTAACACATACTCTAATCACTCCACTAACACACATTCAGATGACTCCAAACACACACACTCCCAGTACTCCACTCACCCAACAGTCCACAAAACACTCCCATTACTCCACACACACACACACACACACACACACACACACACACACACACACACTCTCTCTCTCTCTCTCTCTCTCTCTCTCTCTCTCTCTTTTCCATCACACCACAAACACACACTCCCATCATTCCACTGACACACACTCCCATAACTCCACAAATACACTCCCATCACTCCACATAGACACACACGCTCCGATCACTCCACACACACACACCCCCATCACTTCACCCACACACTCCCATCACTCCACACACACACACAAACACATTCACTTCACTATACTCACACACTCCCATCAGTCCAGTCACACACACTCCCATCACTCCACCTACACATACACACTCCCATCACTCCAGTCACAAACACTCCCATCACTCCAGTCACACACTCTCCCATCACTCAACACACACACATTTCCATCACTCTACTCACACACACACCCATCACTCCACTCATACACACCCATCACTCCACACACACATTCACATACTCCCATTACTCCACTCACACACAGTCCCATCACTCCACACACACACACACACACACACACACACACACACACACACACACACACACACTCCCAGCACTCCAATCAAAATCACTCCCATCATTACAGTCACACACACACACACTCCCATCACATCACTCACACACACTC
>NC_134883.1:37124988-37209988 GCF_041734735.1 Babylonia areolata
CAAACACACTCCTATCACACCACTCACACACGCTCTCATCACTCCACTCAAACACACTCCCATCACACCAGACACACACACTCCTATCACTCCACTCACACACACACCACACACACAGACTCCCATCACTGCACTCACACACACTCCAATCTCTCCACTCACTGACACACACTCCCATCACTCCACTGACACACACTCCCATAACTCCACAAATACACTCCCATCACTCCAGTCACACACACTCTCCCATCACTCCAGTCACACACACACACACACACACACACACACACACACACACACACACACACACACACACACACACACACACACTCCCATCACTCCATACACACACACTCCCATAACTCCAGTCACATACACTACCATCACTCCCCCACACACACACACTACCATCACTCTACACACAAACAGACTCCCATCACTCCACAAACACACACTCCCATCACACCACTCACAGACACTCTCCCATCACTCCAGTCAAACACACTCCCATCACTCCACACACACACGCACACACACACACACACTCCCATCACTCCAAACACGCACACTCCCATCACTCCACTGACACACACTCCCATAACTCCACAAATACACTCCCATCACTCCACATAGACACACACGCTCCGATCACTCCACACACCCACACTCCCATCACTCCACACACACACTCCCATCACTACACACACACACTCTCATCACTCATGTCACACTCTCATCACTCCACACACACACACTCCCATCACTACACACACACACACACACACACACACACACACACACACACACATCACTCCACACACACACACTCCCATCACTGCACATACACACTCCCATCACTGCACATACACACGCACATTCCCATCACTCCAGTCACACACACCCCCATTACTCCAGACACACATACACTCACTCCTATCACTCCACTGACACATACTCACTCCCATCACTCCACCAACACACATTCCGATCACTCCACACGCACACACTCCCATTACTCCACACACACATACACTCCCATCACTCCACTCACACACTCCCATCAGTCCACAAACACACTCCCATTCACTCCAGTCACACACACTCCCATCACTCCACACACACACACACACACTCTCTCTCTCTCTCCCATCACACCAGACACACAGACTCCCATCAACACAAACACACACACACAGAGACACACACACACATACACACAAACACACTCCAATCACTCCACAAACACACACTCCCATCACTCCACTCACACACACTCTCCCATCACACCAGTCACACACACTCCCATCACTCCACACACACACACACACACACACTCCCATCACTCCACACACACACACTCCCATATCTCCAGTCACATACACTCCCATCACTCCCCCCCCACCACACACTACCATCACTCCACACACAAACACACTCCCATCACTCCAGTCACACACACTCTCCCATCACCCCAGTCAAACACACTCCCATCACTCCACACACACACACACTCCCATCACTCCACACACACACACACTCCCATCACTCCACTGACACACACTCCCGTAACTCCACAAATACACTCCCATCACTCCACATAGACACACACGCGCCGATCACTCCACACACACACACACACACACACACACTCTCTCTCTCTCATCACTCATGTCACACTCTCATCACTCCATACACACATACACTCCCACACACTCCCATCACTGCACATACACACTCCCATCACTGCACATACACACACACACTCCCATCACTCGACTCACACACATTCCCATCACTACAGTCACCCCCCCCCCCCCCCCCCGCAATTACTCCACACACACACTCCCATCACTCTAGTCATACACACCCCCATTTCTGCACACACACACTCCCATCACTCCAGTCATACACACACCCATTACTCCACACACACAATCCCATCACTCCACCCACACATACACTCACTCCTATCACTCCACTGACACATACTCACTCCCATCACTCCACTGACACATACTCCCATCACTCCACTAGCACACATTCCGATCACTCCACACACACACACACACACATTTCTGCACACACATACTCCCATCACTCCAGTCACACACACACCCATTACTCCACACACACAATCCCATCACTCCACCCACACATACACTCACTCCTATCACTCCACTGACACATACTCACTCCCATCACTCCACAAACACACTCCCATCACTCCAGTCACACACACTCCCATCACTCCACACACACACACACACACACACACACACACACACACACACACACACATATATATATATATATATATATATATATATATATATATATATATATATATATATATATATATATATATATATACACTCTCTCTCTCCCCCTCTCTCTCTCTCTCCCATCATACCAGACACACACTCCCATCACCACACACACACACATACACACACACTCCCATTACTCCACACACACACACACTCCCATCACTCCACTGACACACACTCCCATCACTCCAGAAACACACTCCATCACTCCATATAGACACACACGCTCCAATCACTCCACACACACACTCCCATCACTCTACACACACACTCTCTCTCTCATCACTCCAGTCACACTCTCATCACTCCACACACACACACACACTCCCATAATTCCACACACACACACACACACACACACACACACACACACACACACACACACACACCCATCACTCCACACACACACACTCCCATCACTGCACACACACACACACACACACACACACACACCCATCACTCACACACACCCGCATTTCTTCACATACACACTCCCATCACTCCAGTCACACACACCCCCATTACTCCACACACACACTCCCATCACTCCACCCACACATACACTCACTCCCATCACTCCACTGACACATACTCCCATCACTCCACTAACACACATTCTGATGACTCCACACACACACTCCCATTACTCCACACACACATACACTCCCATCACTCCACTCACACACTCCCATCAGTCCACAAACACACTCCCATCACTCCAGTCACACACACTCCCATCACTCCACACACACACTCTCTCTCTCTCCCATCACAACAGACACACACACTCCCATCACTCCACACACACACACACACACTCCCATCACTCAACACACACACACTCCCATCACTCACTCCACACACAGCACACTCCCATGACTCCACACACCCACACTCCCATGACTCCACACACACACTCTCCCATCCCTCCACACATAGACACACACACACACACACACACACACACACATTTCTCCACACACACACTCCCATCACTTCACATACACACACACACACACACACACACTCCCATCACTCCACATACACACACACACACACACTCCCATCACTCCACACACACACACATCACTCCACACACTCTCCCATCACTCCACACACACACTCCCATCACTCCAGTCACACACACTCTCATCACTCCAGTCACACACACACACACACTCCCACCACTCCACACACACACACACACACACACACACACACACACACACACACACACACTCCCATTACTCCAGTCACACACACTCCCATCACTCCAGACACACACATATACACACACTCCCATCACTCCAGTGACATATACTCCCATCACTCCACACACACACACTCTCCCATCACTCCAGTCACACACACTCCAATCAGCCCACACACTCCCATCACTCCACCCACAGACACTCCCATCACTCTACACACACAGTCCCGTCACTCACTCCACACACACACACACTCCCATGACTCTACACACACACACACTCCCATCACTCCACCCACAGACACTCCCATCACTCTACACACACAGTCCCATCACTCACTCCACACACACACACACTCCTATGACTCCACACACACACACACACTCCCATGACTCCACACACACACACACACTCCCATGACTCTACACACACACACGCTCCCATGACTCCACACACACACACTCCCATCACTCTACACACACAGTCCCATCACTCACTCCACACACACACACACTCCCATGACTCCACACACACACACACACTCCCATGACTCCACACACACACACTCCCATCACACCACATACACACACACACTCCCATCACTCCACACACACACACTCCCATCACACCACATACACACACACACACTCCCATCACACCACATACACACACACACTCCCATCACTCCACACACAAACAATCCCATCACTCCACTGACACACACTCCCATAACTCCACAAATACACTCCCATCACTCCACATAGACACACACGCTCCGATCACTCCACACACACACACACACTCCCATCACTCCACACACACACTCCCATCACTCCAGTCACACACACACCCATTACTCCACAACACACTCCCATCACTCCACCCACACATACACTCACTCCTATCACTCCACTGACACATACTCACTCCCATCACTCCACTGACACATACTCCCATCACTCCACTACTACACATTCCGATCACTCCACACACACACACTCCCATTACTCCACACACACATACACTCCCATCACTCCACTCACACACTCCCATCAGTCCAGAAACACACTCCCATCACTCCAGTCACACACACTCCCATCACTCCACACACACACACACACTCTCTCCCTTATTATTATTATTATTATTATTATTATTATTATTATTATTATTTTTATTCAGTATTACTATTACCTTGCAGATGTAATCCTGCTTGTGTCTACATATTGTGGCTAGTAATTGGTGTTTGTGTATGCCGTTAGTTCTTCTACAAATAGTTGGGCTGTGCTGTGGTCCTCCCAAGGTTTCTCTCTGCGGATTATTAACTTTCGTATTGTTTCCTGACTGTGGTGAACGCTGTTCTGCGGAGTGCATCAATGCTGTCTTGATCACAGCCACTGTGTGGAAAACAATTTCTGCGGATTCTTATCTTCGAACTTCTCGCCTTCACTAAGCGGCGTTGTCGGCACTGCCGTGTGTGAAGTTTCTGCCACAACCTGCCCAGGGCAAATAGAACACACACTGACTGACTAATTTGACATTTCCTGTGTGTTATATGCTATACTACTTGTTTCTTTTTCTTTGCTCTCAGGCAACAGCTAAAATCAGACAATTGCTCAGATTACCCTCATTTTGAACGAGCATTCCCACTTTCTTTTTTTACAGTTTGTTTTTCTTTCAAACATATCGTTCTGTTAATACTCCTGATTATATATTGTCATCTTACAGCCCATTATACTATGGCAACTACTGTGAAACAGTCTGATGGGATCAGGAATAATAAAGGGTTACGGCTTGGTCACTTGAATGTTTATCATTTATACAATAAGCTTCATGATATATGCATGCTACTAAACTGATGATTCTCCTCCTATTGATATACTTGGGCTCAGCGAAACGCTTCTTGATTCCCGTTTCACAGACGAGGCCTTATCCATACCTAACTATAACTTCATACGACGTGATGCAAATCACTCTGGTGAAACAGGTCTAGGAATATATATTCATCAAAATATTTCACGCTTTACAAAGAGACGACATGACTTGGAAACCAACAATGTGGAATGCATGTGGTTACAAGTCAAACCTTCCAAGTCCACCCCTCTCCTCGTAGGATTTCTATATAGAAATCCTTCAGCTAAGTTTCCTTGGTATGATGACTTTGTACAAATGATGGACAATGTTTATAAACATAAACAAAATGTCATTCTGCTAGGAAATTTCAACATTAATCTATTCAAACCACATGGGAATCAACTACTACTCTCTTTGGATTGCATCAACTCATTCACAATGCAGCCAGAATCACGAAAACGTCATTCACACTACTCGACCATATTTACACAAATAACAAAGATCTGGTATGCGATATCACAGTGTCCAACAAAAGCATCAGTGACCATTGCCCCGTTCTCTGTACATGGTCTTGTAAACTTCCTCGGAAACAAAACAAGGGTCACACAACGATCCAATACCGCTCTTTCAAAAATTTCAGTTCCGCTGCATTCTTTCTTGATTTGAGCTTGGCACCTTTCCAAAAAGTATTCATGACTGTGGATCCTGCGCAAGCATTAACAGTATGGTATGAAACCTTTCTTGCAGTTGTTGACAGGCATGCTCCTCTTCGGACAAGGAGAGTGAAACACAAAACACTTCCGAACTGGTTGACGCAAGATCTTATCAAAGCTATGGCACTTAGAGATGCGTTAGATGCTGCTGGGAAAGAGACTGAATACAAAAAGCAAAGAAATAAAGTGAAAGATTTAGTTAAACAAACAAAGTCAGATCATTTTGAAAAACTTATCAGCAATACCAGAGACACGGCAACATTATGGCATGCTGTTAATGAAATTACCGATAAGCATAAAAAGAAGACAAAGGCTGTCGCCACTGTGTGGACAACGGATACTCTCAACGACCATTTTTTAAACATAGCTAAATCAGCACAAACATTTGCAATGCAATGGGTCCAGACAATTTAAATGCATCTGTTCTCAAGCTTGCTCTACCCTACATAGTAGACTCCCTTACATACATTTACAACTTGTGCATCGAACAGAACAACGTTCCATCTGCGCTAAAATCAGCAAAAGTAATTCCACTGCCAAAGTCAAACGATATCACAGATCTCAACAACTTAACACCATGCCTACTATCAGTAGTGTCCAAGCCTCTCGAAAAGCACGTCCACAAACACCTTATGAAACATATGGAGCAAAATAACCTTTTTCATCCCCTTCAGTCCGGCTTTCGGCGTTATCACTCCTGTCACACAGCATTAACCCGGCTTTGTGATACGTGGTTATCTGCAGTCAACCAAAACAGGATCACTGGAACAGTTTTTCTAGATTTAAAGAAGGCTTTCGATCTTGTTGATCACAGAATACTGATAAAAAAACACAAAAAAACTGACTGAGTATACTCAAAACAAGGCAACTGTTTCCTTCTTCCGGTCTTACCTGGAAAACAGAACACAGCGTGTTTACTTAGACGGCTCGTATTCTTCTGAAGGTCATGTAGATCGTGGTGTTCCGCAAGGCTCTGTTCTTGGACCCCTACTCTTTTGCATCTATATTAACGACCTGCCGATGCATATATCACCTAGCAATGTCATCTGCGATATGTTCGCTGATGACAGTTCCCTTCATTGTAGTGACACCGACATTGATCTTGTAGAATCATCTCTACAACAGGTAATAAATGACATTTCATACTGGTGTTATCAAAACCACATGGAACTTAACCCACACAAAACAAAAAGTATGGCATTGACATCCAGACAACACCAACGTAAACCTCTCATTTTAAAGCTCGAGGTAAACAAGAACTCAATTGAACAAGTTTGCGAGCACCGCGTTCTAGGGGTAATTATTGATAAAGAACTGGTCTGGCAAGCTCATATCAACCATGTATGCAAACAATTAGCCCGCAATTTGTTCTTACTCAATAAACTTAGATATTACGTCGATACTCAAACCAGAAAATTATTCTTCGGGGCACACTGTCTCTCATATGTCAATTATGCATCTACAGTCTGGAGCAATGCCAGTCACAACCAGCTAAAAAAAGTTAACTCATTGCACAGGCGAGCAGCTAAACTTATTTTACCAGACCACTCCCTATCAACAGATGAAAAATTAACAAAACTGGAAATATTACCACTATACAAGCAATTCGACTACAATAAAATGGTCCTCATGTTCAAAGTACACAAAAACGTCACCACCATACCTCAGTGACCTTGTTCAACGGGCATCAGAGCGTTACGATTCAGATAATTATATTCTGCCTCGTGTGCGCATCGATTTGTACAAATCTAGCTTTGCATTTTTTGGACCATCTGCTTGGAACTTTCTTCCTTCGTTCATTAAGACGTGCGATTCATTACGTTCCTTCAAATCAAACATACGAGAACTTCTGCTCCACAAACAATAGTCCCACAAAGCTTGTTTTTTTTTGTTGTTTTTTAATAACCAGCTAAAAAATACAAAAATCATGCTTTTTCTGTGAAGTTTGTATCTATACCTACATGCAGTGAATTTATTTTATTTCTACCTTTGTGCTTTGTTCTTATTTGTTCGCCTGTAAATTGGATGTTATTACCTGTAACATCTGCATCAGCAAATTAATCACTTTTGTATATGTGCAATGGTAAAGTTGTGCTTCTCTATTTTCTTTATGTCCGCTATATGTTTCTCACCTCGGTCATGTCTCTGTATGTGCGTAAGTATATATATATATATATATATGTGTGTGTGTGTGTGCGTGTGTGTGTGTGCGTGTGTTTTGGATGGAGAGAGTGTGTGCATGTGTATGGATATGAATGTATGAATGCGTTCGTTTTATTACTTTTTACGATGTTAATGATGATGGTGGTGATCATTCTTCGTTGTAGTAGCAGTGGATGTATCAGTGTTAACAAAATTATTAATTTTTTGTCGTTATCGTTAATGTTGTTATTGTTATTGTTGTCACAAGGACAGATTGGAAGACTGGGCGATGCCTAAAATCTTTATCCTTGAGTAATAAAGTTTTTGAATCTTGAATCTTGAATCTCTCTCTCCCATCACACCAGACACACACACTCCAATCACTACACACACACACTACTATCACTCCACACACAAACACTCCCATCACTCCACTGACACACACTCCCATAACTCCACAAATACACTCCCATCACTCCACATAGACACACACGCTCCGATCACTCCACACACACACACTCCCATCACTCCACACACACACACACTCTCATCACTCCAGTCACACTCTCATCACTCCACACACACACACACTCCCATCACTCGACACACACCCATCACTCCACACACACACACTCCCATCACTGCACATACACACACACACACACTCCCATCACTCGTCTCACACACATTCTCATCACTCCAGTCACCCCCCCCCCCCATTACTCCACACACACACTCCCATCACTCCACCACACATACAGTCACTCCTATCACTCAATTGACACATACTCACTCCCATCACTCCACTGACACATACTCCCATCACTCCACTAACACACATTCCGATCACTCCACACACACGCACACTTCCATTACTCCACACAGACATACACTCCCATCACTCCACTCACACACTCCCATCAGTCCACAAACACACTCCCATCACTCCAGTCACACACACTCCCATCACTCCACACACACACACACTCTCTCTTTCTCCCATCACACCAGACACACACACACTCCCATCACTACACACACACACACACACTCCCATCACTCCACATACACTCCCATCACTCCACACACAAACACACACACACTCCCATCACTCACTCCATACACAACCACACTCCCATGACTCCACACACCCACACTCCCATGACTCCACACACACACTCTCCGATCCCTCCACACACAGACACACACACACACACACACCCATTTCTCCACACACACTCCCATCACTCCAGTTACACAGACAAACACACTCCCATCACTCCAGTCACATATACTCCCATCACTCCACACACTCTCCCATCACTCCAGTCACACATACTCCTATCACTCCACACACACACTCCAATCACCCCACACACTCCCATCACTCCACATACACACACTCCCATCAGTCCACTTACAGACACTCCCATCACTCCATACACACAGTCCCATCACTCACTCCACACACACACACTCCTATGACTCCACACAAATACACACTCCCATGACTCCACACACACACACACACTCCCATGACTCCACACACACACACACACTCCCATGACTCCACACACATACACATTCCCATAACTCCACACACACACTCCCATCACACCACATACACACATACACTCCCATCACTCCACTCACACACACTCCCATCACTCCACTCACACACACACCACACAGACACACTCCCATCACTGCACTCACACACACTCAAATCTCTCCACTCACTGACACACACTCCCATCACTCCACTAATACACACTCCCATCAAACCACTCACTGACACACTCCCACCACTTCACACACACACACTCCTATCACTCCACACACACAGTCCCATCACTCCACATACACACACACTCCCATCACTCCAGTCACACACACCCCCATTACTCCACACACACACTCCCATCACTCCAGTCACATACACACCCATTACTCCACACACACACTCCCATCACTCCACCACACATACAGTCACTCCTATCACTCAATTGACACATACTCACTCCCATCACTCCACTGACACATACTCCCATCACTCCACTAACACACATTCCGATCACTCCACACACACGCACACTTCCATTACTCCACACAGACATACACTCCCATCACTCCACTCACACACTCCCATCAGTCCACAAACACACTCCCATCACTCCAGTCACACACACTCCCATCACTCCACACACACACACACTCTCTTTCTCCCATCACACCAGACACACACACACTCCCATCACTACACACACACACACACACTCCCATCACTCCACATACACACACACTCCCATCACTCCACACACAAACACACACACACTCCCATCACTCACTCCACACACAACCACACTCCCATGACTCCACACACCCACACTCCCATGACTCCACACACACACTCTCCGATCCCTCCACACACAGACACACACACACACACACACACCCATTTCTCCACACACACTCCCATCACTCCAGTTACACAGACAAACACACTCCCATCACTCCAGTCACATATACTCCCATCACTCCACACACTCTCCCATCACTCCAGTCACACATACTCCTATCACTCCACACACACACTCCAATCACCCCACACACTCCCATCACTCCACATACACACACTCCCATCAGTCCACTTACAGACACTCCCATCACTCCATACACACAGTCCCATCACTCACTCCACACACACACACTCCTATGACTCCACACAAATACACACTCCCATGACTCCACACACACACACACACTCCCATGACTCCACACACACACACACACTCCCATGACTCCACACACACACACACACTCCCATGACTCCACACACATACACATTCCCATAACTCCACACACACACTCCCATCACACCACATACACACATACACTCCCATCACTCCACTCACACACACTCCCATCACTGCACTCACACACACTCAAATCTCTCCACTCACTGACACACACTCCCATCACTCCACTAATACACACTCCCATCAAACCACTCACTGACACACTCCCACCACTTCACACACACACACACTCCTATCACTCCACACACACAGTCCCATCACTCCACATACACACACACTCCCATCACTCCAGTCACACACACCCCCATTACTCCACACACACACACTCCCATCACTCAAGTCACACACAACCCCATTACTCCACACACACACTCCAATCACTCCAGTCACACACAACCCCATTACTCCACACACACACTCCCATCACTCCACCCACACATACAGTCACTCCTATCACTCCACTGACACATACTCACTCCCATCACTCCACTGACACATACTCCCATCACTCCACTAACACACATTCCGATCACTCCACATACACACACTCCCATTACTTTACACACACACACTCCCATCACTCCACTGACACACTCCAATCAGTCCACAAACACACTCCCATCACTGCAGTCACACACACACTCCCATCACTCCACACACACACATACACACACTCTCTCTCTCCTATCACACCAGACACACACACTCCCATCACTCCACACACACACACACACACTCCCATCACTCCACATACACACACACTCCCATCACTCCACACAGACACACACACACTCCCATCACTCAACACACACACACTCCCATCACTCACCCCACACACAACCACACTCCCATGACTCCACACACCCACACTCCCATCCCTCCACACACACCCATTTCTCCACACACACACTCCCATCACTTTACATACACACACACACACACACACTCCCATCACTCCACAAACACACTCCCATCACTCCACACACACACTCCCATCACTCCACACACACACACACTCATCACTCCACACACACACACTCTCCCATCACTCCAGTCACACACACTCCCATCACTCCACACACACACTCCAATCACCCCACACACTCCCATCACTCACACTCCCATTACTCCTCACACACACACACTCCCATCACTCCAGTCACATATACTCCCATCACTCCACATACACACACACTCTCCCATCACTCCAGTCACACAAACTCCAATCACTCCACACACACACACACACACCCATCATTCCACACACACTCCCATCACTCCAGTCACACACACTCCCAATACTCCACACACACACTCCAATCACTCCACATAATCCCATTACTCCACACACACACATTCCCATCACTCCACATACACACACACACTTCCATCACTCCACATACACACTCCCATCACTACACATACATACTCTCTCTCTCTCTCTCCCGTAACTTCACACACACACACACCCATCCATACCAACAGAATTAATCATTTTCAAAGTCAAACAACATTTTCTTTTCTTTTTTTCTTTTTTTTAATTAAGGGAAAACTGCTGACATGCTCAGAAGTCTGCATACATGTACACTGCATATAAAAGGCCAAGAACTTATAATACAGAAATTCTCATGGATGTTGTGAACACAAGTACCAGAAATGAAATTTCCAATACCAATCTTTAGTCCATATATAGCTAGTGCTGTGACAATGCAAGTTCTTGTTTGAAAACATAGTTTAAAGAAGTCTATGAATTTTATATATCTTCTTTAATATATATATATATTTTTTAGGATCCAGCAGTTAGACTAAATGGAAAAGATGGCAAGGATGAAGAAAAAATTGTACATGGCAAAATTTAATGAATATGGATATCACTCCATATTAAGCTTATGCCAGATTGTTTCAAGCTAAAAATGTACAAGCAGATTTCGGTAAAATCAATTTCTATCGATGGTAGTCCACATACACACCTTTGTGATTTTAAAAACGAAATTGCCACTGCCACATATAAGCTATTACAGCATTTTCACATTTATACTTTATTCATGTCAGTGTGCACACAGATAGAAGACATGCCTTCCCGTAACCAAAGCTGTATTATATAATCAAGCTCATAAAGATGTGCTTTCTCCTCCTCTCCCATACATGGCGCCCATGGATCATACAGATGAACAATTTCAACAAGACTCACTCTTCACATAGATATGCTCTCGAAGTCCAATAGCAAGCAAAGAACAAAAAATTCACCAAAGAGGCCCTCCAACATTCATGGTAACAGTCAAACCAGATGTGAGCTTCAAGGTAAAGTGGATAAAATCAGTACATTATTAATGACAATGGCATAACAGCAAATAAGACATTTTAAAATCAAGAAATGAAGAGATAATTAATGATTACATTAATAATCAGGACATAAATGATATGATATACATGTTTCATGATGCCAGTTTGCATAGTATATATATACATATATATATATACATACATGTGTGTGTGTGGGGGGGGGGAGTGGGGGGTGGGGAGGGCTTCAATCAACTCTACAAGTTATTTACAATATCATGAATGGCAAATTTTACATGAAAAATTTCTTGACTCTTTCCAGTTCAAATGTTTTTCTTTTCATATACATATAAATGAGCATTTGCAGGGACTTTCCTACAACGTTGTTCAAGTGTAACTTCAACGCCACACAAAAAGTATATTTGCAGAAAAAGTATATGAGCATAATGTCCACAACTGATACACAACATGTATATATGTACTTCATAATGATTAAATCTTACAGCTGAAATGTAACCACATCACAGAAATAATAATTTCCCCAAACACTGCTGTCACAACAGCAAAATAAAATCTCCAAGCTGTAAAATTTCTTTCCAACTCGGTGAAATGGGTTGACGGACATGAATTTCTTCTTATCTCTTGGTGAATGGAAATAATCTAAAGAACTACATTTGGACACAGCAATGGCGTTCTACATTGCAATATATTTCTGCATGTCAAAACAGCTCAGTTTCCAAAATAGGAAAGAACCATGATTCATACTTGTTCAATCTACCAACAGGTTATCTGTGATGAAATTATCCCTGGGTTAAGTAATCTGTCTCTGATGCTCACAGCATTTGTATAATGAATATGTTGAGCTCAATAGTGGCAATTGCCCATTAACAGTATAATTAATGCGCAAAATCATTGCTCATTACGGGTAATGGCAAGGCAGTCTGTGTGCATTACCGGTGACAGGCAGGGAGTGGACAATGCTTGTCACAAATACATTTTCTTTCTCTCTCAGTCTGTGTGTGTGTGTGTGTGTGTGTGTGTGTGTGTGTTTGATTTCTATTTCTCTTGAAAATAAAGACAACTGTCTGCTGACATCTCTACTGAAGTGGCAAAGAAATTGTGTGTGAAAACTGGACTGAACATGTGTAGAAAACTACAAGTTTGGATAATAATTCATGTTTCTATGTGAACATAAGGTGACACTTTAAGTTTTATTTTTCATTTATTTTCTAGGTTTATTTCAGCAGCTTTTTCTAAATTACAGTTCATAACATTATCATAAAGTATGTGAAATTTTCTTTATCCCAAATTAATCTTTTGGTTTACTCATTCCTACCCAGTGTGTTCAATAAATTTCAAACTACCAGAAGAGCATGGGTTATGTATACTTGCTTGCTTTAGTTTGCGTGCCAATAATTTTCACAGAAATTATTACCCTCCACAACCAAAAACAGCTTGGCATAATAGGACCGCCCCACAAATCCCCCCTCCAAAAAAACCCAAACAATAACAACAACAACAACAATAAGAATAATGATGATAATGGCACAGAATGGTTTAAATTGTTGCACTTTGATGTCTTCAGACTCATGTTGGCTACGCCAATCCATGCCAATTGTGAGACAGCAATACTGTGGATGAAAGTCTTGTCAGCTGATTTCATGTTCAAAAGACATGTGACACACTTTGCACTGAGAAGGATCTCAACATCATCTTTATTATTACTTAATCAAACAATTGCTTCTTTTTTTTCATGGTGAAGGATCATATTCCAAATGCTGAATGCAGATCTCTTGCCGATCCAAGCTCACCAAGCCAAAAGAATCATGAAACTAAATGTTTGTCAGCTAACTTCATTATCTCTTGCACACTATGTGCCCACTACCAGTAATGCACAAACATGAATGCTTGCTTATTACTGGTAATGCGTACCAGTTTTTTGCATGCCACTTTGCTCATTACTGGTAATGGGCAAAAATTGTCGTGCATTACAGATTATGCGCAAATTTCCGCTGTTGAGCATGACATATATATAAAACTCCTGTTTGCAATGAACTACAAAAAGTAGACCTACTAATACTTTTTCCTGTTTTAATCACAACTGGTATGAAATTCAAGGCCTGACCAGCATGTGGGGTTTATGCAAAGGTCAGGCATCTGCTCCTTTCGTTTTCACAGCAGACGTGGTGTAGCGCATATGGATCTGCCAACAAGCTTTGACACACTTGAATCTGAAACTGGTATGAAATTTGAAAAATGAAATTGAAATTTCCTAACAATTAAGCTGGATATGGGAATTCTGTGGATTGAAATTCAGACAGAAAATCATGACAGATAACATATACATGAATGTGGGGAAGGAATTCTACAATTTCTTTCTGTTAATTTCTGGATTATGTCACCAAGCAACAATAATTATGCCGAGAACTCTTGAGAACTCTTCATCAGATCCGCTAACCAATAATATTTGTCAAAATCTTCTTGATGCAAAACAGCAATGGTGCAATTCCATGTATGAAGATGGAATCTGGAGAAAGGATAACTATAACTTTTACTATTTCCACGGTGATCTGATTCATTCTCCCAGGAAACACATTTTGTCCAAACCACAAGTAGCTGACCTTATGTGCCTGGCTTTGGCAGTTACATTTTTTCCATTACCCTTTGAATCCTGTCTTAAAAGATTTCATTCCATTACAGTTGGATGATTACTAAAATTGCTGATGCTTGTCAGAACAAAGCATATCCCTCTAATCCCCAATAATCATCACATACACACATGGTGCAACCTTTAGCTTCGGTTTGTGCAGATGACATTTGCATTCTAGCTTCAGCGGAATTTTACTTTAAAAAATAAAGCTAGGCAAAAGGAATAACCTAGACTGAAGGACATCAAGAAAGATGAGCAGCAGTCTGTTCCTTATTCACACACATTCTTTCATCGCATTAATGGCAGGAAACATCTTCAGTCAATGTTGCAACATTGTTGTTACTTCAATTATACACATAAAAAACTAAGAATGTATTAAAGTAATAAAAGAGAACCCCCCAAAGTTCAATTATTAATGCATGATAAAATCAGCTGGTGACTTGCACATGTCTAATATGGGAGGGGAAATGAGGACTGGATGAATTGCATGAAGGTTTAATGTGCAGTAAATGAAAATCAGGCTGAGTCAGTTAAAAACAACAAGCAAACAAAAAAAAAAAACAACAAAAAACAAAAAAACAACAACAACAAAAACCAACAAAAAACCAAACAACAAAAAAACATCAACTGATTCACTTTGAAGAAGTGGGATATACTCCAGAATTGGGGGACAGGTTGCAGGCTGGTTCAGTGTGGTTTTGTGATCATCACATATTTGCTGCTCATTTCATTAGTTCCATTGTGTTGCTTTAAAAATACTTGAAGGTAGTGTGATATTCACTTAAATACTCATACAGTGTTTTCAATATTTGAGATGAATTGAATCTGCATGTCACATGGTATGCTGGTGCCAAAAATTTGCAAGCAGACCAGATGAACTATTGTCATATTAGTAATTTATTTGATATTAGAAACAAGACTCACAGATGCCTCATTCATTTAAGTGTAATGTATGTCATGCATCAAACAATAGCATAGATTCTCACAAGGGAAAATTAAACACATGATCAGGGGGTTTATCTTCACAAATATGCAGACATAGTTAGTAAAAAATTTTGTTTTAAAAGAAGAAAAAAGAAGAAAAACTGTCAGCAGTAAAACTCAGTAACATACTGAACTTGATGATATATATATATATATATATATATATATATATATATATATATATATATATATATAAGAAAAAAAGACAACAGCAACAACAACAAAAATCAAGAAAAAAAGCCACATCTTACAACAATGGTATGCTGGAGACTGAAGGAACACTGTACTCATGCTGAAGGAAGGAGCTGATGGACCAATGGGTACCTCTGCGGTTCCCTGGGGATGGTGCTTTCTGCCTGTGGACCAGTGGTCCTGACTGTCCAGCCAAAATTGAATTTCAGTTCAAACTATTTCCTTTAGAATTTTTCTTGGCACATCTCACTCTTTTGACTCTCTTCATTTTGTGAAAAGTGAGGAAAAATCTTCATTGTATAAATGTCTTTTATTGACATTTCTTTTGGACAATTCGTTGTATCAAGGTTTTTATTTACACAGTGTACCATACCCAATGTCAAAAAGGGGACCCTCCTTGGACCGCCAGCCAGGACTACATCCCACAGGACAGCAGGACCAACGCGTCAACCAGACCACCCTTCACTGAAAAGACCGCAGCCACAAAGAACTTGGCCTTAATAAAGGGTGAAATGCCAATAGGTCATTAAACTCACCCCGACAGTTTACTGAGGGTAACTGGACAAAGTGTAGCAGGTCAGAGAGGGGGAAGAGGAGGGGGATGGGGGCTGTGGGTGTGTGGCCTTACTGTGTTTGAGGGGATCAGCCCCAACAATGTTCAGCCTGCTAACCTTGCTGGCGACAGTGGACAGAAAAAAGACCCACACAACACACACTGCACTGATTTTTTTTTTTTTTTCTTCTCTTTTTGTAGATGATAATCTAAATTAGAAACTTTTTGAGGAAACTAATTTGTATGCACAGGAAAATCCAGGCAGGCAGAAAAAAGTACTCATCAGCATGGACATATATATATATATATATATATATATATATATATATGTATTTGAAATGAAACAGTTCTTAGGTCTGATGTCTCTGATGGGCATGGTGATTTTTTTTTTCAAGAAGACTGATTATACTGAAAGGACTGGACAATCAGAGCTATGTTGTTATCACTTGAGAGTAGTCACAATAAATCATGTATATGTCTCTTTTTTTATATTGTGGTTGTTCTACTATAATTGTGTGCACAGTTACTATCAATTTGTTCAGAAATATTGTATTATTATGCAAATGACCAGACTAATGTAGATTAAGTTGAAAAATCTGACAAGAAACAAAACACTGATTTCAAAACAATGTCATGTCTTTGAAAAAATACAACATTGGAAATCATCCTGGTATTTTTTTTATTCATTTACCTTTCACAAAATTTATACTTTTATGGGTCTCTCTCCAACTGCAAAGCTCTCAATTCAGAAATATTTTCCCATTTTTGTGAAAAAACCCCAAAACCCCTGGCAAATAGATCTCACCTAAATTATCACCTAAATTTTATTTCCCAGGCAGTGACGGTGTAAAGGAATTAGTTTGAATTTTGGCCCTTATTTCATATAAAATGCCTGGACAATAAAGAAAAAAGAAAAAAAAAATCTGTCTTAAATTCATATACCAATCAAAGATAAAAAGAACATATACCCACTTCAAACGCATCTTGTGGTGGTCTATTGAAAATAGTTCTTCCTGATGTGGTGTCTTACTTTTGGTTGAGAGTATTTGGAATTTCTGTTGACTGAGGTTTATTTTTGGGTCAGCGAGTATCTACAAAAAACCCACAGCACTCTTTAGTATCCTGGTACTGGACAAATAAAAAATATCCTTGGAGGGAACAGGAGGGCATGACATGCATTCCAGACTTAATACCCTTACATTACAAAGCTGCAGGGGTTTTAAGTTTTTGAAACAATCAAAATGCCACAAACATAATCAGGGTCGCTTTGTGCTGTTTATCTTGAAATTGTGCTGTTTGTGTTAACAAATATGTTACTAAAATTAAGTGAATTAAAAAACTTCAAAACAATGCTGTCAGTCTTGACTCTCAGAGTCCCACGTACTGATCACATTTCTCCCCATTTCCGTACTCTGCACTGGCTCCCTGCTGAAGTGAGAAATAAATACAAAGTTGCATGTCTCTGCTATTCTGCTTTCCACTTCACAGGATCAACCTATCTTTCTGACCTTATCAACGCTTACACTCCTTCAGGAACTCTCTGCTCTTCCTCTGACTGCCACCTTCTGAAACTTCCTCATGTCAATACAAGTACAAGAACCTGTGGTAAACGCTCTTTCTTCTTTGCTGCTCCTCATATTTGGAACAACCTTCCTCATTATATATCCATGCATCTGATTCTATATCTGCTTTTCACTCTTCACTAAAAGTCATTATCATCTTTTTAAAACCTGTCTATCAGCACTCTCAGCTTCCTTCTTCTCCAACATCACCCATGTCAGCTCACTTTGGATGCATGATGAATGAGAGATGGAGAGTTGGGGGCAGGGGAGGGAGGGGGTTTGAGAAAGAGTGGTCATGAATGTTTTATGTAATCTGTAATTTTTTTCTTTAATGTAAACCCCCTGAACTCTTAGAGAGAAAGGGCATGGTATAAATGCACACTGTATTATCAATGCTGCTGAAAGTTCAAGTTGCTTTACAGTTCAATGTTCAGACAGGAAAATGCTGACTCTTCAGGTGAAGAAAATACAGAAAAAGGGTGAAAACTGAACAAAATTAATACAAAAATATGGAGGTATGGACTCTTCGTACAATAAAACATGCTAAATTGATGAGGGTGTGGTGTGACAGTATGTGCAACACCTCAAAACTATATGGCACTGAAACAATTAAAGCTAGCTGACGCGGTGATACTGAAAAGTAAAACTGAACTATGCTTCCCCATCCCACATAGTCAAAATCATATCTGAGAAAATAATGCCTGACTCTCAAAAATAGGCTGGCAAGATATGTGTACAATGCAAACTGTTTAAATAATGTTATGTAATGTACAAAGTTAATGAAACTTCCAAAAGAAATTAGTGAACGAACTACAGCATTCTATTTCCTGATTAAGCCAAGCACTAAGGAAATATCAACACTAAAATAAATTTACAGTTATGAAATCCTTTTGCATTCTCATCAGATGTATTTCCTTTCCACTCATTGGTTTGACAAAAACTTTCACAGTGTAGCTGCTGAGAATCCTTCACTGCAGTAGATATTAATTTTATTCCATTACTGCCTGAAACTGTTGTTTTCACTTCATTAAGAGAAACATTTTCCCCTAACATTGGACAATTGTGTGTCAGAAGAACTTTGCTATTTCTTCCCCATTTGAATGTTGAAAAGTAAAATGATCCAGGTGGCATAGCAGAGACAACAGCTGCACAATCTACTCCAATAACCAAAGCAACACTTGTCCATTTCCGACTAATGACACAGGGAAGACAGGGATGGAGGTGGAGGATGCTGGTGTTGCACAACAAAGTGGAGGTAGTGTTACAGTACTGGCTATCTAAACAAAAAGTATCTGAATGGAAGGCAAAAACAGTAAGAAAATCTGATCTGCATAGACACAATTGATGTTGAGCACCAGGAAGAGTAGTTGGTTAGAAAAAAAGATGTAACAAAGGCCAAAGAAGTGCATCAGCTAAAATAAATCTAGTGACAAACAGGGGAAACTAATAACCTCAACAAAAGTTCAACAAAAATATGTGATCAAAAGGTTGAGGAAATTATCTGCATATAATTGATTTTATCTGAATATTTATATCCCTCATAAACATTGGCACACAAGAAAAGAATCAAACCCTACAAAAACAATAAAAACTTCAACACCAAATCAAAATTCATCCATTCTTCAACTGAGGAAGAGCAATCTGAATATCCACAGCATATCTCACACCCACACAGCTGCAATATAAAAACAGTCATTCATTCATCCTCATGCACAACAATCTCATACCAGGAAACAGAACTCAAAGTCTGAACACATCACTGACCAACGGTGTAAGGCAGAAGTAACTGACTGGGAGTCCAGTGACAAACGATTTGTGCATCTAATAACAAATGAGTAGATATTCAAATGGTCAAGCACATGAAGGAATCAAAGTGCACATTACTGAAAGATGAAAACGTGGGGAGGTTAATGCATCTGATTGTTCAAGGCTTTGGAAGCATGACTGCCACATTGGAATTAGTCGCCAGCTGTATGGGTCTGGGGTGTCCTGCCTCCAGTTTTGCCAGAGGATGACGACACAGTGCAAGTCACTATTTACAACAGATGTTGGCACCTTCCAGTATAACAGCATCTGAACTGTACAATTCCAAGAATGCAATGATTACAGCACCAAAAGATTCAGGAACAGACACTTGTTTAAATAAACAGGAAGTCTGCCATTCTGCAAAGGAGATGGAAAAAAATGCCAGCCACATTTTGGCTAACCACAAGCTTAGCAGTCATTCTATCATGGCCAAATGCTTGAGACTGCAGTCAGGGTTGTGTCCATAAGCATCAGTAATTCAATAATGCAACCCAACACAGAAGGTGAGCAAACTTGGCACTGAGCTGCTGATGATGATTGCTGACCAATGGTAGTTCTTGTGAAGGTGGAGATCTAAATTCACTTAATCTCATTCCCCACAACACTACTTTCATTCCCCATGCATAAATCACAAGAATACCAGTGATCATACAAAATTTCTGCAAGCCGTGCAAGGGTACTTATCACAAGCACAAGTCACTTGGTCTCTAATCAACCATCAGCTAAAGGTCTGTCAAATCAATGACCCTATTGGAATCCATTTATCACAAGAAGCACTTGATGTCTGATTATCAGTCAGCTCTTGGTCTCCAATTATTGGTCAAATCAGACAGGAACTTTGCACATCCACTGTGACTGCCTGACAACATAGCCCCAGTGCTGGTCTGAAGCAGGTGAAACAAATAGCAGCCTGTCTACGACAGACCAAAAGCCAGTGGTAGGTTCTGTTCTGGGCAGACAAGCAGCTTATGGTGGTGCAATGTCTGAAAGCTAACCAGGTTAGAGGTGACACTTTGCCCAGCGGTCAGCAGTTTGCACTGCCATCCATGGCTGCATGTACTTGGTCCAGTTTGTAATTCAGCTTGCTCTTCCTTGCAAACTCGTCCTCCTCCAAAGCAGTCATCAACTGAGATGGAAAACAAAACAAAAGGAAATTGTTACTGAAATATCAAAGAAAAATGTTCATGATCAATAACAAAACCTGCTAGTTTGTCAAAAAGAACTTTTAAAAGAGCCTCCACAACAATTGCAAAACATCGAAATCAAGAAAAATTATGATCATTGACAACATGTGTTATTTTCATGAAAAAAAAAAAGGGACAGAAAAAATGGGTTGTACTTATCAAAACTGTTTATATGTAAATTGCATGGTTCATATTTGTCTTCATGAAAGTTAAGTTCACATGTTTGTGATGAGCAACTTTACTTTAAGTGACAAAGGAGCTTTCTCTGCAGATGGGCTACTTCAGTCGTAGCAAAATTCTGTTACTGAACTTCATTTTGTTTCAACTATTCTTTTTTTCTTATTGGCAAGTTTTCCTTTCTTTGTCAAATGCATCAAAATGTTTCTGGCATATTTCCATGAAAACTGGTTAAGAATATGAAAAAAATATGGAATGCTGACATATCACCTATGATTTATTTTTTTCGTGTTATAACCTGATGAAAAAACTTCTAACACGATACTGTTTTTATTTTCTTTCTCCTTATGCCAAATTCAGATGTGCAACTTAACCAGTTCAGTGCCAGAGAATTTTGTAAAAAAACAACAACAAAAAAACCCCCCAAAACCTGATCTTCCCTTGCCAGGGAATTTGAGGATTCAGGGAATTTGAGGATTCAGGGGTAATGAATTCTAAAAATTCTAGCACAAAAACTATATGAGATACAGAATGAAAGTAAACGTTTTTGTAAAGGAAAATGAATCTGAATTATAAATCCTGGCTTTTTCCCAATTATTTTGAATCTAGATAACTATCTGAAAAAGTACAGTCCACGTACCTCTTCGTTATACTTCTTTGCATATTTGTACAGCTCCAGCAAGGCTGCGTTGGTGTTGAACTCTGAGTTGTGAATCTGAAAACATATGCTTAATTCAGTACAACATAAATCATTGTATTTATATATAACATGCACCTCAGAATATGCTGATTAAATTAATCATGTTTCATTAAATGAATCATGTTTCAACACACAAGAGTTCTGCACACATATGACTGATATTCTTTATGTATAAAAGACAAGCTTTCTAAATTCCATAAAAATGAAATGCACATGGTTAAAAAAAAAAAACTGACTGCATTCCATAAGGCCATCTCATACTATTTTTATGGAGGTTTTTCAAGGAAGAAAAGTTGATGGAATTAAAACTAAAAATAAAATGTAAACTCTTTACCCTTGATTCTTCTGTCAACATGGCCGTCATGTCTTGATCACTGATGGCCGGGATCATTTTGATGTCTTGGTAATACCTGCAATCATCCAATCCTTTGTAATGCATCATATTGAAATTTGACTAAAAACCCACAGATAAAAAAGCTACATTCATCTTCAGACAGTTGCATTCTCCAAATCCCCTCTGTTATGACTAAGTCCTTTACTCAAAGATACTTTGCAATCACTGAACCTGTCCAGTGGAACTCCTTGCCAAGTGAATGAAGGCACTCCCAGTCCATTCCCACCTTCAGAACCAACCTAAAGACTCATCTGTTTAAAACTGCCTTTAATTGATCTCCTGACGCCTGCAACAGTATGGGTGTATGCTTGTTTCTGTTTTCAGTGTGTGTTGTTGAGGTGTTGTGTGGAGGGGATGGAGAAGTGGGGCTGATTGTGGGGTGTTGTAGATGGGTTGTGCACTGTTTGGGCATTGTGATGTAGGCAACTGGTTTTGGATGTCAAACTGGTTTGGGGGTGTTTACTATGACACTGAGTTGTATTTACTTTCTGATGCAATGTCTTGTCATAATTTGCTTCTGTTTGCTTCCTTTATGTGTGTGTGTGTGTGTGTGTGTGTGTGTGTGTGTGTGTGTGTGTGATACATTTAGCACACATCAAATAATCCACAGCAACAAAAAGGATTGTCCCTGGCAGAATTATGTAGAAAGATGTACTTTGGATAAAAAAAAACACAAAAAAACCCACTTGCAGACAGAAAAAAAAAAGAAAAAAAAAGAAAAAAAAAAGGTGGTGCTCTCACTGAAGCAAGGCACTCTCCCCATGGAAAGCAGCCAAACTCTCACACACAGAAATCTGTTGTGATGAAAGATGAATACGAAACAAAACAAGACAACACATGAATTTTCTGATCTCACCTATCCTGCTGAAGGAACACAGTTTGCTGAATAGTAGTAATCTGGCATGTAGAGATTCCACTTTCTATTCTTGTTACTGTTTCCAGGATAGGCTGATAGTATAACAAGGAACAATGTTCCAATGATATGAAGAGCAGTTTTTCTTAACCCTTTCAGAGCTGCAAGGACTGCAGCTTGTGCAACCTGCCTGGGAGGTTTCAACAGTAAGTTTTAGATGATTCAGAAACTACAACAACGACATTTCAAACAGATTATTTCACTGATCAGTGTTCACAGCAATCATTCTACTGTCACAATCAAAAACACTATATGCATTGTGGAACAGTTTATTCAGTACTTGCTAAGCAGAGAAATGTGACTTTTCAGCTATGATCATTAACACAACTTGAAGAAAAAAAAAGTGACAGAACTGTGCCAAATCTCTGTCAGTGATTTCCCCAGAAGTTTATCAGGAGTCAGTCGCTTCACTCATTGTTCATAACACTCAGCTGAAAGGTAAAAAACAGTTAGATGAATCAGAATTTGATGTCTGAGCACTGCTTGGACACAAGGCAGAATGAGTAAAGGTGTTGTGGTGGGCCATGTCAGTTTTGACTAATTGTGTCTCAGGAACTACCAAATATATCTTAATGAAATTTGCACACATGATTGGGCACGACGGCAGACAAATGAGCAAAGTTCCAGGTCTTTATGACAAACTACCAATTTGATAAGCAAAAAAAACTTAAAATGTAACACTTTCACTTCCAGAACTATTTGTGATTTTTGCAAAATAATCACCAACCTCTGAAAAAAATCACAGAAATTAAAACTGTGCTCGAAGTATGTAAAAGTATTAGTTTTCTTGAAAGAAAACAAATGGAGAATATAATTATCATAAGTTCAATGTTGTCAGGATGAGATAACTCCCCATCAGGGGAAGATAACTTGAATTTTAAAAATGCACAAAACATTTAAAGAAAAAAAAGAAGAAATTTCACATCTGTTTATTCTATGGGTGGAAATGGTGCTAGAATATTACCAAATATATTAGACACAACACCAAAGTGCAATTTTGTTTATCAGCCACTATCATTTGTTTTAAACATGAACACCATACATAAACACTCACAAACACCCACACACACACCCTGCCATCCAAACACCCACAAACACTATCACACAATAGTACAATATAAAGGCTCACTGTAAACAATATTTTCACTTGAATCTTTCATCTGGAGAATTTTACAATGAACGAAAACCCCAAAATGAAGGTTTCAAGCTAAAATGTTAGGTTTTCTCTTTACCCACTTCCAACATGGCCCGACTCCTTTCCTGTTGATGTACATTGTAGCATGTAAACATCACCAGTATAACCAGAATCACTTCACTTGATCAACAACAACTTCACTTTCATTTTCTATCACATTTTCAAAGTTGCTATTGTCGATGTTGTGCAGAAAATCAAACAAAATTCTAGCCACCTCTTCTGTACCATATGTCCTGGCAGCCATGTTGACATCCTCGACATGCAAAAAAATGCATTAAAATCGAGCCAAAAGTTGCTGAGATATTGCTTCTAACACTCATTAAGGCAGTTGCCATATGCCATGAAGTAAGCATTATGCAAAGAGTGGCTTGACAGTTGATAATGCAGTTACCCCTAAACCACAAATATATCCGTGGTCGGTAGTGAAAGGCTTAAACTGTGGCCCCACATGACTGAATCTCACCTTTCCACCCACTGTTTGTACTTTGGGATGTCCTTGGCATACAGCAGCTTGCTGGAGGGGGAGTCTTTCCCCAAGCGGTGCTCACTCTGGGAACAGGCATCCATGAAGGTTTGACCCACCACTGTCAGGCATGAGTCGGCAATGCTTGTCTTGTGCACATCAAATGCAAAGTCTGGGTTCTTGATAACGTTCACCCAGAACCTCAATGGCAGGCTGTGAAACAGAACCAATATATATATATATATATATATATATATATATATATATATATATATATATATATATATATATATATATATAACCTTTTTATTCAAGATTTTATAAATATAGTGGCAACAATAAGGCATACAAGAAAAAAATAAAATAAATAAAATAAAATAAAATAAACACAAAATTCAGAAGAATACAAAAGGAACAGTTTTACATAATTTGCCATATATTTACATAACCTGTATATCTCATGCATGTCCACATCCACACACACTCACAAACAAAACAAAACAAAACAAAAATAAACAAAACAAAAAACAACAACAAAAAATGCATCTAAATCATGCATGCATAACACACACACATGCAGACACAGACACAGACACACACACACACACTAAGGTGAATCTTCATTAATGTGGATGGTCATAAGTTACAACGTAATACAAATTAATATATGTTTTTTTGTGTTTTTTTTATGTATTATTGTATGGCCTATTTATGCTGTGCAGGAGAATTGTTTTGATCTCAAGAACTGCTCTAACTCTAGTAATAAAGGATAAATATATACTACTGTACAAGAGTGGATTTATCTTTGGTTGTCTATCAGTGGTTGTCTATCAGTGGCATGTAGTAAAACCACTTTATTCTAAATGATGTGTGACACATATTTATGTATGAGAAATATTTTTCTAAGTTGTACTGTGCCTTAATTTGATTCAAAAGGTTTCCAGTACTGGTGGTGCACAATTTATTCTACATTTATAGATATAAAATTTAGCATACAGGATTAAGAAATCTAGGATATCATCAGATGAAATTGTTAAGCAATTACCGAACAGAATAATCTCTTCAGTTAATTTTACGTTTGAAATATGTTGGTATTTTTCGTTCAGTCCGTTCAAAAACAGACCAAAAAGAACTTACAATATCACATCTCCAAAACGGATGTTCAATATCCTCACTTTCTGAGTGGCAGAAGCTACATGTATCATCTTGCCTAATTTTCATTCTTTTCAGTATTTTGACTTTTTGATAGTTTATTGTAAATCTTATGCTAATCTGCCTCTGTAGATAAGTTAAACACCCCCAAGCCTTCTCTGGCCCTAGGAAAGTGAATTGATATTCAGTGCCTTGGGTTCAGCAAAAGGTGACAGAGCCAAATCCTCTCCTTTCACCATTTTAACCATCCCCACTGAAGTCAGGTCCCCATTCATTCTTGGGTGGAGCGAGGAAAATCAGAGTAAAATTCCTTTTTCAAGGCCATGACAGCAAGCTGAAGCAAGGCCTCAAACCCTGACCACTGGGCTCTATAAAAAAAAAATATAAGGGTGACAAGAGTGGCAAGGCCTCTGAGACTTACTTGTGAAATGCACTTCATCCAATAAAGGAATCACGAGGAAAAAAAAGAGAGAGAGAGAAACAGAGAAAAATTGTCAAAAATCTGTATCAAACATTACTAAGGTTGGAAAAAAGAGAGAGAGAAAAGAAACAGAAAGACAAAAGAGACTATAAAAAAAGAGGCAATGGAGTGGGACTGAACCAAGCATGTTTGGATCGGAAGGTAGTAGACTTACTCGCAGCGATAAAACACATCTGCAAACTGACAACCAAAATAAATATTTCAAACATGTTTCTTTAGTGCTAAAAATTGATTACCGTATTAAGGTGAAATTACAATTTCAATCATGTTATCTTGACATATCTTGATTACTTAAGATTTTTTAAAAGGTCTGCAGTAAAGGAGACATTGCCATTACCTCAGACACACTGCAACATGTAACTGTATCTCCACAGACCAGTGTATGCACAGCCTTCCGACACTGAGAGATAGGCCTACCATTGATTCATTAAAAAAAAAAAGAAGAAGAAGTTCATTCTAGTTATTTCAGTATCAACTTTAAAATATTCACATGCAGAAAACAAGTTGATGGTGAAGTGTCATTTTATGTCTTCTGTGTGTGTGTGTGTGTGTGTGTGTGTGTGTGTGTGTGTGTATGTGTGTGTGTGTGTGTGTGTGTGTGTGTGTGTGTGTGTGTGTGTGTGTGTGTGTGTGTGCATGCTGTGGAAGCTGCAATACATAGAAATGTGCATGTGGGGGGATGGGTGGTGCAGGGTAATGTGGAAGATTGTGTGTGTGTGTGTGTGTGTGTGTGTGTGTGTGTGTAGTGTGTGTGTGTGTGTGTGTGTGTGTGTGTGTGTGTGTGCGCGCGTTTACATTCATTTGCTTATTTGTTTATTTATTCATTATCATTATTGTCTTTTTTAATGTTGTTCATTTATTCTTTTTTTTTATTTTTTGTTTATTTATTCTGTCTGCTTACATTTTCATGCTATTTCTTTATCTATTCATTTATCTATGTTTGTTTATTATTCATTTATTTATTAATTTAATGATGTATCCATTTACTTTTTTATGCACTGTTTGTTTCAAGACCTAAGTGCACTGTGTTACGCTGCTGGTCAGGCATCGCTTAGCAGATGTGGTGGAGTGTTTATGGATTTGTCAGAACGCAGCGACACCTCCTTGAGTAAATGAACTGAACTGTCCAGAATTTGTATTTCTTTTTTCTTTTTTTAACTGCATACAAGAAAATAAAATATCATGCTGTCTTCAAATACAAACATAAGTTCTGGCAAATGGGGAGAGCCTAGTTATAAATTTCTGGATCCAGGGTCTCAACAAAATAAGGTGTTCATGATCCAGAAATACAACATAATTCCAAAGACTTACAACCTATTACTGGCATGACTGAAGGTTTTTCCCACTGTGTTTAACCCTCTAGCACTTACACAAGTAACTGAAAAACTCTTCCCAGCATTCAAAACTTGTCATGCATTTTAAAAGAAAATATGGTTCCTCAGGTACACACAACACAATAGACTTACTATTCATTGCAGAGTGGTCATTTGGCCAAGTGTTCACAAGTTATTGTGCTTTGTTCTACAAACTGAAATTTGTGACCTACTTAAATGTGTCATGCTGCTGTCGCCTCTACTGTCACCAAATAAAAGTAAAATCACAGTGACATCATGCAGTTAGTATACAGCTACCTCTATCATGCGCAGTATGCATTTGTGAGTCAGAAATAGTAAGTACAGTCCTGCCTGAATGTGTCCTCCACAGAGCCACCATCATGGTAATCCAAAAGGAGGAGTTTGTATTATACTCCATGTTTGGTGTTTACATATACTTACCATGTCAAACTGATGCAAACTAGGCCTATGGTTTGCTCTGTTTGGCTAAATTTCGCGCGGCTAACAGTGAAAAGACGCCCCTCTTAGTCTGGCCCGCTCTCAGCCAATCAAACGCCTCTAACAGCTATAAGCGCTGAATCATTCCGTGGCCATGAATGAAAATGCCCCATGAGAACCATGGCGGAGACGCGGGGACGGACGGGCGGGCATTTGAGTTTGACATGGTAAGTATATGTAAACACCAAACATGGAGTATAATACAAACTCCTCCTTTTGGTGTCATATACTGTACCATGTCAAACTGATGCAGAATTTAAAGCAAATGGAGGAGGGCAACGCCTACTGGTTCGTATGGGGAGCCCTTGAAACTGAGACGGCAGTGTTAGCCGCGACAAAGGAAATCCCCTTGGAACCGTCAGCCCTGGTCATACGGAAATCCCAGAGGTAGAAGTTGATGAAGGGATTCTCCGACCGCCAGAAGGCTGCCTCCAAGACATGCTGCAGTGGTACTGAGTGCTGGAAAGCAGCCGAAGTAGCTATGGCCCGCACTTCGTGTGTTCTGGGATTAAGACAACTGAGATCCTTGTGTGCATGAGAGTAGGCTCTACGAATGACTTGGGAAACCCAGCGGGAAATGGTGCCTGCAGCGATATCTTTCTTGTAATTCTCATTGAGGGAGATGAGAAGGCGCCTCTGAGAAGAACGCCTATGGCGAGACCTACTGCAATAGTATTTGAGGCACCGAACGGGGCAGAGATGCCTATCTTCATCATCTTGTGCCAGAATATCTGACAAAGGTCTGACCCTCAGAGAGGGGGAAGGGACCTCGGGGTCTTGGTTCTTAGCCAGAAACTCTGGAAGGAAACGAAGAGTGATGGAACCATCTCTGTGGAATGCTAGATCTTGTGGCATACCACTAAGACCATGAATCTCACTTCTACGACGGCCCGTGGCCAGCAACAGAAGGAAAGTGGTCTTGAGAGTGAGCAGGTCAAAAGGAATAGTCCCCAATGGCTCAAAGGGCTGTTTTCGAATGAAATCCAGCACCAGGAACAAGTCCCAGAGGGGCACTCTTCTGGGATTCCTAGCTTCCTTCAGAGAGGCGCCCCTAGCCACTTCTCTGAGCAGGAAATCAGCTTCAAAAGCGGGACCACCTAGCTGTTTGATAGTGGTACAAATGGCAGACCTGTACGCTCTCACAGAATTAGCAGACAGGTTGAGAACCGAGGAGCAGTGAGCCAGAAAGTTGGCCAGCTGCATGCTCGTAGGGTTAGTAGGGGGAATGTTCTGAGCTGTACACCAACTCAGCCATTTCTTCCATCGAAAGTCATACAAAGTCTCTGTTCCCTCCCTCCTGGCTTTGGAGACTATGGAGAGGAGGTCGGAGGAGGCACCCCCCTTGGTCAGCGCGGCCGACACAGAGGCTGACCGAGGGGTGGAAGACTTCAATGGTGATGCTGACAGATCCGCCCGCACAGCAGCCACGCGTGCAGGTGGAGCATTTGAGGATTGGAGTGAGGAATGCCCGAACGAGGCTGCCTCAGCAGATGAGGTTTGGTTTCCAGTTCCAGTGGTGGAACATGTGTCAGGGACTGAAGGACCGGAAACCAGGGCTGGGCTGGCCATTTTGGCGCAATGAGGATCATCTGCGGGCGTTCCAACCTGGCTTTCCGTATCACCTTGGACAGGATTGGAAAGGGAGGAAACGCGTAGGCAATCAGACTGCTCCAGTCTAGAGAGAGAGCATCCACTGCCCATGCTTCTGGGTCGGCGACTGGAGAGACGTAAGTGGGAAGTCTCTTGCTGAACCTTGTCGCAAACAGGTCCACCATCGGCCGGAACCACTGTTCCCACACTCCTTGCAGGGTGTCCTTGTCCAGGGTCCACTCTGTGTGTATGACACTCTTGGACCTGCTGAGAGCATCTGCCAAAATGTTGTCTTTCCCTGCTATGTGTCTCGCTGAAAGTGCAATGCCCTTGCTGTGGCACCAACGGAGGAGAGCCTCGGTCCGCAGAGAGAGGTCTGCCGAGTGCGCTCCGCCCCCTTTGTTCACGTAACAAGCGACTGTTGTATTGTCCGTGAACAAGCGAATGGTCTTGCCTTTGGCCTCCGCTATGAAGTGCTGGAGAGCCCTGCGAACTGCCTCCAGTTCCAGAACATTGATGTGGCATAGGCGCTCCTCCGGGGACCAAGTCCCTGCTGCATGGAGTGAGTCCATGTGGGCTCCCCAGCCCATGGAGGAGGCGTCTGTGAATAGTGCCACCTGAAGGGTAGGTGGGGCTATGGGCACCCCCTGTGTCAGAAGAGGGGTGGTTAACCACTCTGATGTCACCTCGAGGAACCACTCGCCCAGACATATCCGGGTATCCCATGGCTGAGTGCTCTGGGACCACCGTAGCCTGAGTGCCCTCTGAAGAGGGCGCTTGAGAACCCTGCCCAGAGGGATAAGAGGTGCCATGGACTCCATCATGCCCAGGAGGGAAGAAAGTGTCCGCGCCGTTGCTTGGGAGGAATGGCGCAAGTGGTTGAGGAGGCCTGCCAGACGGTCCCACCGATCTGGCGTCGGAGAGACTATCATGGACCGCGTGTCGAATCTCATCCCTAAGAAGTCGAAGGACTGGCTTGGGGACAGATCGCATTTCTCCTGGTTCGTGATGAAGCCCAGTTGGGAGCACAGGTCTAGAAGTCTGGCTGTATGACTCTGGCACAGAGCCTGTGACTGGGCCAGAATAAGCCAGTCGTCCAGGTACACACAGAGCCGAATGGACTCCGACCGGACGATTGACACCAATTCCCGCACCACCTTGGTAAACAGGAAAGGGGCAAGGGACAGACCAAATGGGAGGGCAGAGAACTGGAACACTCTGTCCCTCCACACGAACCTCAGGTACCGGCGGGATGCCGGGTGGATGAGGATATGGAAATAAGCATCTTTCAGATCGATGGACGTCGCCCAATCTCCCCGTTGCATGGTCTCCCGAATCTGTGCCTGTGTGTCCATCTTGAATTTCATCTTGGGGAGGAATCTGTTGAGGGGGGACAAGTCCAGGACTGGTCTCCACCCTCCGGAGACTTTTGGAATCACGAACAACCGGCCGTAAAAACCGGGGCTCGGGTCCGAGAGTTGAGATATCGCCCCTATGAGGAGTAGGTGCGATATCTCTTTCTCTAAGACGCTCTCCTGCTCCATCGAGCTGGGCACATAAGGAGGAGGAGTGGATCTTAGAGGGGGGCGGTCCCCCACCCAAGGGAGCATGTACCCCGACTCTAGCACTGACACAATCCAGTTGTTGAGTCCCAGAGCACGCCACTGATGAGCGTGCCGGGACAAGTTTCCTACTTGGAGGGGCTGAACGACTGGCGGTGCTGAATCGGGGCCCAGTCATTGGGGGTGCTGCCTTCTGGCCTTGGGCATGGCCGGACGGCTTGGACGGCCATGAGGTGGTTTGTTCCTCTGCCGCTGATTCTGAGCACGCCGCTTTGGCTTAGGAGGCGAGGTATATGGAGGAGCCCTGGTGGCGGGTCTCTTCAATGGCATAGAACCCTGGCGCCCCTGGGAGGATTGGGCTAAATATGAGGCCACCTCCCGGTTTGTCTCTGCCCTGTGGCTGACAAAATGCGGCGCATACTGGCCGAAGAGGGAGTGCTGCTGTGCTGGGATGGACCACAGGGCAGCCCTCTCCTCTACTGGAATGTTAGAGAGGCGGAGAACAGCATCCCGCCGCGCTAGCACCGTATTGAAGTGAAGGCTGGTAGCTGCGTCTGCAGCTGCCGTGAGACCAGACGCTACTCGATTGCCAAAAGTGTTTAACCTCGGGTCTGAGAAGAGGCCAGGCAGGCCAGAGGAAGGAGACTCCGTGTCCTGCTGAACTGGACGTCGTTCCCACAGCTCATTGGCTCTGTCGAGGAACGCGTCAAAGAAGGTATAAGCCGTGGAAACCTTGAGGAGGCAGCGGCGGGCCAGTTTGTCCCACTCTGCAAATGTCTTAAAGGGAAGAGTAGCTGAGGTGGGGAAGGTGGTGCGCTGTGAGACCAACATCCTGTCCTGCGCGGAGGGCTCTGCTTCCCTGTAGGCAGGGTGGTCCTGTGTGTACCAGGACCACACTCCTCCCTTGGAGGGATCTTTAAGGAACTTGCCTGGGGCAAAAGCGCCCGGGGCAGAGAGTGACTCCCTGCCTGGAGGAGGGATGGAAGCAGCACCCCTGACGGTGCGGGCTGGCTTATTAAGCCACTCCTGAGCCATTTCTGGCACTCTGAGTCGCCTTGTGGTTCTGGAGTTAGAGTCACCTGACCGTAGGAGGGTTAAGGGTGACAAAGTTGCCTGAGGGACTGATTCAGCATGTGTGACCCTATTGGGGAGGGTCAGCTCGAGCTCGGCAAAGTCCGAGTTTGGTTCAGGCTGGTCCCTAGTGAGGCGTGGGCTCCATCTGTCGCACTGGGATGGGGGCGAAGAGTGCTCATCCGCTTGTTCGTCCTCATCCGAAGACAGGGGCTGTCCTTCTTGTTCACAGTCCATCCCCTGCTGGGTGCCATCCCACGTGGATGTACCCACGGGGGCGTCCTGTGGGCTGTGGTCAGCCCAGCGGGATGAGCTGGGGCGATCCCGAGCAGGGACCCTGGTCTCCTCTGTTATGTCCTTGACGCCTGAAGAGGGTGTGGAGTGTGTGGACCGTAGGTCCAACCATGCTTGGGATGGTGGGTGCCACACCTTCTCAGAGAGAGCGTCCCTGGACGCCAGAGGGACCCATGAGTGCTGTGAGGGGACGAACACCCACTCATCTCCTTTTAGGACCGAGGGCTGGGTAGGTGGGAACAGCAGGCTCCCACGGGCTGAGCGGGGTCCCTCAGCTGCCGTCGGTCCTGAAAAGGAAGCCGTAGTGACCGTGGCGGTCACCTGCGTGCTGACAGAGGACCGATTCGAGGCTGTAGTGTTAATACTGGTCGAGGAGCTCGACCTGCCCAACGAGGAGTCAATCCCTCTTGTCGGGGCTGTGTGTGTCACTCTGTGGTCTGTGCTGGGTTGGGTCCGGTGGGGAGCGGACCAGGGGTTAGTCCCTGGTCCTCCCGGGAACCCAGCATGCACCATAGGTGCACCCCAGTACGGGTAGAATGGGGGATACCACCCGTGGGCACCAGCCATCCCGTGACCCCAGCCCCAAGGGTCACTGGTGCCTTGACCTCTCTGAAGGGAAAAACCTGGCCAAGTCGGAGGGAGGTCAGGTCCGACTTGGGTGTCAGACAGGCCGAAAGGCCGGCGGTCTGACTGCCCGGAACCGCCTGACACGCGCGGGACTCCCCCAGCAGGGGAGACCGGCCGGATAGCGGGGAGACCTGCAGAGCAGGTTGCCACGCGCCCCGAATCCCCTCCCGTGGGGAGACTGGGGTGGCTTGGCCCGGGGTGGGCTAAGTGGAGGTAACCCCCCGGAACCAAATGTTTTTCTCCCCCAGGAGGAGGTGGGGGAGGGGGGTCGACCGAGAAGGGAGGAGGGGAAACAGCACTGGGGCCCCTGAGGGCCGTCTCCGTGTGGGGACCCGGGTAACGGCGGGGGGCGGCCTCCCCTTGGGAGTCCGCACCCAGCCGCGAGTTCCCACCACCAAGAGAGGACGTGCTACTCCCCCATCCACCCGCCTCGCGCTGGGACACTTCGGGAGGTGACGCTCGTATCCCTTTCCCCCCGGTCCCCTTCATGACCGTTTTATCGGGACGAGCGTCCCCTCCGCGATCAGCGTCTGCAGACGCATCGCCGCGGTCCCTATCGGGAGAAATCATGAGCTCCGGGCCTGGGAGAGTCTCTTGGCGAGTATCTCTGCCAGCATCATGATCCCTGCCTTCGTAGGATGGCAAATGAGGCATGGTACCGCGCGTAAGCACCCAGCGAACAATTCGATCCCCAACAGAGAAAGGAAAGACAGGATCGACTCAGAGGTAGAAAAATACGAAGAAATCGAGGGGGCCGAGTCGAAACGAGTACACAGAATGTAAGCACAATATACATGCAAGCCGCATGCAACAAAATAAGGCCAAATGACAACGCTTAATAGCCAAAAAAAAGCGTTAGACGAGACAGAGCGAAAACCTGACAAGATGGCGTGGAGAGCCCTGGCCAAAGGAATGATTCAGCGCTTATAGCTGTTAGAGGCGTTTGATTGGCTAAGAGCGGGCCAGACTAAGAGGGGCGTCTTTTCACTGTTAGCCGCGCGAAATTTGGCCAAACAGAGCAAACCATAGGCCTAGTTTGCATCAGTTTGACATGGTACAGTATATGACACCAAACAATATGTACTCATTTCACAAAATTAAACACAGTCTTTTTTTCCAAGTGAAAAGTACCCAAACACACTGAATAAAATACTGACTGTAGCACACAATGTACATTATTTACAAACATAGACACACCCTACTATTTACATGAACACTGGGTGTCTCATTCACCAACAGCCAGCCAGATGACTGTCACAGTATATGTGTCACAGCCCAGTGACACAGCTGTGTCACCTGTCACCCTGCAATGTGTGATTGGCATATTTGTTGGTTTCGTTTGGTGCACATTGAAAAAAAATATTCAGGAACAAATAAAATAATCTAATGGCTCTGTGATCAGTGGAGTATGAAGTTGGCAGTGCAAATTCCTTGCCCGGTGTTTGTACTGCTGTGCTTCACCACGTGCTCTGAAATGATACCACTGAAATGTAGGATCACTTTCAGCTTTAATATCTTCTCCTATTTCATCTCCATCTTCACCTACATCCAGTTCACGATCAATTGTGTTTATTTTTCCTGTTCAAACTTCTCCAGTTGACGCACAATAGCTTCAACTTCTTCCTTCGTGTAATTCTCTCACATTTCATTTTTGATACGAGCCACCATTTTCAGCTCCGAGACAGCATGTGAATGAAACAACAAGATGAGGGCCAAATTCTTATGAATGGGGGGCTGTTTACTGCCAAAAGAAGCACCATTCTTTCATTAGTTTGTTCTGACTTTTGCTTCAGTCCTTGTGTGTGTGTGTGTGTGTGTGTGTGTGTGTGTACAAGGCCATGCTCAGTGCATGATGGAAATTCCCCACCATGCTGACTCTAAATGGTGGGCTGCAGTGGGATTAAAGAAACAGCGGAAGTCTCCAGTCAGTGGAGAAACTTTGTATTGAGAAAATATATCTGTTTAAGTTTACCATGGACACACACACACACACACACACACACACACACACACACACACACACATGGACAACTGAACACCAGGTTATTACATAAACTCACTTTTTTTTTCTTTCTTTTTTTTTTCTTTTTTTAACTCAAGTGAGTCACAAATGGGAGAGAAGGTGAAAATGGGCACTGGCCTAAGAAGGTATGAAATCTGATCAAAGGTGATGTGTGGAATACTGGATGCGATGCAGTTAACAAAAAACAAAACAAAAAACTAACAAGCAACAAAAAAGAATCAAAGAAAAAGAAGGCTGGATGGTGTATGGAGATTAGAAACTAACTGGTGACAAACTTAAGCACATTCACAGAAGACTCCCACCATCTTACACCCCCTTTTCTAGCTGTACTCTAGGGAAACCCAATGAAACAATCATACTCTTTATCCTACAAGAATGGGAAATGTCTTGATTCTGCAACAGAGAAATCTGAGTGATTGTGTATACGTATTTTGGGAGTATGGAGTGAAAGAAATATTGTTTGAACATGCAGTTTTGTTGACTGTGTGTACACCATTACCAAAGACCTCTCTCACCTATTGGACTTCCAGGTAAGTACAAGCACTATCAAAGAACTCTCTCAACTGTTGGACTTTGTGTATACAAGCTGTGACAGAGAGCTCTTTCACCTGTTGATTTCAAGGTGTGTGGAATACTGACAAATTCCTGTCTCACCTGTTAGACTTCCAGGTATGCACCACCTCAGGGTCCTGAATGTTGTGGAGGAGGGCCTGGTCATCCAGAAAGTCAAACATGTACTTGATGGCCAGAGGCAGGGCCGACCCACGGTGTGCAGTGCTGAAGATCCTCTCAAACAGGTCATCCACAAACTGCTGCAGTGTTCCCTGCACAACCAGCAGTCCCAGTCAACTATTTGTGATATAAGCTCTTTGTGTTTCCAGCTGTCCATTCAAGCCATAAACTCAATAAAGCTGTTCCAAGTACATGTATGTGGAACAAAACCTTGGCACTGAAACTGCTCTGCTTGCATTTAAGTGGAAGAATATTCTGATTTTTACTGAGACCATAACACTCTAAAGGAAGTAAATCATGTGTGCAAATGATAGGTTGATGTTTCTATATCTAGTTTCTTCCCTTTTACCATGTCTACCACTTACCATTTGTGCATGAGAGAACATTTATTAGGGGAACCCACATAAATCTAAATCTAGCATTGATGTGGTCAGCATGATGGCTACTCACTGACCGACTTGACAATTCATCTGAAAAATTAGTCTTCCAACAATGTTTCGATGAAAAGCTGTTGTAGATGAAGAAATGTGAGAATGAGTGTTTGTGACTGGCAACATGGAATCTGCTTTTCTTGGGCCCATTTGGATACCTTTTTGTGTGGATTGTGGAATATTTATAAATGCATCTGCTGAGAAGAAGTGAGAATATTTATGAACCTTATGTTTTGCACTTTCCTTTGATCACTATTTTGTCTGTCTGAGTGTCTGGACTGACATTTTGTGATTTTTCAAAAATCATGAAAAACCATTCAATATCTGGGTGCATGGCTCATGACTGTGCCTGTGACTCCATTGAGTCAACATTTTCTAAACTTCTACACAAAATTTCTAGGTTCACTTAGATTAAGTGTCTATGATCCTGTGTCAAAGAAATGTTGTTGAGCCATGTCTCCTTTACAAATTTCAATAATTCAAAATGGCAGATCAAAATAAGGTTAGGATAACAGAAAACCAAAAACTATTCCATGCATAAAAAAAAAACCGCCTGGAAAAGAAAACGAGACACAAGTACAGTCATTCATATCCATGTACATAGACGTATGACATTCCTTAGGTGTTGACTATTCCATCAATTTTGTTTATACCACAGATAAAAGAAAAAAACAACAACATACAACTAACATGAACATAAACATAATTACACATAATACACAGAATTATTCATAACAGGCATATAAAACAAAAAACTGCCAATGGGCTTCTCAAATATCATAGGTGCAAAAAGGAATACAATATGGTAAGAATGCCAAATTATCAAATTCAGGAAGACAAAAAATATTCAAGGCTTTCAGAAAAAAATACAGGTGAATGGTCCAGCAACACAGATAATAAGAAAGGAAGAGACAACAGAAAAGGAAAAAAGCAAGAGAGAAAGAAAACACAAGAGATGAAAATTCCCATACAGTGTTCCTACAAGATGGGGATGAAAGAGCCCCTGGCATTCCCATGGGGGTTCACAGACAGGAAGGGAACCACCAACCTTTGTGACCAACAGGCGAGGCAGGTAGATCTCGCTGACCATCTTACTGCCCCGGTCCCCTTCTTTACTGGGCTCCACATCATGTTGCCGTACCTGTGAACAGTAAGACTGACACCTGTCAATTAGCACCTAACAACAGCAACACACTGACACCTGTTAATCAACACCTAACAACAGCAACACACTGACACCTGTCAATCAGCACCTAACAACAGCAACATACTGACACCTGTCAATCAGCACCTAACAACAGTAACACATTGACACCTGTCAATCAGCACCTAACAAAAGCAACACACTGACACACATCAATCAACACCTAACAACAGCAACACACTGACACCTGTCAATCAGCACCTAACAACAGCAACATACTGACACCTGTCAATCAGCACCTAACAACAGTAACACATTGACACCTGTCAATCAGCACCTAACAACAGCAACATACTGACACCTGTCAATCAGCACCTAACAACAGCAACACACTGGCACCTGTCAATCAGCACCTAATGCTGACCATACCCTCTCGCATCAGCACAAAGGTAAAAAGTACTTAGGCAGGGGCAGGCAACTCAACGAAAAAGACTTGGGCAGAATAGCGTTAAAAGGTGAAGACCTGGCCACATACACATACCAAATGGAAGTGTTTGATGCCATTGTTATCCACATCCACGGCGACATGAATCATCTGTGGTGTCACTGACCGTGTCAGTGATGGACTGCGATTGTAGAAAGACGACAGGTCTGGAAACATGGAAAAGCATTTTCCACATGATGTATTGTGTATGACAGAGGTACATAGAAAACAAGAGGAGAAGATAGAAGGAAGGGCACAAAAGCACACACACACACAATTGTTATAGATGTATAGAAACAGTGTCATGTGATCGACATAAACACAGGAAAACAAATTCAGACTGCCAGTATTACCATTACTATATGGAGCCAGTTATAGCAAACATCCCCAAGGCTTTCTTGAATGATTTATGTCTCCCAATAAAGACCAGATAGAAGTTTAATTCATTCATTCCATTTGAACTAAATTTTGAAAAAAATATACAGCGTTCATGCGTATAAGAAGTAAATGTCTACCACATACTTATCCAGTGTCCAAAAACAAGACAAGTGATCTAGCGGACCAGTTTCTACCAAACACATATTTGTCCTTAGGAGATGTTATAAATAATTATTACTTTAAAAAAAATTCTGAATTTCTGAAACAAAGACCACTTGAATCTATCTTTAATTGATCATGTTTTTGTTATGATAAGCATGCTTTTTACAGTTACAGGGATGCTTAATAATTCACTGTTATATTTCATGTTATAATTCACTGTTAATCAGTCCTTTGGAGCTTTTCCTTTTCCACTACTCTGTCACTTCAGTCATTCCACCAACTCTTCCATGTCCCCCCACTACCCCATTTCCCATGCACACATACACACTTTTAAAAAATTTTTTATCTAATACCACTTAACAATGAAAAGATGTTAAACTGAAGAAAGAAATGCACATGATTCTGTTAATTGTATTGCTAAGAATATATTTTTCCATATGCATTTATACATATAGTGAGCTTCGAAACATGAAATATCTGCATATCATCATGAGAACACTTTGGGTCAAAGCTTTATCATCTTTTCCTACAGTCATATATTTACCACTTCGAAGTCAGATATCATTCATTTCAAATTACCTGCAGTCAGATTGCTTTCCATTTAAAAAATGTCCTCCATCATGTCTCAGCCCAACTAAAAAAAAAAAGGTCAAAACTGAGTGTATGAACATGTTACCAGTCTGTGAGGCCAGTTTGAAAATGACATGTGCAAGAGGTCAACCAAACATGAAAATGAAAATGAAAAATACTTACTGGATTTTTCAGACATGATACTTATGTTGTAGGTCGGCAGCAGCTGCTTGGGATGTAATGCGACATAGGCACCATCAGGGACCTGACACCACACAGATACTCAGTGTGACTATCAGTGATGATCTCTCACATGCAAGTCAAGTCAGTAACCAACATGAAGTCTGACAAGGTGTCAGTGTCTGAAGCCTGTGATCACTGTCGTAAAACTGCTATGCTTTAAGATGTGAAGCTTTTGCTAAATAATTCTTATATTACACACTAGATACAGTATTATTGTCTAGATTTTTGTGTGTGTGTGTGTGTGTGTGTGTGTGTGTGTGTGTGTGTTCACAAAGGCGTGTAGTAGTAGTATACTGTACCGAAATATAGTTGTCTAAAGACAGTGATATTGCATGCAATTCCCAGGGGATGGTAACAGATAAGGTTTTGGGGTGCAAGATTAAACTGGTTGTTCTCAATGAACATCTCCTGTCATCTATGGTAAGTTGGACAGCAAAACCTAGAAAATAGGGAGTGCAGACCCACTTTCATCTGATTTTCATGGAGGTTTCCCAGTTATTTTTAGCAAGAACAGTGTGCACATGTGTGTCTCCATGTCCTTTTTTCCAGGTCACTGAAAGGCTAAAATTTCATTGTTGAAAATGCTGTTCTGACGAAAGGATTTTGAACATTTTCAGTGACTATTTTTGCAAGTTTACAAAATATATTTGTTTTATAATTACACCAATTATTTGCTTTAGTCTTCTACGTTTACTTTAAGCGTGTTTCTTGTCTTATCTCTGCCATTATGTATTCCAACTGATCCATTTCTAACCTCTGCCGAAAAGCAAAGACAGTGCAAACTCAGAGAAACCAGTTAGGGTGGTAGGCTGCCCATGACATCATATGACCTACTTCTTGATCTGCAAGGGAGGAAAAGTCCACCATGAAAGCTGGCCTGCACAACCTCCCTCATACTACATGGTGGCAGCAGCAATATATTCTAGCATAGTAGAGGGAAATCAAGCACAACATGTTCCTCATCTAGGTCTAAACTCAAAAGCACCGAAACCATTCAACAGCAGTCCATCCAGTTGGACGAGATGGCATCAACGGTTTGACAGATATGCAACCACATCCAACTAAATACTGAAATGCTAGAGAGAACAGGTAAGCATCTTTCTTTATGCTATGGGTGACATGGCCAACGATATCCTCTCTACCCTGGGCGTGGATGAGGAAACAGTCAATTTCAGGGACCTCACCACAGCATTCAATCAATCTTTTGACTCCCACAAAAATGTTATCATTGAATGTACAAAATTCATTAGACCTATACAAAACCCTGGAAATTCTACTGACTCTTTCATCCAGGATCTGTATAGATTAACAATGAATGTGGGTTTCGTACCTTGAAGGAAGAACTAATCAGGGATAGGATCCTTGTTAGTGTCAGGGATGATGGACTCTCAAATGAGTTACAAGCCAAAACAAACCTTACCCTTGATCTAGCCAAACAAACTGCATGAAAAACAGAAGCCAAAAGCTTACCATTTTAAGGGGAGAGAGTACTTACTATCAATGCTATACACAAATCTGTTTAAAAGACATATCCTAAAAACAGAAGAGACAATGGACAAACTAGAACCACTGATTACAGACAAGGAGAGGCAACTTTAATCATTCATCCTATAGGTTACTGTGATAAGGAGCTCTATCCCCAGAACAAATGCCCTGCATGTTGCTTTGAATGTGCCTTTTGCAAAAAGAAAGGACATTACAAGGCAGTACACCAAAGTATGCAAAAACAGGTGCACAAATTTGATGAGGATACCTCTGAGGAAAGAGAAGATGAAGATTTCTTGGGACAAATTCTCCATGCCTGTAATGCCAAAGATAGTAGCTGGTCAGCTGATGTGAAAGTGAAACTGAACAGAGAACTTTACTCTTTCAAACGGGACACATGGGTTTCAGTGTCAATCTGTGCTGGCAGTGAGTGCATAGTCATCAGGAAACAAGAAACTATTGACAGTCTCTTTCAACTATGTAACAGCCTGCAGGCACCTGAGGTTGAACAACCTGATGTTAGTCCTATACCTGACATGTATTCCTTCATCTTCAGAATGCATCAGTAAGCATGCCAGAAAACACCAAACTGAACAGTCGAGGTGAGAACGCAGACTTGTTTGATGCCATTTGTCACTGGGAAGGCCTCTGACTTGTCTCCATCATCCAGAACTTTCGCCATGATGCCATCATGGAACTGCCAGACGATTGTGATGAATTTGCTGGGGCAGCCAAACTTCTCCATGATTTTCCACAAGCCTTCTCTGCGGACTGTATTGAAAGCCTTGGTCAGATCAACAAAGGTCATGAAGAGGCCGCTGTGTTGGTCCTGGTATTTTTCCTGGAGTTGGTGCACAGCAAAAATCATGTCCGCAGTCCCATGTTCAGCACGGAAGCCACACTGACTTTTTGGGAGGAGAACTTGCTCAAGATGCTGGAGAAGCGGGCTGTGCAGGACACAGGCCAGAATCTTCCTAACAATGGACAAGACGTCAAGAGGGAGATGCCTTGGTGGTTGTTGCAAGACTGACAGCTGCCTTTCTTCTTGTAGATGTGAACTATACTGGAATCTTTCAGCTGTTGCCGGATCTGTCCTTTATTCCACATGGACTGGGAGAGTTCAGTAAGATTTTGCATCATGGCAGGGCCTCCAGCTTTGTATACCTCAGTAGGGATTGCACAGAATCCTGGAGCTTTGCCACAGAAGAGTTGCTTTACTGCCTTCCTGACTTCATCTTCTGTTGGAAGGGTGTTAAGGTCCTCAATCTCTACCTGGGGCAGGTGAGCAATGGCCTCGTCGTTGATGTCAGCAGGCAGTTGGGGATGTTGTTGAAGTGCTCAGCCCACCACTTCAAAATCTGCTTCTTCTCTGTCAGCAGCTGCATCCCATCTGCGATGAGGAGGGGTGAGGAGCGGGAGGACTGGGGTCTGTATACAGCCTCAAGTGCATTGTAGAAGCACTTTGTGTCATGGCTGTCTGTGTAGCCCTGGATTTCATCCGCCTTCTTGCTGAACCAGCTGTCTTGCATCTCACGAAGTTTCTTCTGCACCTTTCTTCTTATGTTAGCAAAGGCATCTTTCTTGTCATCTATCGAGACAGTGATAATGCACATTAATATCGGTAAGGGTAGTAACTACCCAAGGGTGGTAACAGATAAGGTTTTGGGGTGCAAGATCAAATTGGTTGTTCTCAATGAACATCTCCTGTTGTCTGTGGTCAGTTGGGCTGCAAAAACTAGGTAATACTGCAAAACATAATTCTGGAATCAGTGCTTTTCTGATCACAACTTGCTAACTGAAAACCCATAGCAATTATTGCAACTTATATTTTGTATCTTGGGCCAGCAATTTGTCATGATTTAACAGTTCTACTTGAATGTTAGAAACCAGCTGTAACTATGAAATCTGAACACTGGAAACATGTAGCAACTCTGAAATCTGAAGTGATGGATAAGGGAATGTAATGTTCTCATATTGAATTATGTCCATTATTGTTAGTTCCCTTTAACTAAGAATTAGAGGTCACGTGATGAACCGGAAGCAGCCGGTCGTAATTCGGGCAGACAGCATGACACTCCATTATGTTGAAATAAATATTAAAAACATCTAAACAAAGAGACTTCGAGTGTATGTGTACTCTACATTTGGCGACGAGTGAGTAACCGAACACCGCGCAATGGGAGAAAACGAACAAAATGCAGCAGCAGCAGTCAGAACTGTTGCAAACATCTCCGTGCCGTCCGTGTCTCCGTTCGACCCACATGGTGATGTTGCTAGCGTGTTTCAGCGTTGGGAAAGATGGCTTAGAAGCTTCGAACTTTTTGCTGACGCTTCAGGATGCACTGACGGAAGACAGAAGAGACAACTTTTGCTTCACTGTGCAGGTACAGAAACCCAAGAAATATTTTTCACGTTCGACCCACAACCGCCAGAGTATGAACAGGCAGCAGAAGCACTGACGAACTATTTCAAACCGGCAAAGAATCTCCCGTACCTCCGTCACATGTTTCGTCAAGCAAAGCAGACTGACAATGAAAGTGTAGCACAGTATGTTACCCGACTTCGTCAACTAGCCAAGGACTGTGACTTTGGCGATGGCACAGCCGACTTCATACGTGACCAAGTGATAGACAAGTGTGCTTCTGACAAACTCCGTACTAGGCTACTAGCAGAAAAAGACTTGACACTGGAAAAATGTCTGTCCTTAGCCGCTTCCAAAGAACTGTCAGAACAACAGTCCCAGTTGATAGCAGGTGAAAGAGAAAACGTGTTTGCAGTCAGACAAAGTAGTGGCAGAGGCAGAATTGACAGAAACACTGACAGTAGCAAATACAGAGGTAGTAGAGGTGCAAACAGTAACGCTAGTAGCAGTGTGAGTACCCACTCAAGTATCAAGTGTGGCCGATGCGGACGTGCAGGACATAAATCTTCTGAGTGTAGATGTTCACAAAACGTGACTTGCTGGAATTGCAATTTGAAAGGCCATTTTGCTGCCCAATGCCGCAAACCAAAACGAGAAACAACCGAAGGCCAACGAGGTCAGCGACAAAACAGAGGACGAGCTGGAAGGAAAAACCGTGGTCGACTTCACTTTGTGGAGGAACAACAACAACAGTCATTATACTCGGAACAACAACCATCATCGGACTCGGATGAATACGTCTTCGCAGTTGAGCCAACCCCCAATGAGGTAACAGTACTGATTGAGGATGAACCCATTAACATGATCGTGGACAGTGGCGCGTCGGTCAACATTCTCAACTCTACAGCAGCTGCCAAACTGAAGCAACGAGGTGCCGAATTTGAGGAATGCAAGCGTACGCTATACCCCTATGGATCACCACCGATAACAGCCAAGAAAATGGTGAAAGCAGAAATCCAAGTCGCAGGAAAACAACCAGTCACAGCTGAGTTCTTAGTCATTCCGGGCTCTCAACCGCCGTTGCTAGGACGACAGACGTCAGAAGAGCTTGGGATCCTGCAAATTGACGTGAACTTCATCCAGAAAGACATTCTGAGCAAGTATCCTGGTATCACTGAAGGCATAGGCAACCTCAAAAACGTTGAAGTGACAATACATGTAGACAAAAGTGTACCCCCTGTTGCTAGAAAACACTCGCGAGTACCGTTCCATCTCAGGAGCCAAGTGGAGAAAGAGCTTGAAAAACTTGAAAAGGAGGATGTCATAGAAAAAGTGTCAGACTCATCGACAGAATGGGTTTCAAGAATAGTGACTGTACCGAAGCCAAAGAAACCAGCCGAGATACGACTCTGCGTAGACATGAGAGACGCAAACAAGGCAATCATGAGGACACGTCATGTCACACCAACGATCGAGGAGCTGGTCACCGACTTACACGGCGCAACAGTTTTCAGCAAGATCGATTTGAGATCGGGCTACCATCAACTGACACTCAAACCTGAATCCCGGGGAATCACAACGTTCTCTACACACTGTGGACTATACCGTTACAAACGTCTCAGTTTTGGCATAAATTCAGCCGCAGAGATCTTCCAACACACCATACAAACTGTGATAGCTGATGTAGCAGGTAGTCGCAACGTCAGTGATGACATTATAGTTTTTGGCAAAGACGCTGAAGAACATGATAGAAATCTGCACAAGCTACTCACCACTCTCCATCAAGCTGGGCTGACCGTGAACAGTTCCAAGTGCCAGTTCAGAAAGAAGGAGATCGAGTTCTACGGATTCATCTTCAGTGCCGACGGACTCAGACCTGACCCAGCCAAGGTCGCTGCGCTCAAGGACGCCGCAGAACCTCAGAACAGCTCCGAACTCCGTTCGTTTCTTGGAATGGCGCAGTACAGTGCTAGGTTCATTCCGAACTTTGCAACCATCACAGAGCCTCTCCGTCGTCTCACCAGACAAGACGTGCCGTGGAGCTGGGGCGAAGAAGAAGCTAGAGCTCTGTGTGCCGTGAAACAAGCACTGTGTGAGTCAGCAACCCTGGTGTACTTCGACACCAGCAAGAAAACTGTGATACTGGTGGACGCCAGCCCTGTGGGCATCGCCGCTCTTCTTTCTCAAGAAAACAAGCCAGTATGCTACGCCAGCCGGGCCCTGAGTGAAGTAGAACAGCGCTACTCTCAAACGGAGCGAGAAGCGCTAGCCATCGTATGGGCCTGTGAACATTTTGACATCTATGTTCGTGGCAGCAGCTTCACAGTGGTCACCGATCACAAACCACTAACCACCATCTGGAGCAAGCCGTCACCCCCCACCAGAATTCAAAGATGGGCCATGCGACTTCAACCCTACAAAATGGAGGTCGTGTACAAGCCAGGCAAGGACAATCCGGCAGACTACCTTTCAAGACATCCAATCCCTGGCACCGTCTCATCCAGAGAGGAGAAAGCAGCGGAAGAATTCGTACAGTTCGTCACCGACACGAACACCCCAGTCGCCATCACCACAGAAGACATCCGGAGAGCAACCACAGGTGATCCCACACTGGTGAAGATCATGGAGTTGGTCCGAACAGGCCGATGGCACACATGCCCACCAGACATGCAGGCGGAAACATTCAGAGCATTCCGCAACGTCAAAGACAGTTTGAGCATCAATGCTGAGCAAGACATCTTACTCCAGGGAATACTAGTGGTCATTCCGAGTGCGCTACAAGACAAAGTCATCAAGTTAGCTCATGAAGGTCACCAAGGTATCAACAAGACCAAGGCGCTCCTACGCTCAAAGGTATGGTTTCCAAACATGACTACAAAAGCTGAGAAGGCCATTCGCGAATGTATTCCATGCCAAGCAAACACCAACAGGAGAAACATGGAGCCACTTGCCATGTCTGAACTCCCCCCAGGACCCTGGCAGCATCTCAGTATGGACTTTTGCGGACCATTACCAAGTGGCGAGAGCCTTCTGGTAATCCAAGACGAATACTCCCGGTATCCAGTCGTCGAAATCGTTCGCAAGACAACCATTGACTCCATCATTCCAGTCGTGGACAAAATTTTTGCCGAGTTCAGTTTCCCAAAAGTGATCAAAACAGACAATGGACCACAGTTCCGATCCGCTACATGGAAAAACTTTCTGACACAGTGTGGCGTCAAGCATCGCAAGATCACACCCTTGTGGCCAAGATCAAACTCGCAAGCAGAGACGTTCAACAAACCGCTTCTGAAGTCAATTCGTTCTGCCAAAATCCAACACAAGAACTGGAAACAGGAAATGTATGTGTTTCTTCGCATGTACAGATGCACACCACACGCAACTACCTGTTTCTCGCCGTACTACCTGATGTTCGGACGAGAACCGAGAACCAAGATGCCACAGCTGCACGAACCGTCGAGCAGCCCAGTCGACAAAGAGCTACGACAGCGAGATGGTGATGCCAAGAAAAGGATGAAGATTGCTGCTGACCGTCGTCATCACGCCAAGCCCAGCAGAATCTCCGCAGGAGATAAGGTCCTGGTTCGTCAGGCCAAGCAGGACAAGTTCTCCACTCCCTTCTGGCCTAAGCCGCTCGTTGTCACAGCGAGCAAGGGCTCTATGGTCACTGCCCTCAAACCCGATGGCTCTACAGTGACCCGCAACGCTGCGATGTTCCGGAGGCTTCCTGACACGACACAGCCCGCGATGCAGGAGGACGAGGCCCTCACCGAGGATGAGGACATCCCCAGCGACGACGTCATCGCCGCAAGAGCAGCCGTCGCAGAGGACATCATCACCAGCAACGGCAGTCGCATCAAAACCCCACCCCGCAGACTTCCCAGTTCCCCGCCCGTGGCCATACAGACTGAGAATTTAGTGCCACATCCCAGCCCCAAGCCCCAGTCAAATTCCAAACATATTCCCCAGTCACTCCCCAGTCCAAAGCAGCCGAAACCCAAATCCCAGTCGCAACCCCAACCCCAACTCCGCAGGAGCAGTAGAAATGTCCGCAAACCAGGACACTTGCAGGACTATGTGCTAGATCAGTAACCGTCATGGACTATCGCTCCAGCATCACTACCATCAGCAGTACCCATATACACCTGGCCGCTGATAACATTGGATTTACCTGGTCATCAAATTCTGTGTTCTTCATTGTGGTGCATAGTTAGCTAGGTATAACCCTAGAAAGGCCCTACTGGCTCGGTTTACCTAGACCATAACTCCAGTATAGTTGTGGAGTTATAGAGTAGGCGCAATTATTTTTTTTTTTTAAATTTATCATTTAGATCACTCTTTTCATTCAAATAGGTGGAGGAGAAGCTGATAATAATTACGCATTACAGGCAAACAAAATAATGAACCTGGTGATTCCTGTTATTATCATGCACTTCAACAAAATAATACTTTGCACCAGTAAACACTAGATTAGTGTACATGTATTTGGTTATGTTGGTTTGTTTGATGAGCAATGGAATTTGACTCAATGCTGAATCTATTGGACTATGCCAAGAAGGCTTCGTTTCATTTTGACATGGCTACGGAGACTGTTTCCAAAGATAAACCTTTCTTTAATTTTAACTTCAAGTTCAAACGTTGATTCATATTATTTTTGGACTGAGTGTGATAATTCATTTCATGTTTAAAATAACTGAATCCTATCATTTATAAAAGTCTCTTGATCAAAGTTTCAATGTTGTTAAAGCAGAAGCTTGTTTAAGCAGGAGCTTGTTTTCTTTTTCTAAGTCAATTCAATTTAAATTTAAATCATATATTATGTAAAGTTTTCATTCAATGTTGGGAGGGATGTAATGTTCTCATATTGAATTATGTCCATTATTGTTAGTTCCCTTTAACTAAGAATTAGAGGTCACGTGATGAACCGGAAGCAGCCGGTCGTAATTCAGGCAGACAGCATGACACTCCATTATGTTGAAATAAATACTAAAAACATCTAAACAAAGAGACTTCGAGTGTATGTGTACTCTACAGGGAATAGCAAAGAAGCAGTGTAAACCAACCAACCTGGTAATGAGCAAGAGTGTTGATATGTTTGCAGTCTCCCTCCACTTTGGAGGTGCTGTCCTCATCATGCAGTACCAGGCGGTTGGTGTCCCCCCGGCTGGGGAACGTCCTGGGAGGAACCTGGCTTTTGTCCGCACAGACCCAGTCTGGCGGATGATCAAACAAGACTGTTGGGGAAGAAGAGAGAAGAGAAAAACAAATGCCATGCATTAGCCAGCCATTCCCAAGTGCACAGCAGCTGTAAGGCTCCGCATCTCATCCCAAAAGCCAGGCCATACATTTTGCTCATTCTGACATGCATTGGAGACATTAACCAGAACAAGGAACACGGTTGCAAAATCTAGAGAAAACTACAAACACAAGAGATAATGTACATATTAATGAAGTGACAAAATGAAGAGTACTGTGTTCTGTAAAATTTGATTGTGGCAGGTCCATCCAAATGGCGTATATTCCTATATGTGCGGTGTGTTTGACTATGTGTGTATACATATGTATTTGTACACACATGCATGTTTGTGTATGAATGAATTCAGTATAAATGCATAAGTTTGTGTGTTCATACGTTTGCATGTGTGTGTGTGTGTGTGAATAGAATAGAAAACTTTTTATTGTCATAAAACCTTAAAGTTTATAAGACACAATGAAACATAAACATGAGCATATTAAGAAGAGAAACATTCATGAACAAATTTCGCCAGCCTTGGCTGTATTTCAGTTAGAAGGATCAATTCACTAGGCTTTGCATTTGGATGACATATATCGATTAGGAATCTGTGTCTGTAAGTATTGTACTTTACACAATTGTCTAAAAGGTGAATCTCATCTTCTAAACTGTTACAAGTATCACACAGTCTTTGTTCTTTCGGTGTATTTTTATATATTCCCTGTTTGATTTGTAAGTAATGGGCACTGATTCGTAACATGGTCAGTGCTTTCCTGTGTTGTGTATTTGCTGTATTCTTTAAATATGGTTCAATTTTATAATTTGTCACAGCGTTCTTGTAAAATGCTAATTTAGATGAACTGTCATGTTTCTGTTTCCAAAATTTTATATATTCATTTTCAAGCTTCTTTGATACAGCATACTTTAATCTTTTAACACTAGAAGTGAACTGATTTTTCCAAACATGATCTAATCCAGTGCCAGTTAATACATTTCTTATGAAAAGCAGCCACTGAACATTTTCATTTGTTTGACGATACACGCAGTTATATGTTGTGTATACAAGTGAATTTTGAGGAAGCTCTAATATGTGTATCCAATAGCCAGTAACTTGACATATTATTTTTAGGCTAACAGGAAATCTTCCTAATTCTCCTAAAACGGGGAGAACCATTGCTCTTTTATGTACACCAAGTAACTGCTTATAAAACTTGACATGAAGTCTTTCATGTGGAAATTTGTTGAAAAGACAATTACTGAATAATTTGAATAAATTAAACGATACATTTCCTGCAACATCATATGGGAACCAAACTTCTGCTCCATATGATGAAATAGGCGTTATCAAAGTATCATATAACTGACACATGATATCTATATTCATATTTGTATTATGAAATGTTCTGAGTAGCACATGTAGAGCCTTATTTGCTTGATTTTTAAGATGACCTTGTGCTCGACTTAAGTTGCCATTTCTATGAAATACACCCCCTAAATATTTATATTCTTCTGCTGTTTCAATTATGCCCTCTCCACATTTAAATTGTAGGGGCATTTTAGGGACAGTTTTTGAAAAAAACGATTACTTTTGTCTTTTCTCTATTCAAACGTAAGCCCCATTGACTGCAATAAGAGTGTAAAATGTTAAGCTTTTGTTGCAAGCCGTCTTTAGATAATGATAAAATAACTAAATCATCTGCATATAAAAGACACGGGATTCTAGTAGATGAAGTGTTGTGAATTGTTGGGGAGTTCATATCTGTCATATCTGTGGTGATATCATTTATGAAAATATTGAATAGATTTGGGCTGAGTGTATTTCCCTGATGTACCCCTTTTCGAATAATAAATTCTCTGCTGAAATGATCTTGTGAGTTTGCGTAGATTTTAGCATTCGTATACATATTTTTTATGATATTAAAACATTTACCTTTTATTCCTATCCGGTGTAGCTTCAGCATCATTGCATCATGCCAAACACTGTCGAACGCTTTTTGAAAATCTACAAAACAACCATATAGTCGACTGTTTTTTCTTTTTATTATCTCATCTACTAGCTTTTTTAAAACAAAGACTTGATCAGTGGTTCTATAGTTTTTTTTTCGAAATCCGGCTTGTTCTTTGATCAAAACGTCATTAGTCTCCAGATATTCATTCATTCTTGTATTCTGGATTGTGCAGAATACTTTACCTAATGTATTAGCCAGTGTAATCCCCCGATAGTTATTTGGGTTCATTGGGTTGCCACTTTTATATAAAGGGATACTGATACCAGTTTTCCAATTGTCTGGATACATACCTGTTGTATATATTATATTATATAGCTTTTGCATGACAGGTAACAGAACCGGAAGACTGCTTTTGATCATCTCATTAATTTTGTTATTGCATCCCTTCCTGGTGATTTTTTTGTTTTTTTGACTAAGGCATGCCTTTCGTATTTCTTCTTCAGTAATTTCTTTATTGAAACTTAATGTATTACCATCTTGAACTTGTTTTTTGCTCGTCATTTATTTCCATGTCTTTTCCAATTAAATTTTCTAAATGATAAATCCATTTTGAAACATTTAATTGATGTTTACATTCGTTCTGTTCTCCCATTGTCTGTAAAGTTTTAACTGTTTTCCATGCTGAATTTGGATCTTTATTGAGCGCCTCGTTTAATTCTTTCACTAAGAGATTTTTATATGAATGTTTCTTTTGTTTTACCAGTTGTTGTATATCTTGCGTTAAGCAAAATATTTTTGACGTGAAGACTGATTGTATGGCTGCCTATTTAACGCATTCAAAATTGATTTAATGTCTCTCCTGTGTTGATAAGTCTCTGTCAAACCATTTTTTATTTCTTCGGCGTTTTTGCTTATGAAATCTACATTCTGTTGTTAGACTAACATTCTGTTGTTAGACTAACATTCACAGCTGACATCATTATTTGTGTGAATTCATTAACAAAGTCATTCACTTCGATATCATTAACGATAGATTGATTAACAGTTTGACTGCTCAGTTTGTTATATAAATTATGTATTATATCCATGGTAAACCTAAAGCTTTGACATATGCTGCTGATGAATATTGATCCCAAATGTATTTTTTTATCAATATAGTTTTGTTTAAATGTATTTTTAAGTAAACTTCTATCATGAGATTTATCTACTTTATTTTGTTTTTGTCTCCATAATCCAGTCATAAACAATTTTAATTCTAGTTGGCAATGATCAGAAAATCTTGTAAGAGAGTGAACTTTCATGTGTAATATTTCCTGACAAATTGCCTTAGAGCAAATAAAATAATCTACAACACTGCTACCATGCTGATTATAGCATGTGAAACGCCCATGAAGATCACCCAGTGTTCTTCAATTAAGGATGCAGAGATCATTGTCAATGCACATTGATATCAATCTTCTGCCAGTTCTTTGTATCAAAGAGTCCATGGAATTTCTATCACACTCTGTGTCAAATGAATAAGTACGTGGTAAATTATATATTGTTATCAGAATCCATCTTAATGTAATCAGTAACTTGCGCAGTTCGTGCATTAAAATCACCACACAATATAACATTTCCTTTTACTGTTAATTGTTCCACGCTGTCCTCTATCTTGTCCCATATGCTCGCGGTGTTGTCCCGACCAAATGACGATGTTTGTGGTGGGATATATACACATCCAATGTAAATATCATTGTCATTGTTGGTCCCAGTTATCATTAACCATACTAGATCACTGTTGCTATATGGTAGAATTCTGACGTATCTTCGGATATTTTCTTTGATATATACCGATATACCACCAGATGAACTTGTTGCTTTACTCCGTTTTTGTCGTACATAGTGAATTCCTGGTGAGAATTCTGGAAGATATATATTATGTGCACTTTCTTTATTCAGGTGCGTTTCTTGAAAAAAAAAGTATGTCATATTCTTTGAAATCCAATGAAACATCGGGGTCAACTAATTTATTTATCTGAAGTCTGTCAATTGTCTCTTTATAGCCCTTATGGTTCCATGATAATATCTTTAAAGTTGTTTTTGGCATTAGACAATGAAAAAAAGAAAAAGAGAAAGAAAATAACCCAAAATATATAATACAGTTAATGCGTGTTAACTCAATACAATACTGTCTGCAAGATCTACAATGTCAGCACTTCATCAGTAGACGTAATAGTTGCTTGTTGACCTGTCATTATTGTACCAGTTTTTTCTCCAGTGGTGGTCCACTGCATGACGGCCAAGACCATCTTCCCTGATGTCATAGTAGACAGAATTATCATATCGCCCTTGATTGTATCTTTGACTTGTGGCAGTGTTCATGTTTGATGAACGTGGTAGACGATGCTGTGTAGCGTGCTGTCGGGATCTTCTCATCTGTCCAATGTAGGTGATGTTCTCTTCGTTGTTGTGATTGAAACCTCTGTTTGTCGTCTTGTATCCTTTGTAGAATCCAGCATTGTGGTTGTTGCTCCTGTCGTAGTTTCTTCTGCGGAATTCTCCCTCTCTTCGTTGTTGCTGGTGTGGTCTTTGGTACTGGCCTGTTGTTTTTCTAATATTGTTAGTCGAGGAATATCGTTTCCTTCTAGGTCTTTCCCACAAAATAGCTTCCAAATGTCGACCAATGTTTCCTGCAAGGATACTGTCTCCTTTCCTGTTTGGGTGGATCTCATCTTGGAGATGGCGAGTTGTCTGAAGGCTGTCGTGTCCCAGGGAGGACATGGTGTCAGCGTCATGAAGTTTTGTGAAGGTCAGGGCGTTCAACAGTGCCACTTTGTGGTTGAGTTTATCTGACTTTGTTGCAGTTGTTTTGCTGATTATAATTTTTGTTGTGGGGTGTTTTGTTCTGATTGTTGTGACCGCTGCAACAAGGTTGTTGCATGTTTTTTCAGCTGTCATATTTTTTAGGTCGTTGATACCAGAGTGAATAAGTATGGCGTCTGGGTGTTCTGAATCATGCATGGAGAAATTTTCAATTGTTGACAATCTTCTTTTATCAATGTCCAGGCCATAAGAACGACCAAGTCTGTCTGCTTGCACTCCTTTCAACACTGAGTCATGGAGCAGGGAAACTTGTGGGAGTTGGGAAATTTTGTGGGTGTCCTGACAATTCTCGTCCTCGTCGTTGTCCGTTGTGTTGCTTTCAGAGTCCTGTGTTTCCTCTGAACTCTCCCTTGCCCAGCTGTTGGTGTTGTTTCCGTGCCTGTCCGCGTTTTGTTGTGGCGACCTCTTTTTCTGTATAGTGGCTTTCTCTTTTCTGTCGTGTTTGGCTCCTTTTGAAGGGCCAGTTCGGGTTTTACTTGTGGATAATAAGTCACTTGAAGACTTTACAGCCATGTTGATTGAGGGGGCTGCCTTCGCCGGCTCAGCTGTTGATCCTGGTGTGACTGAGTGTTTTCTGCTGACCGGTGTCTGGTGTTTGGCTTTGTCATGAATACCCGCAGAATATGTGTTCTGACTATTGAAAGGGCACAATTCAACTGATGGTTTTACGGTGGATGTTGATTGAACAATTTGATTTGAGGGAATGGACGAAAGTTTTGGGATAGAGGGTTCATTCACAGAGGGTTTCTTTGGTGAGAAAAAGGACTTGATGGACGATTTCAGGTTTGCAAATGCCTTCTCTTCTGTTTGGACTGTGGCATGGGATGTGGTCACTTGAATGGATGGTTCCTGTGGGAGTTGGTGGGACCGTAGAGCTTCTTTTATATTTGACATCAGTTCCTCTTTGCTTGTCACATTTTGGTGTGTATATGTAACATTGATGTAAGGTGTTAAGTATAAAACGAATGCATGTGTGTGAGGGAGTGGTGGAATATACATGTTTGAATGCATGTTTAAGTGTGCATTGTGCTTGTGTGTGTGTGTGTGTGTGTGTGTGTGTGTGTGTGTGTGTATAATTTGCTAGTCACATTTTGGTGTGTATATGTAACATTGATGTAATGTGTTAAGTATAAAACCACATGTTTTGTAAAGCACCTGGAGCAAATTTCTGGATAGTGTGCTACATAATAATCCATATCCATGATAATATTCATTTTTGAACATGACTCTTCTTCCTGCAACCCCCACATTTATTCCCATGTACGAGCAGGCCTTTTACACATTGGGCTGTTTTTACCCGGACATGTAGGCAGCCATACTCCATTTTCAAGGTTGTGCATATTGACGATGTTCTTGTTTCCATATCCAAAGATCACTGACATGGATAACAGGATCTTAAATGTGTGTATTTGATCTTTTGCTTGAGAAGGGGGTTCAGGCACCAGCAGGTCTGCACATATGTTGACCTGGGAGATTGGGAAAAATCTCAACCAGGTGTGCCAAAACTGGGGGCGAACTCAGGCAAGAATCCAATGCTTTATCAATTCCACCACCGCACCCATTGAGCATGATTCAGAATTATATTTACATTTAAACTTAAAGATGATCTATAACTCAATCTCTCCTTGCCTTAACAAAAATAAACCCCATTTGATCCAAGAGGTAAGATTAAATTGGTTCCAGATTTGAATTATTGTGCTTTTGTGAGAAATAATATTTCAATAAACTTAGGGTTGTTCCCAAATAAAAAGTGTAATTTTTGTAAAGACAGAAAAGAACACAATTCTATATTATCTATGGAACTGTAACCATGTACAATTTCTTTTTAGCAGACTTTGTAATACATTCAAAAGAAAATTGGTTAAATTGTGATGGACTTGTTCTCAGCATTGGTGCTTTTGAATATGATAACAAAACAAAAACTGATAATAAATAAATAAATAAATAAAATCCTCACATATTTTATCAATAGCCAAATTTTTTGTATAAAATGTAGAGTTCATAAAGTAAAGCCAATTTACCATTCAAATCTTCATAAAAGATCTCAAATGAAGTTTACAAATGTGCTTTTAAAACTACTATGGAATAAATCAAATTTGTAAAATGGGCACCATGCACATATTTATACAAGAGTAAGCTTTATAATATCAAATGGAATGAATGTATTTATGAATATTTATTGTTATGGCTATACTATTTTCATGTGGAATTATCAATATTTAGAAAGCAATATTATGTTTTTTTCTCCTCCTAATGTACAAAGTATACCTTTGTCTGTAAAACTTTGTCTGAAGCCATAATTTGGAAAGGAAAATAATCCACTTGGATAAAATTTGAATCTGTAAAAAAATTACCTATGCATGGACACTGACATTCTGCATGTCCATGAAACAAAAATAGATAACTTCTCTCTTTAAATTCTTCATTAAGTGTATGCCCATCAAAATTTGTCAAAAAAAAGAAAAAAGAAAAAAAAAAGAAAAGAAAAACACATAATTTTTGTTTAGACCTATCATCACACACAGACTTGCAAACTGTCAATCTGCATAAAGATCAACAACTTGCAGACAAACAAGCATACCTTATCTACACAGCATTTGTATTTGAAAATACACATTACCTTAAAATTCTTCTGGATAAAAAAAGTGCAAATAGTACTAGATTGTGCAAACCGAATGCAACATTTTAGAGAAATGTTAGACTCTGCAGGCACAAACTGAACACAACATTTTAGAGAAAGGAATGAACTCTTGAACAAGCTCAAAGGGAAAAGAAAGAAAAAGGAAATAAACAAGAGAGCCTAGGCCTTCAAGACTCACTTGTGGTATATACTTTATCCAATAAAGGAATCATGAGAGGAAAAAAAAGAGAGAAAAAAATCATTTAAAAATGTGTTCTGTATTAATAATTATAAAGCTCTAAAAAAAAATTTAAAAAAAGAAAAAAAAGAAAAAGGAGGAGGATTTGTATTGATCAATGCAAGTCAAGTTAAGCTCAGAAACAAGAAGGTTTACTACAAGACCATAGTGAATCTGACAGATATAAAAAATTAATACCTAAAGTTATGATTTTTAACGCAATGAATTCAATACTTTATTCAATGTGACAGCACTGTTTAAATCATGTTATTTTGACAAATCTCAATTATTTCAGAATTTTTTTTAAAGTTTGTGGTAAAGGAGATGCTGCATTGCCTCTGACACACCACAACATGCTGTTTCCTCTAGATCTGCATGACTGGCGTATGGAAGCCTGCTGAAATCAAGAAAGCTCTGTCTTAGGAGTGCTGTTGATTCAAATTTTTTAAATTTTATGTTCATTCAAGTTAATTCAGAATCAAATTAATGTTCATATGCAGTAAACATGTCAATGATGTAGTTAGTGTCATTCTAAGTGTTCTGTCCAGAATTTGTACTCAATCTTTTCTTTTAGTTGCAAACAAGAAAAATGATGTCATGCCATCTTCAAATCCAAACAAACATTCAGGCAACTAACAGAGAAGAGCCTAACATATTTTCTGTATTATAAACCTCAACAAAATAAACTGTTCATGATCCAGAAATATGACTTAATGAGTGGACTTTTTTTTCCACTCCAAAGTAGTTCATTCCAAATTTGGTATGGACAGAGAAAGTATTTCCAGAGAAATTGAATCTGTAAAACATTTACCATGGACACACAGACACACACAGACAACTGAACATCATCAGGTTATTTCATACACTCACTTTGTTTACACAGGTGAGTCAAAAATGATAACACTTGGATACAAGGCATTCTTTTCAGAAAAGACATGCAACTGAATTTTGCTCTTCTCGGAGAAGACATGCACATCTAACACATACAGGTCCCCAACACCTCTCCAATGAACTTGCTCTCCTCACAATGCACACATCCACATTTTTTTTTACCACATATATGTGCACCTCTCTCTCAAATGGACAGTAACATTAATAACATTAAAACTGCTTAAAGCAAAGTACAGACAGTTTCTTCTTTTACTAACATGCACAGAATATTAACATCATGAGTGCTGTGTATGCACACACACACACACACACACACACACACACACACACACACACACATATATATATATATATATATATATATATAAGTCCACATCACCTCATGAATTTTCCCCATTTCTATTTTAAAGTTGTTGTGCCCTAATGGGCACCAGTAGGAAAGCTTGATGTATCTAATCATATTATTCACAGGAAGCAGTACCCAATCACACTTTGTATGATCATTCTATGATGCTATTTGAAGATCCTATTTAAAATACTCCACTTAGAAATTCAGACCATGCTTTTGAAATGGCAAATACTGAACCAAAACTGAATGAATGTAGCTTGAAACAGCAGTGTGTTACACAGAACTTTTGATATATTCAACCCAAGATTTTGCAGAAGCTTTACAAGACATTGGTGACAATGAATTTAGTGCTGGGTGTGGCAAAATCTTGTCTGATGGTGTACTTGACAATAATGAAAGTAAAAGTGATGATTTGCAAAGAGGGAGAAGGGTGGGGAAGTTGTGGAGCAAGATGTTTCATGCAAAGGAGAGTGGAGTAGGAGGCTGAGTACTGCTCTGGCTGACCTAGTGTTGAACTCAAAGACAAACCCTCCACTTACTCAGGGCAGGGAGGTATGGAGGGAGTGATGAAGTAATGAAGAGGGGTAGGGAGGTATGGAGGAAGTGATGAAGTGATGAAGAGGGGTAGGGAGGTAAGGAGGGAGTGATGAAGTGATGAAGAGGGGTAGGGAGGTAAGGAGGGAGTGATGAAGTGATGAAGAGGGGTAGGGAGGTATGGAGGGAGTGATGAAGTAATGAAGAGGGGTAGGGAGGTAAGGAGGGAGTGATGAAGTAATGAAGATGGGTAGGGAGGTAAGGAGAGAGTGATGAAGTGATGAAGATGGGTAGGGAGGTAAGGAGGGAGTGATGAAGTAATGAAGATGGGTAGGGAGGTAAGGAGGGAGTGATGAAGAGGGGTAGGGAGGTAAGGAGGGAGTGATGAAGTGATGAAGAGGGGTAGGGAGGAGGGAGTGATGAAGTGATGAAGAGAGACATGGAGGTAAGGAGGGAGTGATGAAGGGGGGAAGGGAGGTAAGGAGGGAGTGATGAAGAGGGGAAGGGAGGTAAGGAGGGAGTGATGAAGAGGGGAAGGGAGGTAAGGAGGAAGTGGTGAAGGGGGGAAGGGAGATAAGGAGGGAGTGATGAAGTGATGAAGAGAGACAGGGAGGTAGGGAGGGAGTGATGAAGTGATGAAGAGGGGCAGGGAGGTAAGGAGGGAGTGATGAAGAGGGGCAGGGAGGTAAGGAGGGAGTGATGAAGAGGGGCAGGGAGGTAAGGAGGGAGTGATGAAGAGGGGCAGGGAGGTAAGGAGGGAGTGATGAAGAGGGGCAGGGAGGTAAGGAGGGAGTGATGAAGAGGGGCAGGGAGGTAAGGAGGGAGTGATGAAGTGATGAAGAGGGGTAGGGAGGAGGCAGTGATGAAGTGATGAAGAGAGACATGGAGGTAAGGAGGGAGTGGTGAAGGGGGGAAGGGAGATAAGGAGGGAGTGATGAAGAGGGGAGGGAGATAAGCGTGTGTGTGTGTGTGTGTGTGTGTGTGTGTGTGTGTGTGTGTGTGTGTCTGTGATTTTTATTTCCCTGAAAAAACTAGACTAAAAGGAACAGTTTGCTGACCCCATTTTGACTGCAGTTGCCAAGAAACTGTGAGTGAGTGCTAGACTGGGTACGTATAGAATACCAGAAGTCTGGATTACATTTCATGATTCTATGTGTTCATGAAGTATGGTGACACATCTATTTCTTTATTTCTTTTCTAAGATGTTCAGAAATCTACAACATATATTCAGACTGAATGTGGAATTTGTTTATCTGACGTTTATGACCACTCTTTGGTAACCCCTGATTTAAATAAACTTCAAACTATCTAAAATCCATAGTGTGTTCTTTTTCCTTTGAGAAAAGTATTGATTATGTATAATTTCTTGCAACAGACCTTTTTCTATTAATCATTAACATCCCTGAACAAAGACCGCTTAGCAACAAAAGTCAGAATAATGCATGGCACTGAAGGGGTTGATAATAACGAAACATTTCTTTTGCTGTTTTGAGTTCTGTGCACTTCAATACTATAAATCAAAATGCAAAATGTGGAAATATTTTTGTGAAGTTTATGCCATTGGCATTTCAGATATATTTAGTGTAACATTTTCCCCCACTTAGATCCACCAAGAAAACACTGTAATATATATATATATATATAGACACATACATAACATACATATTTACAAACAATCATGAGAATCATACACAAATAAACTGGAGCAGAGTAACAAAGAAATCTGGTAACTCACCTAGGTCTAACTCATCTTTTGGTGGACGACTACTGAAAGGAGCATTTTTATAGATGGCATCCAGGATTTTCTCTTTGACTTGAGAAATGGTGTCACAATCTAGCACCTTGACAGGGTGGGCGGGCTGTGTGCATCGGTCCACATCCACATCCAATACATACAGTGTCTGGAACCAACACCACCACTCACTGCTACTACAGGTATTTGGAATCAGAAAGAATGGGTTTCAAACATGATCAATGTCCAGGAAAAACCAGATGCAGACGGCATATATACTTTTTATTTAGCTTCTTTCCCCATTTGAATGTCTCAAACATAAGGTTTTCAAGATTTCTCCTTGCTATGATCAAAATTCTTTCAATCTGAATTAATGGATTTTACATTTCTTTCAACTGGAAATACTGCACTTCTTTAACAGGTGGTGATTTTTTAGTTCCTAACAAAAAGATATGGTGAAATCATTTGATTTAAAATTAGGATAAATCAATCATTAACAACCAATCAGATCACAGTGATAGGTTTTCTGCTGCAGCAGTTGATCCCTGACTCACCAAGGATTTGTACTGGATCTGCTGTCGTATCAACTTGTCTTCACTGAGGGAGTACCTGGCCTCCCCAGTGATGGAGTCCACAGGACCTTTAGATGTCTGCTGTTTGATGGCTTGGAACAGCATGAACAGGGGCTCTCCTGCACACTCCTGACACACACACATACAAAGAGATAAATACATCTGCTTGTGTACATGAAATGACATTTATGAGACAAGGTTTACTTTGACCTACTTTTCAGTTGCAATTCATGAGTGCAACATGTGACAACTTTATAACTATCCTACATGTGCCACCACATTGGTTCAAATGTTAAAAATGGAACAAAATGGAACGATGTGAAAAAGAGTATTAGTTATGCATTCTTTTATGGTGCATTCACTTGAATTTAAAATAAAAAAGCAGTAGCAAAAGTATCCACTAGCTTTTATATTTTGAGGTACAGTGCATGAAGCTAAACAGGGTAAAGCATGATGCTTCTGTACAACCATCACATGCTCTTGAAAGTTCACCTATTTCCTGGATGTGAGCCTTGACCACAAACCCTGAGATTCCAAGGAAGAGACATTGTCATGATATCTCTCTCCCTGAGATTCCAATGAAGAGACATCGTCATGAGACCTCTGTCTCATTAAAGCTGTTCACTGTCTCATTGTTCACTCTGTCTCACTAAAGCTGTTCACTCTGTCTCACTATTCAATCTGTCTCACTAAAGCTGTTCACTCTGTCTCACTTCACTCTGTCTTACTGTTCACTCTGACTAAAGTTGTCACTCTGTCTCACTGTTCACTCTGTCTCACTGTTCACTCTGTCTGACTAAAACTGTTCACCCTGTCTCACTATTCACTCTGTCTCACTAAAGCTGTTCAGTCTGTCTCACTTCACTCTGTCTGACTGTTCACTCTGTCTCACTAAAGCTGTTCACTCTGTTTCACTAAAGCTGTTCACTGTTTCACTAAAGCTGTTCACTCTGTCTGACTGTTCACTGTGTCTCACTAAAGCTGTTCACTCTGACTGTTCACTGTGTCTGACTAAAGCTGTTCATTCTGTCTAACTGTTCACTCTGTCTGACTGTTCACTCTGTCTGACTAAAGCTGTTCACTCTGACTGTTCACTCTGTCTCACTAAAGCTGTTCACTCTGTCTCACTGTTCACTCTGACTAAAGCTGTTCACTCTCACTGTTCACTCTGTCTCACTAAAGCTGTTCAGTCTGTCTCACTTCACTCTGTCTGACTGTTCACTCTGTCCCACTAAAGCTGTTTACTCTGTCTCACTAAAGCTGTTCACTCTGTCTCACTGTTCACTCTGTCTTGCTAAAGATGTTCAGTGTGCAGGCAGAGTGAAGTTCACCCTTCGAATTTGAAGATGACCATGGCTTCAGAAATTAGAAGGAAGATTGGTGGCTGTGGGTCCAGAGTGACTGATGAGGCCAATACAGGCCCTGAAGGCTCGCCTACATGTAAGACACAAGTGAGTGGGTGCTGTCGTGGCAGTAGATGCTGCTTGGGTCTTGTGCACAGCACACTTTCGTTGTACCTTCTTTTTTGCAGGTAGACAGCTATGAGGGATCCCCACCAGCTGTGGTAAGCTGGCCAGGGAGAAGTGAAACAGGCTATGTCTGAGGCACCTTTTGTAGCCCCTTCCTTCATGGAGGTGAGCAGAGTGATCCTAAAGAGGGCTGCTCAGACACCCTGGGGCTGCCGAACTCCACTGCTGCTGTAGTCCTGTAGAGAGCAACCCTATGCCCTGGGCTGCCTGTGTGCGGGCTTGTGACTACAGCTTCCAGTGTATCCACACCTGCTGCTTTGCCACTCCCTTGTAGCCACAGGACTTGAGGTGTTGTGCAGTGTAGTTTGAAGTCATGGCTTGCACTTGATTTAAAGTGAGGGAGAGTTGCTTAAGTCGTCAGCCTCACTCTCTCGTCCCACCCTATCTGGACCCAGTGCAAGACATAGGATGGCTGGAGATAGGTCAGGATGCAGTAGATGGCCAGCAGTGTTCTGCATGTGTCTCACTGCGCCCGTTTAGTGCTCCACGGTGCATTGCTAAGAGCTAATTTACACTAGGCATCTCAACTCCCAGCAACTAGTTGTGCTAGCGTTGCCGAGCTAGATGAGGAAGGATATTGTGAGTTGGTGGCAGTTGTCGACCCTTTATTTTTAGATCTAGCCTATCTGGTTTTCCCGATCAAGATGCGCTTCAAGTTGCCGTAGCTGAAATAGATATCACCTCCAACCCAATATCCTATGGAGTTGGCCGCCAACTTCGACGTTGGCGCCAGTTGACATGCGCGTTTACACAAGATGCGCTGAGTTGAGGCAACCTTTTTCTCCACCGCGTGGCATTGCTCGACTCGCAAGCCAAGCCTCGCTCGCACGCACGCAGTGTGTGTTTTTTGGACGCGATAACTACGATTTAAGTTGATTTACGTTGACAGAGGTTGTGGCAACTAGTTGGTGTGGGTTACTGCATCTTGTCTCAACTTGTACAGTTGGTGTGCGCACAGTACATAAACCAGACCATCACACGATATCTTTGCGCGCATTTCATTCAAATCTTTGGCTGCTACTAGGGTTTTTCACTGTCGACCCTGCAACAACAAGATGTCGAGTCCTGATTCCGCAGTTGTTCCTGATGATGTGCCGTCGACTCCTGGAGATGCTGCAGAGCACACCCCGGGGATCGAGTCCACCCCCACCCAGACTGACAAGAAGGGCAAGTCCCTCAAGCAGCACAGGCTCACCAAGAATCAAAAGGAGCAGGTCTTGGATTTTCTGAAGAGAAATCCCTTTCTTTTCGACAAGAGGCAAGATGGATACAAGGATCCCGCACTGAAACATTGGACATGGACGGAGTTTGCAGCAACCCTTGGCCTGTCGTATGCTGATGTCACGGGCTGGGTGAAGTCGATGAGGAGCTTGTTTAGTCGGGCAAAGAAGAATGTAGGGAAGAGTGGATCTGGCCGAGTCAACCTTCAACCTGCGGAAAAGTGGGCCTGGGACAATTTTGCTTTCATGTCATCGTCTGTGACAGAATTATCCCAAGACGTACTTGGACCAGGTGAGGGGAAGCTGTTGACGACTCGAGTGACCCTGAGGACCCTGAAGAACCTGCTCCACGTCGAAAGCGCTCACGCCGTTCTGGAACTGCTACGACTGACTCAGGTGCTGGTCCCTCCAGACCTATCCTTCCAGGGTCCCATCCATCGGAAGGGTCCTCTTCTGAGAATCCAACTCATGCTGGCAGGGTAGGTCAATGCTGTGAGTCTTTGTGTGCCCAGATGGAATCCATGTTCCAGCGGTTGACGACGCCTAATGCGCACTTCTGGGGTGCCATTGATTGGCGGATGCGGAACGTCAGTTCGAGGGGATTTCATGACTTCCAGAGTCGGGTCTGGAAATTGGCTGATGAAATCATAGAAGCTGAAGGGGCCCAGGGACCCTCCAATAGCCAAATTCCAGACGTGCCTGGTCTTGCAGGTGGACTCCATTTGCATGGTGCAGCTTCCAACTTCCCCAGTATGTCAGCGGTACTCCAGCAGGCAGCGCCTGCAGATGACGACCCCTTAAATTTCTGGGTGATGCAGGATCCAGTGATGCATGAACTCCAACCTGCGGCACTACCCCCACTACGAGCCTCACCCAGGAAGGCCACCCAACCTAGGAGGCACCCGCCCCAGGACCCCAGCACCTCATCTTCGAGCTGTTTCTCCAACCTCGACCTTTAAGTTCCTTGGTGCAAGCCAAAATGATAGGCCCTTTTCAGGGCCACCCAATCAAAATATATATTTACCTAGTTTCCTACTCTCCCCACAGGCACAAACACAAAACAAACTTCTCCCCTCCCCCCTCTCTCTTCCCCCCCACCCCCTTTCTGTCAACCCCACCCCACCCTCTCTTTCTCTGCCACCTCCCCTCTCCCTCTCTGCCTGTAGGTCTGTCTCCCACCCACACAGACATTTCAACCTACAGTCACACACCCAAGCACACAAAGGAACATTGATTTGATAAGACACCCACAAGCATCTCATTCCGGAGAGGAGGGTGGGGACGCAGGAGGAGTTGTAGCAAGTCCAGGGTCAGCCGGATCAGCAGGGTCAGGGGCTGCAGCAGCAGCAGCAGCGTCGTCAAGGTTCGCAGGGGCATTGACGTGGGCCTTATCCCATTGCCATGGGACAATCCCTGCAGGACTCCAGAAGAAGTCAGCCAGAGTCTCCCTGACTCGCTTTCCAGGGTTGTCTGCACGACGTGCTGGTGGCTGAGGTGTGTCGTCCCAGATGACATGCTGTCTCCAGGCACCAGGCAGCACTTCCCTGTTGGGACCTTCCCTGTCGACTGCTTCCACAGGTGGTGGCTGACGTTGGAGCAGGATGTTGTGCAGTACAAGGCAGCACTTGAGTACAGCCCTCACTCTGCGTGGTTTCAACTCCATGGTCCTCAGCAACACCCGGAAGCGTTGAGCCAGCAACCCAAATGCATTCTCCACCAGCCTTCTTGCCCGTGACAGCCTCTAGTTGAAGATGAGTTGCCGGACCTCCATGGAATTCCTGGAGTAGGGCTTCATGCAATAGTCCCGCAGAGCGAAGGCATCGTCACTGATGATGTAGTAGGGTACATTGGTGGTGTCTGCCGGATCATCTGTGAGAGGGCAAGGAGCTGGTCGATTGATGGTACCATCTTCCAAATCAGATCGCAGCGACGACTCAAGGAAGATCTGGGCGTCTGACATATGCCCTACTCCACCGACCTCCACCCACAGGAACTTGTAGTCTGCGTCCACGAGCACCAGCATGGGGATAGAGCAGAAACCTTTGTAGTTGTAGTACAGGGACCCACTATTAGAGGGTTTCTTGATGGCCACGTGCTTGCCATCCAACGCACCCATGGTGTGGGGCATGTTCCAGCGGCTCCAGAACTTGTCGGCAATGGCCTTCCACCCCTCTTCGGTCCACTCCAACTGGAAAGCCTCTGCCTTGAAGGCGTTGGTGATGGCATTACAGACGACAGGCAAGAAGACGCAGATAAAGGAAAATGAAACTCGGAATGCGTACCCCAATGAGTGGTAGCTATCTCCTGTGGCCAGGAACCTCAGGGTGACTGCCAGCTTCAGACCAGGCTCGATGGCTTGTCGCAGACGGGTGTCTTGCTTCGTGATGGCAGGTCGAATCGCGTCCAGGACTTCCAGGAATACATCTGGTGTCAGCCTTGTATAGTTCCGGAACATTCTGGCTTCAGCGGTTTCAGCATTGCCCATGTCTATGTTCAGCAGACTGTAGTAGTGGCTCAGCTCCCTCCTCCTTGCCTCAGTGAGCCAGTGTTAGACCCATACGGTTCTCCTAGGACGTTGTCTCACATCCTCAGCCTCATCCTCCCTCCTATGCCCAAGACCACAGTGATGGCCATGGTGATGATGAAGATCATGTTGAAATCTCGCAACACATAGTAGAAAATAGCGATCCATGGTGACGAGTCAAGATGGACTGAATAGCTACCCCGAGAGCTTTATTTATACTATCTTGGAAGTTGAGCCAAGACCCACACCAACTACATGTCAACTTTCCAAGTTGAGCACAAGTTAACGCAACAGTTGTTGGCAGTTGGTGGTAGTTGCCAGTAAAAATGCTGTATAAAAGCGCCCAGCGCTTGCTGTGCATGTGACGTGGCCGGGAGGCGGGGCTTATTTTAAAAACAAACAAACTGCATTCGCAAGGGAGTTGAGGCAACCTGAATTCGGTAACTAGTTGACCAACGTTGAGCGGAGATATCGTTAGTTGACGCTCAACTTAGCTCAACTAGTTGAGCTAAGATACCGGCCTAGTGTAAATGTAGCATAAGAATCGTCTTTCTGCCCATTGAACCAATGATGGTTTCTTTCAAGCACTCCGCTGAATCCAGGCTTCACACTCTAGGTAGACAAGCCACTAAATGTGGGTCCACAGCAGTTCTTGCAGCATGCTCACAAGTCTCCTTACTCATTGTTTGGCATCTTCATCCATCACTGCAGCCGTTGGGAGATTCTTCCGCCTGCTCCAACATTGGGATGACCTCTTCATATTTGACCCATACATGGTGGCTGGTTCATGGGCACCAGGTGTATCCCACCACAGACTAGTGGGCCATGTGCCCCACACTTTATGTATGGGGGCCAGCAACCACCTCCCTTAACTCACTCAGTACGGCCAGTCCTCTCTTCTCCTCTACACAGACCCCTCGGATGTCCAGTGGGTGTCTCAATGACCCAACCTTTAGCTTCTGTCGTCAGAATTGTGGTATTCTTTGTCAACATTCACCTCTTCAGTACAAGAGCCTTCCGCTTGCAATATTTTGATGATGGTAATTGGGGTTAAACGCTGTTAACGTTGTCTCTTTCGCCGTTCGTATGGAGAGAGTTAAAAGCCATCTTTAATGATGTGCCAAATCTGGCAGAGATTATCCCTCTCCAGATCAGATTTTCATGTTGGGGTTTACTCCCCACATGTGACAGGTAGTGCTGGATTACATGGTTACCAGCAGCAGAGGAGAGCCTCTGACCTGACTGCAGGCAGAATGAGCAGAATAAGACTCACCTTCAGAAACTTGTACAGTAGGAAGGTGAACCAGTTGGTCAGCATTTTCTCTGCAACAGACTCGTTTCTGCGAAGCAACAATTTGGGAGTGTTCTTGCTTTCCACAGTCTTCTCTATCAGTTCTGCCAGCAAGGTCTTCAGAATCCTGAAAGATGCAACACTACTCTTTGTGATCCATTCTATCAAAAAATGCAATCTTGTGCATGAAAGGCATGTAAACACTATTTGGAAAATAAAACAAGCAGACTTATCACAGCCTCGAAAACCTTGTGAGTGCAAAGTTCCAAGTACTTGCAGAGAAACCCATTTTGTTCTCCTGTACAAATGTTGTCGTTTTTTTATATCATAGTAGTCCCTTAAAAAACAACTACGTATTAATCAAAACTAAGGTTTCTGAGCAATTTGATACATCAACCACCCCTCCCAACCCCCATTTTTCACAATCACTGTAGAGCAATCTATGTTAGCATACATAAGTATGAAAGAACAACAACCTTGACATATAATCTGTTTGCATAACTTTCCAAAATACATGTTGTTTTTTTTGTTTTGTTTTTTATATCATTCAATGTTTTCTCTTCAACAAGAAAACTTAAAAACTGAACAAAATAAAGGAAGCAAAAACTATCTAAAGGTCTGCAGCAGCTGAAATCACTTCTGCCATGACTGTTGACTGACAGCAGACAGCAATCACAGAACTCACTCTGTGGAGTATTCCATCTGTGTCTGCAGTGCCACGCTGATAAGGGATGCCACATTGACTCGGTCACGCAGATGAAAATTCTTGTTGGCCTCCAGGGTGCGGATGAAGGTGAGCACAAAAGTCTTGTTGCTGATCAGGCCGGCAAACTGACGCAGGCCCCGCTCCACACTGTCCCCACAGTACTGTGCACAGTCAGTCACACTTCAGTCAGTTACAAGTGTTGTCCACATCAGCTGATGACCTGGTAGGACTTCAATCAAACAGCTTTAAAAGTCTAATCAGCTGTGGTACCCTGTATATGTGCAAACAATGATTATAATTAAATTCCCACAATCCTAAAATATCACTGTTCATAATTATCAATTGCTAGGCTAAATAATTTCCATGCACATGCATTTGTACATATTTATATCACTGCACACACACATGCATACTGAATAATGCTTGTAATGTAACTCATCATGAAGGCTGTCTCGGACTGCATACTATTGTAACCCTCTACAAAAGATTTGAGCAGGGAAAAAACACCCTTTAATAACTGTAATGGGAGTGACAGAATTATTTCTCTTTCCCATCTGTTACTCTCTACTCAACTTAGTTCTTAGAGATTGTTACAAAAAGTTAAATATCATATAAGCTGATTATTTGAGCTGAATAAGTTGATATATTATTGTTTAGTAAGTCATTGATCAATAATCTGCAATTTTGCAATAAAAGTGATCAGTAGGAATCTGATAGTAAGACCGACTGGTGTCCAGAAGATCTGTGTTGGAGAGCATCAGTGGTATTGTGGAGAGAGCTGCTAAATCCAGGTGAGAGAAATGATATGAAAGTTAAATGGGAAATATGGTCTTAATGATTCTATTGGTGTGTATTTTGAGTAGATATTTGTTTTATTTTTTCAGGAATGTTGTTGAATAAAGAAGCGGTCTGTTTTCAAACATAAAATTAGGTCAAGATAGTCACCATAGTCACCACAAATAGATTGGTAGGTCATGTACGGTTTTGAATCAAAGAGAACAGAATTTCTTGTGTGCACAAACTGTATAATGATAAGTAAAGTGTAAAGTAATATACATCAAGAAGTTAACCCCTAGGCTGCCTATATGATGAGACAACTTGTCAGCGCAAGCATGTACGCTTCGCCGCCACAATGATGAGATAACTCGTCATCAAAATATTCTGACTTTTCCCTGGTTTGCATTCAGTTCATTGACAAAAATACTGGTAACGTTTGGTTGGGGAATCTTTCTAGATTCTATTCATAGTTAGAAACACCATCTACATCATGAGGAAGTCCTTTATTTCTTGGTCGGGTTAATGGCCGTAGTGTTTGCCTGACTCCTCTCCTCACACGCTCAACAAAATGTCAGACTGACACCGTGCTCAAGACATGCGATCATGGCGAACTAAATCAACCAGGATTGCTTTCTTTGGCTGATGCTCAGAAAGAATTGAAACCTAAATTCAAAGGAGAAGACAGTGATGAACATTTATCGGACGATTTGATAGAAAATAAAGGGAGCAATCAAGAGAGTGGCCAAGATACGACTATCAGTAAGTGATGGCAGCTGTACAGCTGTAGCAGATGACAGAAAGTGACCAAATTATTTGCAGGACACAGTGTGAGTGATTTTCTTGGCACTCAGCCAACGCAGTCTGATGAGAACTGGATAAAGTGACTGTGTGAGAGGGGTGAAGAGGAGGGGGGGGGGTGGAGACTAAAGGGACGTGGCCTCACATCCATATTATCACTTGGAGAAGTCACAATGCATTGTGTATCTGTCTCTTGTTTAAAAAAAAAATTTCATTGTGGTTGTTCTAGTATGATTTTGTGTGTGCAGATATCCATTTGTCCAGAAAATATGATATTCTAGTGCAAATTACCTGACTGATGTTTGTAATGAACAAGTTGAAAATGTGACAAAAAACAAAACACTGATTTCAAAACAAAAGCATATCACTGAAAATATATATAATGGGAAAATATTATGTGTTTTGTATTCTTTATTCATTTACATTTCAGAAAATATATACTTTTATGGGTCTTTCTCCAATAACAAACAGCACATCATTTTTTGAAAATTTATACCCGTTTTTTGTGAAAAAAAACCCTGACAAATAGATTTTGCTCAAATCTTATTTTCCTGGCTGCGAAACAGTTAAAAATTTTCTTTTCACTGCGCATTGCTGGTAATGGAAATATTTATTCATCAAGACTTGCTATAATCTGTAAGTAGAAAAATGCGTGTTGGATGTTGGTGGCAGACTTGATCACATTCTTTTGCATTCCAATCTGATTGGCTTAGCAACGACCCTGGAAAGATCTCTGGTTGGTTGAGCCACAACTTGTGAAATGATGCTGTTTGATAGTGCTGCTTGGATACATCCAGGTGAATTGTTTAATGCGAAAATGTGATGTTTTGTTTGCATACATTATCTGAACTATGGAAATGGTTTGGCTATCCAGGAATAGCATGCCCTGGTTTTGTAGACCTGCACCATGCAGCGCAGGAAGCATGTGGAAGGGGTGGTTTCCAAATGCCCAGAACAGACCATCACTAAGCGCAGCAAGCAGAGATGGACATGGTAAACTGTATTGTGGAAGAGGTGATTAAACGGTTGCGTAGTAAACCAACTACAGCAGTACTGAAGGAATCCTGCTTCCATTGTGGTTTGACAGGCCACCACTGAAGAGAGTGATGAAACCCAAACCCAGCTCTGGTGGCTGAGAATGATACCAAGTGGATAAATTTGAGACAGCTGTTCAACCCCACGGGTTTCATTGCCAAGGGATGACTGGTGGACCAGCAGAGGTGACTTGTCCTGCTGCAAAGAAGAGGGTGACCGACAACACTGTGTTGCACACTGCAGTCCAGTGTGCTGACCAATGACTCTTGACACTGAAACCTGTGAGGCTGAAGAGCAATATGAAAGTGACTGTACCAGCTGTACTCAGAAAAGTACCTGACAAAGATGTAAAAGAAGCTGCTCATAAAGAAATGTGTTACACAAAAATCAAGGCGAATAGAATCATAGCCCAAGAAAAAAGAAAATACTGGTCACAATTCTGTTTGAATGAAGTATCTGACCATAAGGATATGAAGAAAGTGTGGGCCAAAATGAAAGAAATGAAATCAGGCATTGTTCTGCAAGACTATCCTATTAAAACAAAAGATAAAGAGTTTCTGTCCCCTCAAGAGAAGGCCGAAGAATTTGTTTGTATGTATTCTAAAACAGGCAGTGTAGATAGTTTGTCAACTAAACAAAAGACTTTAAGAGAGGAAGAAGAAATCAGTGACAAATATAGAGATCCTACCCCACAAAATGATAATACAATCAATTCGGCAATAACTTTACATGAGGTAAAGAACGCTATTCATTTGTTGAGTAACAAAAATGTGTCAGTTGGTAAGGATGTAGTATCTTACACCATGTTAAACCATTTGCCAGAAAACTGGATAATTATATTACATACATTATTTCAAAAGTGCTGGGAATGTGGACAAATCCCTGAGGTATGGAAAACTTCCATTGTAACTCCTGTATTAAAACAGAGTAAACCTCAAATAGAAGCTTCCAGTTATAGACCTATTTCGGTTACCTCCCACGTTGGGAAAGTCATGGAGAAAATTGTAAATATTAGAATGGTGTATTACCTGACAAAAATAACATAATTCCGTCAGCTCAAACTGGATTCAGGAAAGGAAGATCTACAATTGATCATGTGACCCGTCTCACTACCCAAATTAAAAAACAGTTTTCTAAGCGAAAAAGTATCCTTGCGTCCTTCTTCGATCTTACTAAAGCTTATGACCGAGTATGGCATAGCAGACTGTTATTTAAGCTGAAACAAATTGGTCTGTCGGGTCATGTTTATGACTATGTTAAATCCTTTTTAAGTGGGAGATATATAGTGGCAAAAGTGGGAGTAACTTTATCAACCTCTAGGCCTATAAACATGGGAATCCTGCAGGGTTCCATTATTTCTCCATTGTTGTTCAACATTATGCTTTATGATTTACATACATATTTTTCATCATCTACCATGCTGGCTCAATATGCTGATGATATTGCTATATGGATTCAGACATCCTTGAGGAAAAGGACAAGCCTACATTACATCAATTATGTACAGAAACATTTTCAGGGTGAACTTGATAGACTGAGTAGCTATATGCAATCTAATGGTTTTGAGTTTTCTGTAGAAAAAACACATTTGATCCTCTTTAATAATGGTTATAATCCCAGCAAACTACCACAATTTTTTTTAGGAGGACGTGAAATATTTTTCAAGTCGGAAATAAAATTTCTTGGGATCCTATTTACTTCAAAACTAAACTGGAAGAAACACATTGATTCAATGGTGACTAAAGCAGTTAAAAGTTTAAATTTCTTAAAAATTGTAAGTCACTCTCCTTGGGGACAAGACTCCAAAATTCTTTTACATTTAGCGACATCTCTCGTGAGATCAAGATTGACCTACGGTCAAGAAATTTTCTTTTCTGCTCCGCCGACATTTCTAAAGAAGGTGCGAATAATTGACAGTAAAGCTGTGAAACTGGCTTTAGGGGTACCTGTGCATACTAAGACCTCAGAAGCCTATAAGCTTGCGGGTATTCTACCACTAGATGAAATCAGAAAATTAAGTTCTGCTAAATATATTGTGAGATGTACAGCAGTGGATAATTTTGAGGAATTAAATATTAGGTCTGATATTGATTTTCCAAAAAAATGCACAAAATAATTCAAATCTACAAACCATTCGCACATATGTGTCAGATATTTCAAATTCTTCAGACACTGATTTGCATGACATGGCACCTCATGTTCTGGTGCCACCTGCCCCTCCCTGGGAGTTAACAAAAGTAAACGTCAACATAGGTGCTTCTGACACAACAAAAGGAGAATCTCCACATATAATAGCAGCATCTGTCAGAATTGAATTAGAAGAAAATTTTGATTATTATTTAAAAGTTTACACTGATGGCTCGGTCCTGGATGATAGCAGTGCAGGATCTGCTTTTGTCATTCCTGACCTAAAAACAGAAAAATCATATTATTTAGGTAAGGGACATTCAATTTTTACAGCTGAATTGGTGGCCATCCTTATGGCTTTAAATCATCTTGTTGATATACCAATCGTAGTAAGTAATATCCTATTTTGTGTTGATTATCAATCTGTCTTAAAAGGTTTGCTCCTTTTTGAGAATAATCAAAGAGAAGATTTATTGTTTGAAATTAGGTATTTATTGCACTCCCTATTTGTGAAGGGTACAAATGTTGATTTTTGTTGGATACCATCCCACACTGGATTCCGTTATAACGACCAAGCAGACAGGGCAGCAAGAAGGGGAGCAAAAAATCATATAGATTGTATAAAAGTATATTGCCCATTGTCATACAAGGAAATAAGCAATATACTAGAAAGAGACTTTTATAGGTGCTTGAATTCAAGTCTAAAACCTCGTCAGTTGACTCTCTCAGACTTTGGTCCGATTCGCAGACCAATTCTGAGTTTAGCTCTCAGACTATTATCAAATTCATTACGGACCAAGTATTGTTCTTATGTCAAGTGCATATGCTTTAGTAAACTGACAATTGAGCATATAATTTTTCACTGTAGCTTGATGAAGCCTTTTGTACACGAAAGTGTGTCTTCACAAGTGACTGAGAACGTTGATGTTTTTGACTTTTTGCATTCATTATCAGTTGTTTCGCTTGTCAGTTTAACGACTTCTCTTTTACGAAGTCCTTTAAGTAATTTCCTGTAACTGTATTTAGAGGGTTTTTTGTTTGTTTTGTTTTTCTTCCAAATTTCACCCACTTTTTTACCCTCATTTGCCCAGTTTCCCCCAACCCTCCATTCATCCACATCTCCCACCCCTTCTAACCGATAATACTCAGATGCATTCAAAAATACTTTAACAAAATGTCTTCAATCACCGATTTGTGTGACGGGACATTAAACAAAAATTCCTCCTTCTCCTGTACCAGCTACTCAAACAGTGGAGTTGGGAAGGTTCATAGCAGGCTCTCAACCAGTATCACGACACTTGGTGATCCGTCCACATCCAAATGAGAATCTGCCAAGCCATCTTTCAGCACTGACTACAGAGTCCTTGTCACCTGACCAGTGTCAAGTCCGAAAGTCTTGAAAAACTGTCATAACAGACATGCTGTTGAACAGATACTCCTGGTTGAAATGGAGTTTGAGCAGCCCAGTGATGATTCACAAGTTGTGTCAGAAGGCATATGACTCCAAGTATTGGTGGGACAAAGGTGTGAAGCACTTGTTACAGTAAATGGGGTGGAAACAAGGGGCCCATTGGACATTGGATCACAGGACACACTGATCTCAGAGACATTTTCTGGGAAGACACTGCCTTTGCCTTTGAATTCTTTGGATACAGATTTACAGGTAGTGGGTGCTGGGGTCCAAAATGTGCCTTACTTGGGGTTTGTAGATGTGTCACTGATTTTGGACAAGTGCACTGTAGGCACTGATGTGATTGTTATAGTTCCAGGCCTTGAAAGCCCAGACACTGACTACAGGAGTCCCATACTGACTGTGATTGGCACCAATGCATTCAGAGCCTGGGCCAGTCACTGTCTAAGTTCACTGGGGGATGGATTTTTTTTTAAAGGTGGTTTAAGAAGTGGCTTTTATATGCAAAAATGTGGCAATTAAGGATGTTGCGGGGTGACTGGGGTCAGTGAAGGTGTGGGAAAAAGGAGTTTAGATACCAACAGGGGAAGCTGCAGAGATTAAAGTGGTGGCTATGGGGATATCCACTCCCACACAAATGTCTGTCCTTGAGCAGGAACCTGTGAGCAGTTCTTTTGGAGAAAAAGTAAAGTACCTGTTGATATTTTGCATTTTTTAAAACTGACTGTATAAAATGTTTCAGAACATGATGTATTTTTGAAAAAAAAAGAAGTGGTAGCTGATGTGTTTGCCATTTGGGCTGAGTTTGCTGTTGATCTTGTTGTATGTCAGATGAGAAAGGTTATTGTGCGTGAAAATGCTCACGGTCGCATCTGTACACAGATTGGGGTATATGTTGGGTGTTTGAGGGAAGGTGTTGCCCAACAGGAATCAACAACCATGAAATTCAGCTTTGACGATGACACCCCAGAACAGTGGTGACAGCAGTTCAGCAACAAGCTCCAAGCCTACACTGACATCTTCATCCAACACATATCAAATATCGGCCACATAGAAATGGAAAAATATGACCCTGTGCTTGAACCAGGACAATTCCTCCTGAATAATTCTCAACAGCTTATCACTTTGTGTGTGTGTGTGTGTGTGTGTCTGTGTGTGTGTGTGTGTGTGTGTGTGAGAGAGAGAGAGAGAGAGTGTGTGTGAGTGTGTGTTGTGTGTGTTGTGTGTGTTTACTTGCCTGGTTGATTTTTCTTTCTTTCACTCTGTTTTTAAAGTAATATTTTCATGCTCTGACTGTTGTCTACGAAAAGGAGAATCTATTTTCTGTGCTATCCTGCATGCGAAATGATGCTGACACAAACAGATGAACAAATGAGCAAGCATGAAATGAAGAACATTCTAAATAAATGTGACAGAAAAGGTGACATCAAAACAAACATCAGAACTATTTGGTCCAGTTTTCACACTCATTACATGAGGATAAAGCATTGTGAAACATCTTTTGTTCTATCACATTTATGTAGAGAGTTGAATCATTTTGATGTTATTCCCAACATCCTTCGGGAAAGGTTCCGTTCAAGTCTTACTGTAATATATTACGTTATATAATATCATATTTCTGTTTGAGTTATACACATTGCCTTAATTTTGTTGTTTGCTATTGATTCCAATGTTGATTCTGAGGTTGATGCATTGCAATGGTCCATCTTATGTGAAATACAATAAATAGATGTGTTTCACTGTCATTACTGTTTTTATCTTCACTAATGCCACTGTCATTATCATGATCATCATTGTCATTTCCCCTCCCCCCCCCCCCCCCTTTCTCTTTTAATAATAACAATAATGGATACTTATATAGCACACTATCCAGAAATCTGCTCTAGGTGCTTTACAAAAACGCTTTTGTTAACATAAAACATTATATCTATGTTACATACACACACCAAAATGTGACTACACACACACACACACACACACACACACGCACACACACACTACATACATACATTTTAACATACATGTGTATCTAACAGCTACCCTAACACATACGCACACATAGGCAGGCACAAACTTACATAAACACACGCACACAACAATACACATTCATATACATGCATGTAGTTATATACACATACATATGTATACACACATAGTCAAGCACAGCTAACGAAAAGGAAGTGGACCTGCCACAATTGAACTTATTGCTGAGGGAAAAGGTGAGTTTTGAGACGAGATTTAAAAGATGCGAGGGAATCAGAATGACGGAGGTTATCAGGGAGCTTGTTCCACGTCTTTGGTGATTGAAAAGAAAACGATCTGTGTCCATAGGTCTTACTTCTGACGTGAGGTATCCTGAGAAGTCGAGTATCAGAGGAAGAACGGAGCTGGCGAGACGGGGTATAGATATGGATGAGTTCAGAAAGATACTTGGGGCCAGATCCGTTGACTGCAGAAAAGGTCAGAGTGGATAGCTTATAGTCTATTCGATCAGAAACAGGCAACCAGTGGAAAGACTGAAGGAGAGGAGAAACATGGTCAAATTTAGAAGCTCTGCAAATGAGTCTGGCAGCGTTATTCTGAATTCGTTGGAGTCTGTCTAACATATATTTGGGAAGGCCGGCCAAAAGAGAGTTGCAGTAATCCAATCTTGAGAGAACCAGAGAGCATACAAGTGTCTTGGTTGCATCAGTTGAGAGACAGTGGCGGATAGAGCTGATTCTACGCAGTTCCAAATAGGCAACTTTACAGATATTCGAAATGTGCTGTTGGAAAAAAAGAGACTGGTCTAGGATTACACCAAGACTGCGAACAGAGGGAGAAAGTGAAACAGGTGTGCTATTGATCAGAACAGAGTCATGAAAGGAAGGATGTTGACGAAACTTCTTTGGACAGGTTATCATAAATTCAGTCTTATCATCATTTAATTGCAGCTTGTTGAGAGTCATCCAGTCCTTTAGGCCAGCAATGCACTCCTGTGTTTGAGTTACCAGTGCATCAAATTCAGCTACGGAAGCCGACTGATAAAGTTGTGTGTCATCAGCAAAGCTCTCATGCGACATCGCATGATGACTGATGACATCCGACACAGGAGCCGCATACAGCACGAAAAGAACAGGACCTAGGACGGACCCTTGTGGGACACCACATTTCAAGGCAGATACTCTAGAGTATCTACCATTTACACACACTTTCTGTGTACGATCTGACAGGTAAGACGTGATCTATGCTAGTGCAGTGTCACGAATACCAAAGGAAGTTTTAAGTCTGTTCAAGAGGATAGAGTGGTCTTTTCTTTCGCTCTTTTCTTTTTCTCTAATATTTGCATTGGGAAATGACATAAAACCAACTCCGATAATAAAGGAAATATTTCTGATAAAAGTAATGGGAACTTCCCCCTCTTTCTCACACATTGGGGGCGCCCCCATGATTTATTGCAATTGAGAGAAAACATGGGATGGGAATGACCACACTTTCTCGCAATCCCACCATTTCTCTCAAAGTGAGAGAAACCGTGGGATAACTAATAATCGTGGACTTACAGGGGTCATGCTAAAATATGTAAATGAGAAAAATAAAGTGTAAATAAATAATGACAAAAATGAGGTATACAGTTCTGGTGATACACACTGATGGCCACACTAACCTGCAGGTCTCTGATGACAGGATGGTCCTCAGAGCCAGGGAACATGATGCGCATACAGTATGAACGGTAATCCCAGAATGGGATGGTCACCTGACCGTATGTGTCACTCGTCAGCTCGGTCATGTCAGTCTGCAGCTCCGCAAATGCTGAAACACGATACTGACAATTACCCTTTCATTTGGTTGTCAGAACTATGTGATTGTGCCACTTTCAACAGGCTGTGCAACAGTTGCAAGGAAGTGACATTTCATTCATATTCAATGCTTTCCATCCACATGAAACCATTGGCATGGAAACTAATGAACGCATCAGCCATGGAAGACTGGTCAGCTGCATTTATGCAGCATGTCACTGTGTAGTATGTGTGCACCAGAGCAAAGACTAAAGTGAAAACTACAGATGTCTTTTTTTGTTTTTTCACTTAGGACTTAGTTCCTCTCTCAGTAATCTGTCAGGTGACAAATGGTGACACTTATCCCAGCTGGGGGGATGCAGTGTGGGGGTAGTAACGGGATTTTTCACAGTGATTTTCTTGTGTTTTTTGTAAGAAATCATTATTTACCTGTCTGCCAAATTTAAATTATGGTATAAATGCAGGGGGGAGGGGTGGGGTTTTTTTGGGGGGTAATATAGACCATTTTCCCTTCTTTGGGCCCTATGTATGACTTTTGGAGGTATATGTGCTTAAAATGGCACTACATCCACATATTTCATCACACAGTTATATTTCTTTATGTCTACAGAAAGGGAATAGATTGAGCGATTCCATGAAGGACTTTGAATTGGATTAATACCATAATAGCTTGTCACATGATCAAATACTTCCGGTGTACAGAAAATGCTCAAACGCGAGCAACTTGGTCACTGGTTGAAGGATTTCTTTATGTGCATGAGATAACTACTGACATGATTAAGGGTCTGGTGTTTGCCTTTGTCACATCTGACCTTGCAGTTGTGAGGAAAGCAGTGATGGCCATTTGGCAAAATGAAGAGTCCCATAAGAATGCAGTATGTCTTGGTTTGTTTCACTCCACTATGGGAAAACTCACAAGACATGATCATCGTTGGGCATCTGTGCCAGTGGCTCTTCCACTGAAACCTTAGTGGCCAGGAAACACAACAATCGTGCCATCAGAGCCCTCATCAGTGTTGGGAGCTCTGGGGAGACTTTTGTGGGACAGTTTCTCAAAAAACTCACCAGGTGCAAAGGAACTCTCCAAGGACGCAAATGGGCATCTTAAAACCCCAAAATGAAGACAAAAAAGTATGCTATTAATATAGGAAGTTCAAGACATAGGTTCTTAATGGCAAGAAAGGAAAGATAGTATGGTCTGATAGTGCATATGAACAACTCAGTGATACTTTCTGTAATTCAGTATGGATGACAAAAGTTAAATTTTGCAATTAACTCTAAACTGTCTGCTGTCTGTGTTTGCCAAACCTTTCTCAACAGCCAAAGAGGGGATTTTTTTGTTTGTTTTTGTTTTGTTTTTCAACACTGTCTGGATTCTTTAACTTCATCTGATGTTATTATGTGAGACAGGTAATTATGGACAGAAAATCTGACCAAAATATACAGCAGATACTGTAAAAAATATCCCTGCTGTGTATGTGGGTGTATGGACACATGAATCATTAACACTGTTGTTTTGTTTACCAAATAAAATGTTGTTGCAAATTGCAGCATCGCATTATTTGAAATTGTGGAGTTTGGGTCAGAAATAGAACATCCTGGATACACTTTTGCATTTCATTCTTGATTGCACAAGGTTGAACAACATAATATGAAGCTCTACAAACCCAATTTTAGTCAAATGGAACACTTCACTAATAACAACACACTATTTTTGCTGACCAAACACTTTTGCTACAACAGAAAAACAGTGCATTTTTTTTATTTAACCATACCCTGGTATGTTCATACCATAATTCATTTTTGGCAGACAGGTACACGTGGATGGAACATTGATCAAACGTTTTGGAAAACATAATGAAAAATCCCCCCCAAACCCCTACCAGGGCAAGGGGGAGTTATGGTCACCTGAAGGACTACAGTTCTTTGATACTGAAGAATGGCCCTGCAATGACTACATTCATTTTCATTTTATTCCAACACTGTATTTTGATACAATTCACACACACACACACACACACACACACACACACACACACATATCCACACATGCACAGATGCATGCACATGCACACATACACACATGTGCATATATCCACAGACATAGACACACATTGCACATGTACTCACACACACACACACACACACACACACACACACACTCATTAGCCACTCTGTGCTGTCACTTATTAACCACTCTGTGCTGTCAGCACTGACCTTCTTTACACTCATTAGCCACTCTGTGCTGTCAGCACTGACCTTCTTTACACTCATTAGCCACTCTGTGCTGTCAGCACTGACCTTCTTTACACTCATTAGCCACTCTGTGCTGTCAGCACTGACCTTCTTTACACTCATTAGCCACTCTGTGCTGTCAGCACTGACCTTCTTTACACTCGTTGGCCACTCTGGCCTCCAACATGTCCATCTGAATCCTCATCTTCTTCATCATATCATCATTGCGCCGTGACTTGACACGGTACAAGATGCACACGATCACCAACACAATCAGCAAGACACTGGCACCGACAGCAATGGCGATGATGGCGGGGAAGGACAACACCTCTGGTTCCTCATATCGCAGCACACCCACGGGAAACGTCAGGTTGCCCACAGTCACCTGTGATGACAAACACAGGTCACTGATCATTCAAACTCCATCACAAGACTAATGCATTGTTAACACACCAGTAAGTGATATATGGATATCATCTTTTCTAATATTCCAAGTTTGTTTTTTTTATAACTTCAAGGCCTGACTAAGCGCGTTGGGTTACGCTGCTGGTCAGGCATCTGCTTGGCAGATGTGGTGTAGCGTATATGGATTTGTCCGAACGCAGTGACGCCTCCTTGAGCTACTGATACTGATACTGATACTAACTGCTATGAGTTTTTGTTGTTGACAGAATACAAACAATTAAACCACGGCAGTTTACCCTCTTCCAAATCTGACTATTAAGTTCAACTGTTCTTTGGCACTACTAAAGCTGGCTTGTGCCAGACCTTTGTACCACTCACGGCCTCTTTCTCCCTTCCCGCCGCTTCTTTCCCACGCTTTCGCACTGTGCTGTTGTGTGTGTATCGAGCGGGCATGCTGTGTTTAGTGGTGTTAAAACTGATGTAATTTTTGACATCAAGTTTTCAGAAACTAGATATTTCTACATTTTGTTGTTTAATGTGTCTTGTGTAAGCTGGAAAAATTTGGGACAAAATATAGGTCTGTGAGTAAAGATTTTACTTGTTATTTCAAGTGTGTGTAACTGCTGTGTGCTGGGGTTCACTGAGCCAGCCAGTGAAGATCCCTCACCCGCGGTGCACTGGTGAGTGTTGATGCTGACACGCTTGGGAGAGGGAGGGGTGGCTGGGGCCGGGGGCATAATATTTATTTGGCTTTAATCTGAGACCGTATATTTTTTTTTTAATGATAATAACAATACAAATAATAATAATAAAGTGGTGTAAGTTGTTGAAGTAACAGATGATTGTATGTCATTTGGAATAATGATGAAGAAGTAGAATAAATACGTTACTGTTGTAGCAAATAATTGTTTGTATATCAGCATTACTTATCAGTTAGTCGTAGAATCAATTAGTTGTAGCAACAAGCAGTTGTCTGTCATTCTTATTGTGGAAAGTAGTAGTTGTTTCAACAACAAATACTTGTTTGTCGATATTATCTGTTTTGTTCGTGTCGGTTTTATTTTGGGGGGTCGATTCCATCTGAGATGGATCAAAGTGATCATTCACTATCTGAACATTTAGAGCGTTTAAATTCCTTATGCAGACTGTGTGGGAGAAGGTCCAAGAGATCAGAAAAAGATAGGAGCAAACAATAGAAAACATGTGTCAGTGTTGCTTCAGAGATCAACACGTTTTTCAGCTTGAATGTGTTGGAAGATTCGGAGGGAGTGCACTCAAACTCGATCTGTGCTTCTTGTTTCACAAAGCTACAATTTCTACCAAAACGTGAAAACGCATCCACAACAATAGCCCGCACGTCAGCAGATATTGAAACACTGTCATATTTGTGGTGTCACTTTGACCCCAGTGTCCCAGCCAGCCAGTGTGCAGCTTGTTCACATTTTCAACAGCAGAGCAAAGGCGGACGACCAGAGAAAAAACAAAAAAAAAGTTTCAGTTTAAGACCAAGCCCCCAACCAGACCACCGGCCTGTTCAAGACATTTCCTTTTCTGACACCTTGAATTCCACTTCAACGCCAGTTAAACATTTTAAAGTTGCACCTAAACGGCTTAGGCGAGTTCGCTCTGGTGTAGATAAAGCACTGTCTCCATTCAAAAATCACATTCTGAGGCCTTTGAGTCGTCTGAAGGCCCAGTGACGAAACCAGAGGAAAGGTATTTCACAAAATGTGCCTACATTAAGCTGTCAAAGTCCAAAGATAGAATGACCATCAAGTGCCAAACTGGTGGACAACCACTCATCTTCCAAAAAATAAGGAAACCCCAGAAAAGATCATCACAGGCCCCAACACCATGGAGAAAGAAGAGAGCAAAAGTTATGAACAAAATCCGGCTGAATGTATCCGGAGACACGGAACAAGATGCAGCCAAGCAACAGGGCACAGAACTGAAGACAGCATGTAAGGCACGGAAACAACTGGTCCTTAGTGAGGCCCAATGTGCCCCAGTGTCTGTAACAGCAGAAGAAGGTGCAGCAACGCGTTCAATACTAGGCATCAGTTTGACAAAATATAGAACGCTGAAATGTCTCTACAGAAGGCTTGGGGTACATTACGCCAGTGAAAAGAAAGAAAAAGCAGCACAACTGAAAGCACAGCATGCAGGAGTAGAAGGCCAGATGAGAACTCTAGAAATCTGGAGTAAGGATGCAAAGGAGATGGAGCTGGTTCCAACACCTTGTGCAGGAATCAAGAATGTCCCAGATTATGTTACCAAATTGCTGGATGATTATGACAGTCAAGGTCGACTGTCATGGCATGATGGCAGCATTCCTGAGGACGAAATTTGGATTAAGATTGGCGGTGATCATGGTGGTGGGTCATTCAAACTGATGCTCCAAGTAGCAAACCTAGTCAATGCCAATTCCAAGTTCAATACTTGTGTCTTTAATATTGCTGAATGCAAAGACACTCCAGAGAACTTGAGAAGGCTACTAGGTCCATACAAAGACCAAATCACTGAACTTGAGACCATGCAGTGGAGAGGCAAACAAACAGGCGTTTTTGTCTTCGGGGATTATGAATTCTTGACCAAACTGTATGGCTTGTCAGGTGCACAGGGAATCCATCCATGTCTGTACTGTACGGCAACAAAATCAGTGATCCAACACCCCCCCCCCGAATGCAATGAAGGAAGCATCAAACTAAGGTCAGTCGCTCAAATCAAGAGCGATTACATGAAGTATCGCCGTGCAGGAAAAAACAAGAAAAATGCACAGTTGTACAACAATGTGGTCAGACAACCAGTATTAGGACATAGATCTGGAGCAGGTGACACCACCCTACCTTCATATCTTGCTGGGCATTGTCAAGAAACATCACGACCTGTTGGAAGAACAATGTCATAATTTGGATGAACAGCTAGCAAAATCAGTTGCCAGTGATAGAGACGGTACCCAATTTGACAGCTTCTCTGCACCATTTCAGAAACATGTCATGGACATCAAGAAGCTCAGGGGGCAGCAGAGTTATCTGAAAAATCTCAACTGCCAAGCAAAATGCAAGAACAGCAAACAGCTTCAGAAAAAGATTGAGAAACAAAAAGAAGTTATCAAAGAAACAAAAACAAAAATGACTTCATTGCCAATTCGAACTGGGCCAATTGCTGCAAATCTGGACAAGACTCTGCAGGAAAACAGGATCTGTCCCCAAGCTTACCATGCAAGGGCATTGGTTGGGAACCACTGCAACAAATATTTGAATGAAGACGTGTACAGAAGTATCTGTCAGAGTGTCATTGACAAGACTGGTGAGGTCACCAAAAACAAGGACATTCAGGAAAGGGCCAAAGTTATCTGCGGTAAATTTACTCATTTGAACTCTTTTTTTTTCATATGTGCATCAGCGCATATCACACCAACAAGCCATCTGTGAAGAT
>NC_134883.1:37212488-37214988 GCF_041734735.1 Babylonia areolata
GTGTGTGTGTGTGTGTGTGTGTGTGTACGTGCGCGCGCACGTGTTCTTTCGTTTACTTTATCAGGAACTTTTCTGTTGTTGATCATAACAACTTTGACAAGGGTAACTTACCTAAAAGCATCACACACACACACACACAAACATCTGTCTCTCAAAACACACACACACATCCTCTCTCTCTCTCTCTCTCTCTCTCTATATATATATATATATATATATATTTACACTACACTACATTACATAACACATTTTGCAGCCATTCACTGTTGTGTGAAGAGTTGCTTCGGTACTTGGTCAGCACTTTCTGTGCATACGTGTGTTGATGAATCAGGAGCGATACCATCTTCGCGCCATGTGTAGCTACCTGTGGTGATGCGTGGTGTGTGTGGAGGATGCAGAGAAAGGGGACGGGAGGGGAGGGGAGGGGGAGGGTGACTGGTGCTCTGTAAATAACATTATGTGGTTTGTGGGAGGTGGCAGCTGCGCTATTCTCTCGCTAAGCATGCTTCCAGACAGACACTTGCAGACACAGCGGGCACAGTTTAGAGTACTGGTCAAACAGTGAGATTGCGCTCATTTTGATTTCTCACCCTCCGACATCGTGGTGTGCCGGATTCTGAACTAAATGTCTCAGACGGAACTTCTGTGAAACATAAATGGTTACAATACACATTTAAAAAATCATTCTACTACTATTCATGTTTTATACAAATATACACACACATACCCCCCACCCCCACCCCACCCACCCACACACACACACACAAATACTCCTAACACCTTAGAAGAAAAAGAAACAAGCACATAACGTATATTTCTTTCCAAATGTACGAACATACAAAATACAAAGCATAATATAATCTAAAACAACAACAGGCTGCATGGAATCCAATAGCATCATACACCGATGACATGTATGAACTCACCAATACTTCAGGCAGTTCCCCGCCCACCACAGAGTGTGGCTGTGAGGAAGGTGGCTTACAGGTGACGATGGTGGCTGCCACGTTGACCTCAGTGCAGTTGTCCTGACCAATGGTGATGGCCACGTCATGGTTCCTCAGGGGGCCCAGCCTTGTGCCCTGACCAACACCAACCACACCTCTGCTGCTCTCTGGCACTCAATTTCTATCCTTACCGCCATCAGTCTTACAGGTGGTCTCTACCAGAAAGATATCTTTTACAACAATAAATGAACTGTAACATTTAAACAATAATTTATTAAAAAAATCAAACCATCAACATATTTGATTTAATCATAACAAATCTGTGCAGTTACCCAAAGATAAAGGTATTTTACAATGCCAGAAAATTCTTATTTCTTATGAGACAAAGTAGCCTTCAGTTTAAGAAATGTTTATCCACATTAAACTGATGTCCAAGTTCCAATGCACAAAATATACAGTTGGTGCATGCTGTAACCATTGAACATAATATATAATACATTAAGACAAACAATAGTATTCGACCTAATTAACACACACTCCACAGGGAAAACAGCCCTAGTTTAAAAAAACAACAACAACAAAACTTATTACTTCCAATGTCATGCACTTTTTTCTTTCTAAATCAGTTGCTCTGTGTGTGTGTAGGAAGGAAGGAATTTTTGTTTAATGTCCCGTCACACATATCGGTGATTGAAGACATTTTGTAAAAGTATTTATGAATACATCTGTGTATTATCGGTTAGAAGGGGTGGGAGATGTGGACGAATGGAGGGTTGGGGGAAACTGGGCAAATGAGGGTAAAAATGTGGGTGAAATTTGAAAGAAAAACAAAACAAAACAAACAAACAAACAAAAAAACTCCTCTAAATACAGTTACAGGAAATTACTTAAAGTGTGTGTGTGTGTGTGTGTGTGTGCGCACGCGCGTGCATGTGTGCGTGCGTGCAAGCACATGCATCTTTATGTGTTGTCAGCTGTTTTGGCATTTGTTTCTCCTTGTTTCTGTCTGTGAATTTGTGTGTGGGTGGCATTGTGAAGACACAACCTGAGTGTGGAAATCTTACGTGCCCTAAATAAAATTCATTCCTTCACATGAATAAACTGTGATGAACAATCTCTACAGCACAGTTAGGCCATGAAGCCAAGTGGGGATTGTCCCCTCCTTACTTCAATGACCAACAGTTCATTCTTCTGCTGGTGCACTTTCTGGCCACCCTCAAAGTGCAGGAACTGCGGGTCAGGGAACACTTCCATCATGCGGTGATCCTCATAGCTGAGGTCTGTAAGGTTCCTCAGGGACTGCACCCCATCCAGCCTGAAGCCGTACGACAGGGCCTGTGACTTGTCCTTCAGCTCCTCTCCTGGAATGGGCACTGGTGGCGTCAGACACACCATGTGCTTCCCATCCCGAGACCTCTCACACATCTGTTGGCAATAAAGGTTGGGGTGCATCTGTTAGGGTTCTCCTCAAACAGTCATCTTAAGAAACACTCTCCTTAAACATTATCTATCAGACACTTTCCTCAAACATTTACCAAATACTCATCAAACAT
>NC_134883.1:37219988-37299988 GCF_041734735.1 Babylonia areolata
AAGGGAGGCTGTAGTGAGCATGGAGGTCACATGTGGGGTGGCCGAGGCGAGAGTTCCCCACAGAGATGAACTATTGGCCAAGGAGGTCGGCCTGACCAACAAATAGTCAATCCTGCCTGTCAGGGCAGCCTGTTCCACCCTGTGAGATGTGCTGGGCTGGATCCAGGGGGGAGAGGACGAGAGGTTGCGCCCTGGTCCTCCCGGCAACCCAGCATGCACCACAGGTAGAATGGGGGAATCCACCTGTGGGTGCCAACCATCCTGTGACACCAGGGTAGGCAAAGGAGAGGTCCCCCCCCCCCCCACCCCAAGCCAGAGCTTTTTTCCCCACTGAGGGAGATGGGGGTATAAGGACTCAGCAAGGGAGGGAGGAAGGGACACACTGAGGACCTTCTCAGAACAGTGACTGAGATAGAGGCCAGGTACAGAATCCCAATATGAGGACGTGTCCTGCCCTGTGTCCACACAACTGGGAGAGTTGTTGCTCACAAATTCCCCATCCCACTGGGACAACTGGAATGTGAATGTCTGTATATGTGAGTGCCTGTCTCTGCTGATGACTAATGTCTTGAAAAAATGTTCTTTTTTCAGTTATCAAATGCTTTGGGGGTTTTGTTTTCATAAAGCATCTTTTATGACTTGATTACTGTAAAATGCTTTGAACATTCAGACAGGTACATCCTCATCCTCTCGCCACAAAACACAAGGGACATAACTCCTACCTGGTGACATTCAGACAGGGTATGTCAGTTCCTATCATACATAACTCCTACCTGGTGACATTCAGACAAGGTATGTCAGTTTCTATCATACATAACTCCTACCTGGTGACATTCAGACAAGGCATGTCAGTTCCTATCATGACACTGATGGAGGTGCCAGCGTCCATGTGGTTGCCCACAATGGTGACCCGTGTCCCGCCGTCCATGGGGCCACTGCTGGGAATGATGTCCATGATCTCTGGTTCCTGCACACCCAAAACCCTGTGTCAGTGCACACCTAACACCCTGTGTCAGTGCACATCCTGTGTCAGTGCACACCTAACAACACCCTGTGTCATTGCACATCTAACAACACCCTGTGTTAGTACACATCTAACAACACTGTGTCAGCGAACACCTAACAACACTGTGTCAGTGCACACCTAACAACACTGTGTCAGTGCACACCTAACAACACTGTGTCAGCGAACACCTAACAACACTGTGTCAGTGCACACCTAACAACACTGTGTCAGTGCACACCTAACAACACTGTGTCAGTGCACACCTAACAACACTGTGTCAGCGAACACCTAACAACACTGTGTCAGTGCACACCTAACAACACTGTGTCAGTGCACATCTAACAACACTGTGTCAGTGCACATCTAACAACACCCTGTGTCAGCGAACACCTAACAACACTGTGTCAGTGCACACCTAACAACACTGTGTCAGCAAACACCTAATAACACTGTGTCAGTGCACACCTAACAACATCCTGTCAGTGCACACCTAACAACACCCTGTGTCAGCGAACACCTAATAACACTGTGTCAGTGCACACCTAACAACATCCTTTGTCAGTGCACACCTAATAACAATGTGTCAGTGCACACCTAACAACATCCTTTGTCAGTGCACACCTAACAACACTGTGTCAGTGCACACCTAACAACATTGTGTCAGTGCACACCTAACAACACCCTGTTTCAGTGCACACCTAACAACACTGTGTCAGTGAACAGTCTGGGCACACTGTGCAGGAGTACAGGGAGGACGTGTCAGATGTTTAATTCCTTGTTTGCTCTTTTGTTTATTTAGTCTTTGACATCACTGCTTTTGTTTGTATGGTGTGAGTGAAAAGATGCATGTGTGTAATTTTTCAATGGCCCTATGGTGCACACGAAATAGATTTCTTGCATTGACTTCCAGTAAGTTCTTCACTTGTATAGTTCAGAGTCATAAAATTGTGTGCCAGTCAGCTAAATTTTGTCCAAGGTCGTTGTATTCATAGCACATGGACTGAAAATAGTTTTAGAACAAAACACACACTACTGAGGTCCTTTTCAAACAAAAGTAACAGTGTATTCTCATCCCCCTCTTCCATCTCTTATCTTTTAAAAACTGTTTTCTCCTGTTTCATGTGAGATCTAGCATGGAATGTGGATGTTGTAACGATTTTATCTTGTGAATTTCAAAGTCATTCTAACACTATTCATTTATCAAAAGAAACTCTGTTCCTGTTCCATGTTGGTCCTCTGGTCAAGATCATTCTCTTTTTCCTACACAAGAACAGTCATCACGAGTTTGGTCATCTGCCAGCTTCAGAAACATACCATACAGTTGTTTCCCTTCGGTAAGTCAATTGAGGCTAACTCACTGCATCCTCAGTGAATTTCTAACCGATAGATATAGTTCCTCTGTATACTTTCTTGAATGCTGTGTTTGTGTGTGTGCATCTGTGTTGTGTGTCTGTGTATGTGTGTATGCGCATGTGTGTGCGTGTGTGTGTGTGTGCCCACATGCATGTGCATGTGTGTGTGAATGTTATCTCACGCATGTGCAGAGAGAGAGAGAGAGAGAGAGAGAGAGAGATAGAGAGAAGTATAACTGACCACATAGTGAAACTCTTTGGATGAGATGCCACTGTGTGTGTTTCCAACAATGACTCGAACATGACCCTTCTGAGACTGCATGCTGGCTGCTCCAGTGACGCAGACAATCCTGAAACAGTTAATGGATCATGTGCTTAGCATGGGTGTAGACAAGACAGTAAACATGCCTGTGTTCAGGTATGTCAGCAAACATCTGTACAGGGGAGAGAGAGTGGAAGGGGGAAGGGGGTGAGAGAACTCAGAACTCAGAACTCAGAAAGTTTAATGTACATCAGCCTTGGGCCACAATACAATGGGGAAGGGTGGATCGGTGAGGTTGCATATAACATTGTGTTATCCATAGCAATAACAACAACAAAAGCAAAAACAAGTACAAACTGAATGAATATATACTTAAACAATGTGCCCATCATATAGTATAAAAAAAATTTAAAAAATTCATCTTTGCATTTTGCGTTTCAGTTGTGGGTGAATGCACACAAGCATATATGTGTGCATGCATGTGATGTCTGCATGCATAGGCCGATTCAATTAGGCATCTGAACAAGGCATTGGATGAAAAAAGAAGAAATTATTTTGTTGATTCTTTCTTTTAAAATGCTCCTACACTAAATTCATATTCTTGGTTAATATCAGATAATTTTCATATATTACATATCTCTTGCATTGCTTTCATCTCATTCTTTGCTGTTACATATAATATAAATGTTCTGTTGCATTTATATCTGTTGTACTGTCTACTTTTTATGACTGCTGCTTGATGAATAAGTGTATAGTTTAGATGAATTCAATGCCTTGTTTCCATAAAATGTGATGAATGTCATTTCTCATACTTGGTCATTTGGTTTAATTGTCCATAATGTAAAATGAAATAGATGCACTCACACAGTCAGCAAAAAAGCCCCTTAAAAAAAGAATAAAGAAAATGAAGAAGCAAGAAGAAAGTAGGTGAAAGAAATGTTGGAAATATTTTTCTCTCAAGTCCTGGAATATAACACTGTAAGAAAAAAGAATAACCGTGCTAATATTCAGAAGCAAGAATATAAGTGTGCTGACAGTCTCTATGGCACATTCATTCTAGACTGAGAGAGAGAGAGAGAGAGAGAGAGACAGAGACAGAGACAGACAGAGAGAGAGAGAGAAACAACACACTGGATTTTGAGAGACAGAGACAGACTGAAAACAAGTGATGTGGATAACACATTACACTGTAACTCTCCAGCATGACAAATAAAGGCAAATGCCAGCAACGGAGAACCACAAGTAACAGACATTACGGCATGAACAGACACTTACTTCTTGGGAGCCACAAACTCCTGAACCACACACTCCACCCCATCTACATCCACTTTGACATCGTCCTCTTGGATACCCAGGTTTTTGCCAATCACTGTCAGCCGAGTACCTCCCTTGCTGGGGCCTGAATCAGGATGGATCTGTAGCACACGCATTTCAATCATTTTATTTCAATAAACCTTCACATTCTAACAGTACACAATGTGGTACAACAGTATATTATACAAGTGTGAGTGACATTCCATCCACACAAACAAGGTTACTTGATTGCTCAAACTGGATTAAAAAATACACACTTGACGCACATGTACAGAGAGTAATAAATCAACAACAGTCTAACCCATAGCAAAATAATACAAAAATACAAAAAAATATAAACAATACCCTGTAAAGTTAACTGAAACTGAGACTTACTGTACCAAGCCTTAAAAAAAAACCCAAAAACAAGAGGTAAAGCCTTTACAGCTCATGTGTGATTCCTGCCGAATGAAACTGAAAACATGGGTGGTGGGGAGGGAGAAGGGTGAGGGTAACCAGTGCTCAGTCTTAGAATATTTTTGTATTGTATTGTATTGTATTGTATTGTATCATACACCTTGTCACAACAGATTTCTCTGTGTGAAATTTAGGTTGCTCTCCCTAGGGAGAGTGCATAACTAGAGTGCAGCATTACCCCTCTTTTTTGTCTGCCAATGTATATGCTTTTCCTATTAAAGGGGATTTTCCTGTATAATTTGCCAGTGACAGCTCTGATCAGTGGGCTGGACACATAACCTCCCATGTAATATATATATATATATATATATATATATATATATATGTTCCCGTGTCTTCATCATGGCTTTCTGTCACAGAAAGATCACAAGAAACATTCCAAAACTGATATTTGGTAACCTCATATTTTAGCTGAATTACTGCAATAAGAAGGTCTACAAACAGTGTAAGTTGATTCAAATAATTTCTTAAACTTACCTTCAAAATATAAATTTGTGTAGATCTGTTGAATCATTTCACTAATATCCAGACAATCATTTCACTAATATCCAAACAACTCAAAGTGTATCTTTGTATCTGTCAAACTGTTAACATATTCCAGTGTTTCCATGACTTTACCATTCAGATACTTCATAAGAAATGTAGACAGGCTTAACGTATGCAGAGCGATTCCCACAGTGACAGACTTTTCACTCAAGCTGGCTGCAGTCAAACAGAATTTTCAGTATATTCATTCTAGTCCAAATCAAATCCAATTATGGTGCTTAGAGCCTCACCGACCATTGAGGCCATATGAAGGCTATTGCCACATCATTCTAGTTAAGTTAATACCCTCTTTAAAATATTTAAATGCTACAAATATGTCATGGTATTGTTGGTGTCACTCTGTGTGTTTTGTCCAACAAACTAATGCTGATCTGGAGACTAAATGAAATAAACTGTTGACGATCCAGAAATACGGTTTAGTCCAGAGGACTTACAACCTATAATTGGTATGAGTGGAAATATTTTTTTTCTCTATGTTCAACCCAAATTTGGTACTGAGAGTTGAAGTATTTCCAAGAAAATTAATTTCTGTAAGCTATCCAAAGACACACGCACACACACGCACGCACACATGTACACACACACACACACACACACAAACTGAAACAGGGTAAAGTACAAAGACTCACGTTGTGTGTAAACACACACATGAGCCAAAAACAATATGGAAAATGATTAACATTCCTGACATCAAAAGTCACATGGTTTCTGATTTCAAAATGGTAGACCATGCATTACATTCATCTTAAAATCTATAAATCATTGAAGATGCCAAATCAGAATCTAAGAAAATTACCAGCTGTGACTTAATCTTTAGCCAGCATATTCATCAAACACTGGAAGAATACAACACATAAGATTAATAAGTTTGATGGTAACATATGATTATTAAGTCTGATTACAGAGTTCATTGATGAAAAATAGGAGGTATGATACAGAATGAACTTCTGCAATGAACTTCTGATTTCATAAAAAAATAAAATTAAATTAAAAAAAGAAAAGAAAAAAAAGTCATGATTAATAAACAATGTAAGCACTGTTTTGTTTTATTTCTAATATTGTGATGTAGACTATATGATGATACTCAGCAAGATACCAGATATGGGGGAAAAACAGCATAAACTAACAGCTGCCTGAAACATTGTACATTTTGAAAGGAATGTCAAAACACACATCTAAAACTGTCTGAAACACTACATTTTGAAAGGAATGTCAAAACACACATCTAAAACTGCCTGAAACATTGTACATTTTGAAAGGAATGTCAAAACACACATCTAAAACTGTCTGAAACACTACATTTTGAAAGGAATGTCAAAACACACATCTAAAACTGTCTGAAACACTACATTTTGAAAGGAATGTCAAAACACACATCTAAAACTGCCTGAAACACTACATTTTGAAAGGAATGTCAAAACACACATCTAAGTGAAGATGATTCAGAACTCCCTGTGTGTAGACTCATACAAGTGACACACCATTGCACAGCATCCTGTGAAGTGTTTATGTGGAAAACTGTTCTTTTTTCAGCCTGAATGGAATTCTGTATTTGTTAGCACTGGCAGAAAATAAACAGCTGTGCAGTGCACTGTGTGGCAGGCATCAGCACCAGCACCATGATGCTATCTGGCTGCAGACAGTATCTCTAACTCTGAAGCTAAGGGCAATGGGTGCAGGGTGGGATGCAACATTTGCAGGGAGAAGGTGGATGTGCATTGTGCATGCTGCTCAGAAAGGAATAGTCATGTCTGAATGTTCATGCTGTACATAGGAAGAACAAAACACACAGACTGCATGCGTGTGAAAATATGTGTGTGCTGGTGTGTGTATTTTATTGCTTATTTCACATTAATACAAATGGTGAACTAGAGGCAGTATACTATTATTTCAAAAACTACAATGAAATGGTATGCTTGCATCCCTGTTGCAATAAAACATATATTAATATGCATACATTTCAATCTCCCTCCTCACAAGGTAACATTACATTTTCACTTGCTTAGGGTTGGGTGAGAGTGAGCCAATCTTCATTTCAGTTACATAATCTGAGATTCTTCATATGCTACAAAGAGTAGCGTATCTAGCTTTCTTCACAAATTAGTACTGCATCATGACACGACCATCCCAGACAGCAGTTTGAATTTATGGGTTCTACGTTGTGAAACATCCTTTGTGACAAGAAAGACAGCAGGATGATCAGACAACAAGGAAACAAAGAACAAAGAAGACAAGGGAGACGGACACCACAGCCCCAGCTGGTTACCAAGGTGATGGTGGGGTTGGGGCAGACAGTGGCAGGAGACAGCCAGGTGGCCGAACAGAATTTCTCTGTGCTGCACTTGAGGTTGCCGCACCAGCCACAGTGGTACTTGCTGTCCACTGTGAAACACTCACCACAGCTCCCTGCCATCGCTGAACACTTGTACATCACCACTGCAACACACACACTCCCTCATATATCTACACTTTGACAAATTTAAACATACATTTATTGCTGAACACTTGTACATCACCACTGCAACACACACACTCCCTCATATTTGTACACTTTGACAAATTTAAACATACGTTTATTGCTGAACACTTAATTGTACATTACCACTGCAACACACACACACTCCTTCATATATCTACACTCTGACAAATATAAATATACATTACTATCATTCACATATAACTATCTACACTTTGACAAATATAAACATACATTTATTGCTGAACACTTGTACACCATCACTGTAACACACACATTCCTTCATATATATACACTTTGACAAATATAAATATGCATTTACAATCATTCACAAATATTTACAGTTTGACAAATATAAACATACATTTACAATAATTCATATCTATCAACAGTTACAATCATTTGCATATCGACACTTTGAAAAGTATAAATATTTATTTACAATCTTTCACATACATTTACAATCATTTACATATATCTACTGTCTGACAAATTTAAACATCCATTTATAATCAGACACATTGCAAACAGACATACATTCATTATACACATTAAGGCTTCATACATACAGATAACTGCTTGTACACATGGTGGCACTGATGCAGATCAATGTGAACTGGACCCTGATTTATACATGTTCATATAAAATAACATGCACACAAACATTCACTTTAGTTAAGTAATGGCACATACATTATACAGGCATTACCAAAATTCTTTAGTACTTATTTAACTGATACAATGAAATATGAAAACTGACAGCCACAAATCCAAATTTAGGTGTATCTCAAAGTAAAACATTTATCTGGCTCTGAGGTGTGACATACAGTGCAGTCACACATGTACATACAAAAGGTAACTATAGACAGTCCCCCCAAATCCACCAAACCTTGCACTCCATCAGGGTTATCCAGAGGGTGACTGCCGGCCCCCCAGTAGACCTTGAAAGGAACACTGTACAGGCTCACATTGCGGTGGTAGTTGAACTGTGGCAAAAACAAAACAAAACAAAAAACAAAAAAAAAGGTCATTTTCAAAAGACCTTAAAATAGCATTTCACAAACATACACACATGGTAGTTCAACAAACAGTTTCAGTTTCTCAAGGAGGCATCACTGCATTCGGACAAATCCAGGCCTTAAGTGCATGCATATATATATTTTGTGTTCTCACCACTGTGGATTTCTTCCACAGAATGTTGCCTGTGATGATATGTTTAACCGCCATTTAACAATGACCCACTTTGTGCCTGTGGTACTGCAAGAGAAACCGCTGAACATTATTTATCATTTTGTCAATACTTTCAAATACAATCTCAACTTAATCATTGTTGAATAGTCCAACTGGGTTGTTGTTACTACTTCTGTTTTTTGTTGTTGTTTTTTTGTTCTGCTTCAATAAAAACATGAGACATTGTTAAATGGCAGGTTTAGTGTTAAAAAAAGCAATATGCAGTAAAACAGATATGTTCTAAAATAACTCATACATTAAAACAAAAGTTTCCAAATATTCTTGAGATATCTAATTATGCACTGACACCACAGACAATGACTTTAATAACTAAGATTGACAGCTTTGATATCAAGGGATTAGGATAAATACAAAAGGATTATGGGAGCATATTAGGATCATAGTGATAATCACAGGGAATTTTACAGGGAAGTATAACAAAAACAGATGATGATACCAAGAATAAAAAAAATGGGTAGAACAAGCACAACATATTTCATCACAAATGAGGTTTAAAGATATCTTAAAAAGAAGAAAAAACACAATAAAAGTACAGTGACAATAAATTAAACTGTGCCACTTACAGTTAGGGGACTGCACTCTATGAGCACTTTGTTGTCATGCACAGGCTTCACTTTAGCAGGGACAGTCTTCCCTGTGTCGATGTTAAACTCGCATCGCAAATCATTCTGAAAGTCCTGCAAACAGAGAGAAAAAAACATGGTGGCATGTCACTGCAATGCTGCTGCAAACACACTTCAAAATGTGTCACAAACACAATACATGATAATGTATCATTACCCTGATCAGTGCAAATTCCCTCACATTTTATATGGGTTGTGTCCCCTTGGCCTATTCCTGGACTTCATCAGGGCATGCGGAAAATAGTGGCATGCATGTAGGTGTCTGTGTGATTGAAGATGACAACTTCATTGTCAAACACCTACAAAACTCATATTGCAATAGTGAATGCTTCACACACAGAGATGAGACATGCTGTGTCAACAATAAAAATGTTCAAAATTTCATGCTGTCAGAATGTGTGGACTGATAATACGGTATCAGAAATTAATTTTCCCCAAATAAACTTCTCTTTCATTATCAAATCATTAAAAAGGAACTGTTCTAATCAACAATTCTCTTTGATTATCAATGTGTGTGTGTGTGTGTGTGTGTGTGTGTGTGTGTGTCTGTGTGTGTGAATAGAACAGAACAGAATAGAATAGATTTTATTGTCGTGAAACCGTAAGGTTTATAAGACACAAGTGCAATGGTAAATAAATGAATGAATGAAAAACACACAATTAATCAATCAGCTAATGCAGTAAATTGCAGCAGCATTCATAAACAAATTTTCCTAATCTTGTTTGTATATATTCATCATCTGTTAGCATCACCTGACTGGGAATATTTCCTGTGTTATTCGAATTTTGAATATCTTTTAAAAATTATTGCCTTAAGATTTTATATTTAATACAATGATCAAGAAGATGGATTTCGTCTTCCAGGATGTTACACTTGTTGCACAATCTGTCTTCTTGTGGAATATTTAAATATCTACCTTTCTCAATCTTTAGGTCATGCACGCTTTTTCTGAGTTTCGTTAAAGCTTGTCTGTGTTTTGTATCTGATATATTTAAAAGATAGGTTTCAGTTTTGTACTCTGCTACAATCGTATTGTAAAATTTTAGCTTTAATGTTTTTTCTCTTTTCTCTTTCCAGTATTTGATAATTTTTTATATATGACGTATTTCAGTCTATGTATGCTGAATGTGAATTGGTTTTTCCAAATGTGATCGAGGCCTATAATTTCGAGTATCTTTCTAACAAATATCAACCATGGCGAAGTTGTGTTTTCTTGTTGGTACATGGACTTATATATTTTGTTGATGAGGGAAGTTTCTGGTAACTGAATAATGTGAATCCAATATGTAATAATTTGACACATTATCTTTAAACTTATTGTGAATCTGCCCAGTTCACCTAACACAGGAAGCACCATAGCTTTTTTGTGTACTCCAAGTATTTGCTTACAGAATTTAATGTGCAATTTTTTTATGTGGAAACTTATTCAATAAGCAGTCGTCAAAAAGATGTGCTAAATCGAAAGAATCATCCGGTTTGACTTGGCAAGGTAACCATACCTCTGATAGATATGGTACCTGGATTGATGTTGATATTTTTTAATGTTCTTCGTAAAGTATGCAATGCTTTGTTTGCTTGTTTAGTTAGGTGTTCCTGTGCTCTTATCAGACTTCCACTTTTGTGGAATATAACTTCTAAATATTTATATTCTTCTGCTGTTTGTATTATATCTTCCCCACAGTAAAAATATATTGGTACTTTTGGGTCAGATCTTCTAAAGATTACCACTTTCGTTTTTTCTCTATTAATTTTTAATCCCCATCTATGGCAATATGTGTTCAAATTATGTAATTTTTGTTGCAATCCTTTTCTTGTTAAAGACAGAATAACCAGATCATCAGCATAAAGTAAACATGGTACACTGCTCGGTGAAACAGCATTGAACTTTGGAGAATCGTTACTTTCCACAGATTTTACAATATCATCTATGAAAATATTAAATAAAGTTGGGCTTAGTGTATTGCCCTGTTGTACACCCTTCTGTACAGTTATTTCTGTGCTGAGACCTTCGTATGAATTTATTTGAATTTTGGAATGATCATACATGTCTTTAATTATATCAAAGCATTTTCCAGTTATGCCCATTCTTTTCAACTTTAGGAACAGGGCATTGTGCCAAACATTATCAAAGCCTTTTTCAAAATCCACAAAACAACTGTATAATCTACCATTTTTTACTTTTATTACTTCATTAATGATCTTTTTTAGAATGAAGATTTGATCAGTTGTTCTGTAGTGTTTCCGAAATCCAATTTGTTCCTTTGTTAGGCGTTCACCTTGTTCTAGGTACTCAGTTATTCGATTATTTAATATTGTGCAGAATACTTTTCCTAAGCTATTGGTTAAGGTTATTCCCCTATAATTATTTGGATCTCCCGGGTTCCCATTTTTATACAATGGAATGCTTAAACCATTTTTCCAACATTCTGGATATATACCTCGTGTGAAAATAATGTTCAACATTTTTTGAATGATATGGATAGTTATTGGAAGACTTGTTTTGACCATTTCGTTTGTAATGCATCCAATCCTGGTGATTTATTATTTTTCTGATGCTTGCACGCTTGCACGCTTTCTTGATTTCTTTGTTTGATATTGTTAAGTTGATATTTGAAAGCAGACTCTCATCTATTTGACTCTTTTTGAGTTTGTTTCTGATTTTTTGCCTTTGTTTTTCTTCTATATTCACCTCTTTGCCAATGAGCTTTTCCAGATGTGAAATCCATATGGATGTATTCAACTGATATTTGCCTGTGGCATTCTCGCCTGCAGTCTGTAAACTTTTTAATGTTTTCTAGGCGGTGTTCGGATCTTTATAAAGGACGTCGTTGATTTTATTCGCAAGATCATTTGTGTACATTCTTTTCTTTCGTCTTAACAGTCTATTATAGATCTTACATTTGGAAAAATATTTTTTGCATAGGGATTTATTATATGGATGCCTATTTATGGCATTCAGTATTGATCTAAGATCTTTCCTGTGTTCATAACATTCTCTATCAAACCATTTTTTAACATTTTTTCTTTTGCACTTACGAACGTTTGTTTTCTTCCTAAGACTTACATTAGCTACAAATTTCATCATTTGTGTAAAATCATTAATAGTATTGTTTAGTGCTAGTTTAGAAATACCAGTTTCATTTTCAATATACGTATCTAATCTTTGTTCTATTTGAACAAGTTGGGTTTTTATCCATGGCATTTCAAAAGCTCTTAAATATTTCTCGTCTGAGAAGGCATCCCATAAGTATCGGTGCGTGACATCTTCAGCTTTAAAAGTTTCTTTTCTTGACGTTTTAACTGATACCGAATTCCTTTCTGATTTTGTCGAAAATCCAGTTACGAAAAACTTAATTCCATCGGACAGTGATCTGAAAAAGATTTAAGGGGATGAACTTTCATATGTAAGATGTCTTTTTTCATAGTGTTAGAACAAATAAAATAATCAACAACACTACAGCCATTTGGACTATAGCATGTAAAGTGTCCATCTAAATCACCCAGTGTTCTTCCATTGAGGATACACAAATTATTGTCAATGCATATGGACACCAGTCTTCTACCAGCTTTTTGCACAGAGCCATCCATTGAATTTCTGTTGAATATCAAATCACAATGATCATTATAAGGTAAGTTACATCTGTTGTTTTCATGTTCCATTTGAATGAAATCTGGAATCCCAGCTGTTTGTGCACTGAAATCTCCACAAAGTATGATGTTTCCCATTTCGTTGATTTCTTCGACGTTTTCTTCTAACTTATCCCAGATGTCCGTGGTATTATCTTTTCCAAAAGAGGATGTTTCTGCATGAATGTAGACACATCCCACAAAAGTGTCGTCGTTGTCATTGGTGCTTGGTATTTTTATCCACAATGTCGCTGTTACTGCTTGGCAGTATTTTGATGTTCTTTCTTAAATCTTCTTTAATGTAAATTGATATCCCCCCTGATGAACTTACTGCTTTTTAACGTTTTTGACGTACATAATGAATTCCAGGTGCAAAATTTGGAATGAAGATGGTACTTGCACTGTCTTTATCTAGATGGGTTTCTTGTAAAAAGATAATATCATATTTACTGAAGTGTTTTATTACCCAATCATGTGCTAATTTATTTGTCGTAAGTCCATCTATTGTCTCTTTGTACCCTTTGAGGTTCCATGAAAGTATGTTCAATGACTTTTTTAACATAACAATTAGATTGTAAAAAAAAATATATATACAAAAGAAAAGAAAAATGTAACACTCATGGCCTGGCTTCGCTGACGAAGATCTAGGAAGGGCGTTGTATTTGTTTCCAAGACTTATGTGACAATGCAATTGCTAAACCATTCGCCGCAACAGGTTTGAAAAATCTGGTTGTTGTCGTGCCGCGTTCGTTGGGTTTTCTTTCCTCTGTTTGTCTCAAGCTGGCTGGTTGTTTCGATGGGAGAGGACGCCTTGGTGGTGGTGTCTGTGCGCATGATCAACGGCTGGGACAGGGCGTTTGGTCATGTGACCACGAGGCCTTTCTTCAGGATTTGTAGTTGCCTTGCGTGTTGTCTGTGGCATGAATTGTCCCGTCTTGGTATTCGTGCCCCACATGGACACTGTTGCAGTCTGGCTTGCACACTCACGTGCATCTCAATCTTGTCTTAATAAATTGTGATGTTGGCTTAGTTGGATTTGCGGCTGGTGCTGGATGTCCGTGTCGCGTATCAACAGTGTTTTGCGTAAGTACCGTTTTTCGGCCTTACAACATGTGGCAGTAGCAATATTCCCGCCACAACCTTGCTCCTTTTCTTTCTTCAGTTGTTAGTTGCCAACTGTCTTGTACATCTGCCGGAATGTTGCTGTTGCCATGTAACCTGTTGTGATAACTGTAGGCGTCAGCAAGGTTGGCTTGGTAGTGTGGTTCCGACTTGTTCTGTCACGTGATTATGATGTGATGGGGTGATTGTCTTGCAGTGGGGAGGTTGGTTGGAGTTCGCGTCATGTTTCTGCACTTTTCTAACTCGCAGCTCTTGGGAAACAGGCGTTATACGCTGCTGGGCACATCTGTTTCACGAGGCAGCTGTCGGTAACTATGTTAGCTTCTTCTTGATTCTCCAAGCGTTATGGTGTGGCTGTACCGCCTAGGTTGAATAGGTATATACGGTTTTCATGATGAGATTACGTCGTCCTCTTCGCACAAGATCATTCGTGTCCTGTTTATGCCACTATCTAGTAAGATCCTGAAAGGTCGCTACGAGGACAATTTTTCACTCTTTCCAATCGGCATGCTCCACGTGTTGCTTTATGTCCACTGTGATTTCTTATTTGATCCAGGGAAATTTTGGGGGGACATTTGAAGTTTTTGTTCGACTGTTTTCTGTAGTTGTGAAATTTCGTTTGAACAATAGAAATGGTCGCAACTGTCGTTTGTTCTGTTTCGACAATTTGTTTCTGTTGCTGTACTGAAGGATGAACGAAGAGCATAATGTTTTGTTGAATCCCTGTGCTCCATAAAGGCCGTCACTGGTTTGATGTTGTGCTCAGCTTGTTTTCGCGATAGTAGGGCACCAGCCGGCTTTAGGTAGGATGTCTTGGTGCGGGTCTTGCCTAACGATAAAGAGATCATGATGTATCCCTTCTTCGTTGAGTGAGACACTTTTTTGTTGTTTTCGGTGATTCTGCGCTCACGAGTGACTGTGGTGTTTTCCCTTCATCCTATTCGAGACTCCACAAGAGACGTGCTGATTGTTGGGTGTAATAAGCAGTGCATTAAAGTACCAACAAGAAAACAGTTGAAGAACTGAAGTCGTGTAGTGTTTGTTGTTTTGTTTGTCCAAAGAACTTTCTGGTCAATTGTCTGCACTCATCTTTCGCGACGTCAATCTTGTTTATGTTTCTATCAATATTAGTTGATGCTGTTCGTACTGATTCCCTCGTTGAATATTGTCCCTGTTTTGCCAGTAATGTCTCTGTGTCTTTTGAAGATCATATGTGTAAACGACAGTTCGGTACATTGTAGTGGATGTTTGGTCTGCATGTTAACGTTTCTCAGGGCATTGCCACAGTACACTGTTATTTTCGCTGTTTCAGATTTGCTTTGCTCTTGAACATGTTGATTTATTGTCTTCTGTTTGGTCACTGTCTTATTCCACCGTGTATCACTGTTGCATCGTTGGGTTCTCAGTTGCCTCTTCATTTGCTTAACTTTATCTGCGTATGGCTTGGTTGGAACCGTGCAGGTCTTGGATTGTTTTCCGTTCCGTCTTTCTCAATAGTTTTGACGAAGTTTCTTTTTCGTGAGCCTCTTCCCGTACTTGTTGTCTAGTACCGGCCAATTCGCTGCAGCGAACTGTTTTTCGTTAGGAGGATACATCTTGTGATCGATTTCTATGAATTTTCGATGACGAGAGGAGGAACGAGAGGTTGCGTTAGTCAAGTACTGGTAGAAATTAAAGGGTTCAGAAGTTGCTTGTGTCTGTGATTTCTTCTATTTGTGTTGTGTACTTTTGCTGAATATGATCTGAATGGTAGTTGCTTGCATATTGGATAGCACGGTTGTTACAGAGTTCGGCTGTACTGTTTTGTTTTCATAATTAGTTATGTGAATTACCAGTGTGCAGTGTAGTCTGGTGATTGTTCACTGATGATGTGTGTGCGTAGTGTGTGTGATGCCTTCTCTACTGATTTCCAAGCCGTATGATCGCCCAAGTCTGATGGCATCAACGTCCCTGAGGATGGAATCATGGTATATGATTATTCATGGGAGCTGGTGGTGGTCTTGTTCTTTCTCTTCGTGCAAAAAATCATCTTCCTTCTCACTGTTTATTGCCTCACTACTTGTCAAGTCACTACTCAAGTCACTACTTGAGACAGTTTCACTCTTGTCGCAACTCGCATCTTCTCTTCCAGCGTTGTTCTTTATCTCATTTGATTTTCTTTTGTGTTCAGGATATTTGGCTTGGTGTAGACTTTTATTTTGAATTTTGTGTTTGACTGTTTTCTGTGTTTGATAATTTGTTTTGTAACAATTAGAATCACTGGTTTCGACAACTGTGGTTGTAGCTGTGAGCTTGTCGTTAGAGGCAAGTGGTGTGTTTCTGTCCTTGCTGGTAGCTGCAAAAGGAGTTGACGAGTCACCAGCAGTCATGAAAACTGACTTCTCGTTGAAATCCATGTGTCTCCAGTAAGGGGCGGAGCTGTCACTCGGTGTTGATGTAATGTGCTCAGCTTTGTCTTTGCAGGAAGGTGGTGTACCAGGGTCCTGTTTGCTTTTAGATGTTTCTGATGGTCTTGGTGTGGGCTTTCTGCCAAATAACGACTTAAATGAAGACTTCAGTGATGGTACCTTTTCATTTTCTTTTGTCTGAGTGGAAACACCTTTTGTTGGTTTTGGACTTTCTTTGGCACCACGATGTGCACTTTTGTTTTTCCCATTAAATCCTATTCTTCTGAGACCTTCCACAATCTGAGCAACCAGTGCTTGATTTTGTTGGGGGTAATGCAGGTCTGCCATTGATGTTACTAAGTTTTGAATGGATGATTCTAGGTTTCGAAGAACTGAAGTCGTGGTTTGGTGTTGTGATTTCAGTATCTGTTCCAGAATAGTCTGGTCAATAATTCTCACGTCATCTTTCGCGACGTCATTGTTCTGTGTTTGACCTGTTTCTTTCCATTCATGTTGCATGCTGTCAGCTACTGATTCATCGTGAAATATTTCACTGCATGTTTTGCAGGTGAATTTTCTCTGTGATCGTTTGAAGATACATATTTGGTAAACTGGAAGTTCGGTACATGTGTAGTGGATATGTTTTGAGCAGTCTGAGCATTTTAAACTTTTTTCTTCCATTTTGGCATTGCCACAGATACAAATGTTATTTTCGTCTGTTTCAGAATTTTGTCTTTCCTCTTGATCACTGTTTATTGTATTGTCTTTCGTGTTTGAGTCACTGTCATATTCACTGTCGTACTCACTGATATCATAAATCGGTGGGTTCTCATGTCCTGCCTGTTTCATTGCCATCAACGCTTCTTCTATCGTGTCGTAGGCCTTGTGTTGCCCTGGAGAAACCGGTCACGGATCTTGATGCATCGTTCCAGTTCTTAAAAATTCAAATCTTCCGTCCATTGCTAACTGCATACAGTTTTTGATCTTTCGGGTTTGCTTTTCGTGATGCCATCTTCTCTTTTTCTTTTCCCTTTCTTTTCTAGTTTTCTGGCAAGTGCGATTCAGGTCGACTTTGTCTTAGAACCGAGGAATTTCAGTGTATGTCGCCATTTCAACTGGAAGTGTGTGTGTGAGTGAGAGAGAGAGAGAGAGAGAGAGAGAGACAGAGAGACAGAGAGGGAGAGAGAGAGAGAGAGAGAGAGAGACAGAGAGAGAGAGAGAGAAGGTTCATAATGTGTCATGTGAATTTCTCTGTGTGTGTGTGTGTGTGTGTGTGTGTGTGTGTGCAAGTACATGCATGAGTATGCATATGCATATATGTGTGCATTCAGCACTGTTTACAAGTGTGCCTGTGTATGTGTGTGTGTGTTTTGTGCATAATTGTGTATGTGAATGTATATTAGTGTGTGTGTGTGTGTGTGTGTGTGTGTGTGTGTGTGTGTGTGTGTGTGTGTGAGTGCATGCACACTCACTAACCTGCATGGCCACCCCATGAACATCGATGGGGCGGGTGGTATCAGCTGGCACCAGAATCTGGGTGTCTGCAGATGCCACTTCTATCCGTGGGCAGTGCTGAGGACCAGGCGTCTGGGAGATGCCCGTCACCTGAGGAACAACACAGACACCAAACCTAACATTCACCACTCACCTCAACTTATCCTCTTCAAGTATAAAAACACAATGCAACTTTTTTGCATCATTACTATTGTGTTCATTGTTAAGCATTGATAAACTGCTGATTTATTCTGTGCATAGAAATGCATATGATGCAATGCGACTATTTTCAAAGTGAATTTCATTCAATCTGTTTTCCTGATTACTGTATGAGCCTGAATGATATTCCCTCCTTGTAATTATCTGACTTATCTGCCATTAACATTTTCAACAGAACAAGGGGAAACACACACTCTCTTGTAAACAGTGTCTCGTCATGTTAAAGACTGTACCAGTAATATGGTATCCTACAAGTTAGGATACCACTAACTGGATACATAATTATTTTGTGTGCCTGTGTATTCTCCTGGGGCATCAGTTAAGTCTCACAACAGCCTGCCAACACAGAAGACAAGCATATCAACTCTAAAGTCTGCATCCATGGTGCAAGGACAGAGGATCTTCCATCAATTCAGCAAAAGCCAAAATGCTGCTGTGTACTCTCGGCAACAAAATTGTGAGCAAATCACCACTAACTAATTCAACAGAATTCAGATTGAGAAAACTGACTGTCTAGTCTACCTACAAATACAGTTTGAAAGGATGCTGACCTTCAGAAAACACACAAAACACTGGGGAAGAAGACAACGGGCCTATGGTTCGAAACATTGTATCTCACTAAACACAGAGGATTCATCCACCACCAAAAAGGTTTTTATAAACTTTAGTTTTTTGTCACACAAAACACTGTTCTAAAATGCTAAAAGGGTCTTTCAGTCCTAAAGGTAAAGGCAGTCAAAGGCACTGAACAAACCATCTCTTCTGGCATTCTCAGTATGGTTGACTATGGACTGGGGCTAACAACACAGTCTCCAAGCAGCCTCCAAAAGTAAGAAAGAGTTCAAAATGAAGCTATGAAGCTGATCCTTGGAGCAACAAAAGACACACCTACAGAGACCATGTGATACCTGCTTTGCATTCCTTCAATGTCAGCCAGAAACAGTAAGAACAAGTTAAGAGTGGATGAAATGATTGTGTTGATGTTTGAGGTTTTCAGGGTTTTTCTCCCATTCTTTTGTTTCTTTCAGGTCTTTTAGCTGTTTACAATCTGGATTGTGCCTTATGTTTGTCCCATCTGTGATCTTCTGCATTCTTGACAGCTGATTTTTGGTTCCTTGACTGTATCATGGAGTGGGTTTTGAGGGTTTTCAGAGCATTAGAAAGAACAGATTAGAAATGGACGTTTTATCATTGGGATGGATGAAAAAAGTGTGGCCTTTCTTGCTGTTGTTTTTGTTATGATTTTGTTGTCAAATACATCAGCAGTATCGATGCAATAGCCGTTGTCCACGACATCATATCTATGTTTCACCCCCTTTCCCTCTTCATTTTCTCTCTGAATTTGCACAGATCTCAGGAATGTCCTCTGAGGTTTTTTGTGGCAGCCAACGCCAAACTGACAGATGCATCTTTTTTTTAGAAAAAATTATAAATGTTATGGAAAGTGCCTGTATGTGTTTCCATGAAGCTCTCACATTCCACACAAAAGCATTTTCACCCTACCCTGCCAGTGAAACAGACACAGGACACAAGGTCCTCCCTCCAAGACCCAAGACAAGACGTGTCTCATTCTCAGGTACTTCATTTCCATAAAAAATCAGTCTTGAACAAATCCCTGTTTTGCATAAAGTGTATCATCAGTCAGCCTTCCACTCAGGGACCCTGGTCAACCAGTGAGGAGTTAACTAGTACGGAGCTTCCCCCAGACAATTTGTGGCTGACAGCTGATGCCACCCAGGAGGTGGAGGTCTATAATGCCAAGGGTGAGAAGGATGGGGGAGGATGGAAGTGTGGGGAATGTATTGATTCACCCATATATTCATTCACTCCAGCCAGACAGAAGTCACTGACTATCACATCTCAGTCACAATCCGTGTCGTTCACAAGCCAACAAGGGCAGTAATCTGCTTCATGACATCACTCACATCTCCCAGTGAAGTCATACATTGACAGTTCATTTTGTTTCAAGGAAGCACAAAGCATGTGGACTAGTCCATATATGCTCACCACATCTGTTCAAAGAAAAAGGGGAGGGTGAGGATTGGGCTGGGAAGCTGATGTCTGATCTTTGCATAGACCCAACATGCTGGTCAGGTCTACAGCCTTTGAAAATGATGCAACACATAAAAAGAACAATAACAAAAAACCAAAAAAACAAAAAAACAAAAACAAACAAACAAAAAAACAAATTGAATAAGAGAACCAAATAAATAACTGAATGAATTTAAATAGAATAAAAACAGACAAAGGTACAGAGGGAAAATAAGTGAAACACATCGAAATTTTTTTTTTTTTTTTTTTTTTTTTTTACATGATGGCAGTTTTCTAGGTAGTCAAGAATAAAAAAGAACAGTGAATTTCCATGAAAGAGAAAACTTTGTGCACCAGAGACCAGTTTTGACCTCAGTTAATTCTGCAAAGCAGAACATTGAACAACCAAAACATTCCTCTTTTCTTAGTTCTTTTTCATTTCCAGTAACATGAATCTTTCCGTGTTTTTTGCGTGAGATCAGTTCAAAGCCACTCCATTCTTTGATGTGCCTGGCTGTTATTATGTTGCCACTTTGAAAAATCAAAACAAGAAGGTAAAAAACAGAAAGACTTGGAGAGAGAGAGCAAGAGAGAGAGAGAGAGAGAGATCACAAATGAAATTCAGTTAATGAGTGATACAAAAATGGAAAAAGATGACAAAAAAACTGACAGGAGAAAGTGAACATGAGAAGCATGCCATCCCCTCTCCTCCCACCCCCTCATCAGGTTCCACCTTCCTCCTCATCTCCCTCCTGACTCCACCTTCCTCCTCATCTCCCTCCTGACTCCACCTTTCTCCTCATCTCCCTCCTCATCTCCCTCCTGACTCCACCTTTCTCCTCATCTCCCTCCTGACTCCACCTTCCTCCTCATCTCCCTCCTGACTCCACCTTTCTCCTCATCTCCCTCCTGACTCCACCTTCCTCCTCATCTCCCTCCTGACTCCACCTCCGCACCTCCCTCCTGACTCCACCTCCACACCTCCCTCCTGACTCCACCTTCCTCCTCATCTCCCTCCTGACTCCACCTCCACACCTCCCTCCTGACTCCACCTCCACACCTCCCTCCTGACTCCACACCTCCCTCCTGACTCCACCTCCACACCTCCCTCCTGACTCCACCTCCACACCTCCCTCCACACCTCCCCCCTGACTCCATCTCCACACCTCCCTCCTGACTCCACCTCCACACCTCCCTCCTGACTCCACACCTCCACCTCCACACCTCCCTCCTGACTCCACCTCCACACCTCCCTCCTGACTCCACACCTCCCCCCTGACCACCTCCACACCTTCCTCCTGACTCCACCTCCACACCTCCCTCCTGACTCCACCTCCACACCTCCCTCCACCTCCACACCTTCCTCCTGACTCCACACCTACCCCCTGACTCCACCTCCACACCTCCCTCCTGACTCCACCTCCACACATCCCTCCACCTCCACACCTTCCTCCTGACTCCACACCTCCCTCCTGACTCCACCTCCACACCTCCCTCCACCTTCACACCTTCCTCCTGACTTCACACCTCCCTCCTGACTCCACACCTCCCTCCTGACTCCACCTCCACACTTCACACCTCCCTCTCCACACTTCACACCTCCCTCCTGACTCCACACCTCCCTCCTGACTCCACCTCCACACCTCCCTCCACCTCCACACCTCCCTCCTGACTCCACCTCCACACCTCCCTCCACCTCCACACCTCCCTCCACCTCCACACCTTCCTCCTGACTCCACACCTACCCCCTGACTCCACCTCCACACCTCCCTCCTGACTCCACACCTCCCCCCTGACTCCACCTCCACACCTCACCCCTGACACCACACCTCCCTCCTGACTCCACCTCCACACCTCCCTCCTGACTCCACCTCCACACCTCCCTCCACCTCCACACCTTCCTCCTGACTCCACACCTACCCCCTGCCTCCACCTCCACACCTCCCCCCTGACTCCACCTCCACACCTCACCCCTGACCACCTCCACACCTTCCTCCTGACTCCACCTCCACACCTTCCTCCTGACTCCACACCTCCCTCCTGACTCCACACCTTCCTCCTGACTCCACACCTCCCTCCTGACTCCACCTCCACACATCCCTCCACCTCCACACCTTCCTCCTGACTCCACACCTCCCTCCTGACTCCACCTCCACACCTCCCTCCACCTTCACACCTTCCTCCTGACTTCACACCTCCCTCCTGACTCCACACCTCCCTCCTGACTCCACCTCCACACTTCACACCTCCCTCTCCACACTTCACACCTCCCTCCTGACTCCACACCTCCCTCCTGACTCCACCTCCACACCTCCCTCCACCTCCACACCTCCCTCCACCTCCACACCTCCCTCCTGACTCCACCTCCACACCTTCCTCCTGACTCCACACCTACCCCCTGACTCCACCTCCACACCTCCCTCCTGACTCCACACATCCCTCCACCTCCACACCTTCCTCCTGACTCCACACCTCCCTCCTGACTCCACCTCCACACCTCCCTCCACCTCCACACCTTCCTCCTGACTTCACACCTCCCTCCTGACTCCACACCTCCCTCCTGACTCCACCTCCACACTTCACACCTCCCTCCTGACTCCACACCTCCCTCCTGACTCCACCTCCACACCTCCCTCCTGACTCCACCTCCACACCTCCCTCCACCTCCACACCTCCCTCCTGACTCCACCTCCACACCTCCCTCCTGACTCCACCTCCACACCTCCCTCCTGACTCCACACCTCCCTCCTGACTCCACCTCCACACCTCCCTCCTGACTCCACCCCTGACTCCACCTCCACACCTCCCTCCTGACTCCACCTTCACACCTCCCCCCTGACTCCACCATCACACTTCACATCTCCTGTTGCGGCACGATTTGTCGCCCCTGCATGTACTGTCGCCGGCGACAATACATGCAGGGGCGACAATACGTACCTCAGCATCTCTCTCCTAACTCCACCTGCACACTTCACATCTCCAGGTACAGTGAGGGCTCTGAAACCTGTGTTCTTACTTTCTCCTTTCTTCCTGTATTCACAGAGGAGTGATATCAATGCTGACATCAAACAAGATGGCAGGGACCAACTCACACTTTTCCCTGTGATGAGCACATCGTCACGACGACAGACTACCTCGGACTGGTCTGTGCACTGATGACTCATGATGCACCATGTGCAGGGGAAGAGACTCTCTGTACAACTTGTGCACCTGCACACATGCAGAGACCGACACACACAGTGTCAATATCACAGAATTAAACGATATCAATTCAGCATCCACCAGCTGGGCTGTGACGAAGACGAGTCATGGTACATGGTACACACATAAAAGAAACCAAATAAACAAAACATAAACCACCCCAAAACATGGTAAGAAGATGAAACAGACTCTACAATGTCTATCACAATGACACTCTACAAGAACAGTCAGCCAGTAAACAATGCAGTCAATGGCCCCAAGCCCCAATCTTTCAGTCCAACTGATTCCACACACCCCATCTTGTACCATGAGCCAGTCCCACACGACGCAAGGGAGCTGACATTACTGTTGACCAGCCACACCAATCAACCCCACACACAGGCAGGCAGGGCCAATCACCCACACCCACACAGCCCCAGCCAATCAATCTACTTCAGGTCCACAAACTGGCAACTCAATCACATCTACACTTTACTGGGAAAGGGAAGAAACAAACATCCTCTCTGTCTCTACTAATGCAGTGATAAACACAAACATCCTCTCTGTCTCTACTAACGCAGTGATAAACACAAACATCCTCTCTGTCTCTACTAATGCAGTGATTCTTTCGCTGCTACAGGGTTCCAAACGTATTTTTGTCTTTGTGCATTGTCTGTTACATGAAAGTTTATTTCCATGTATAAAAAAACAATCTTTTCTGTGTTTGAGAAATAGTATCTCAAGAACCTGTTGCAGAATCTTTAAAAAAAATTGGAAAATTGTGGAATGTTCATGAATTATGTCATCATTTGTACTGAGCTCACAACAATGCAAGTGTGGTGTCTGTCTGTGAACATATTACAATAGTCTTATGAGACACAAAGTGCAAACACTAAAGAGCAGCGCATGTATTTGGGAAAATGCATAAAACGATCAGGTTTTCCCTAATCAGAGACCTATTTTTGGTCTGGGATGTTATTTACTTACTTAATTGTTGTTTTTTTCTGTTCTGTTGGAAGTGTAATTCAACAATACGATAGCTGCAAAGCAATTTCAAATGACACAGAAATGAAAAACATCACATGGTGGAGACAAAGTCAGTAAGGTAGAAATACAGACACACCCAAACCGTATCTATCCATCTTCCCAGAGTGACTTCTACAACAAGATGAAACAGACAGAGAAATAGGAGGCGGGGGAGATCCAAGACAATAAGAATTATATAAAAAAATTTTAAAAAATCGGTCAGAATGGAGGAAAATAAAAACACAAACGAGGGAACTGAAAAATGTGAAATGGAAATGAGCTCCCTTTCCATAAATCCCTGATCATTCGACTTTAACAATAGGATAGGTCCCTTGCAAGTAATCAGGTAAACCGTGGAGAATGACGCTCATCCATCAGATTCCATTCACCTGTCAGTGGACAGATTACTGGTGACAGTCACTACTCGAGAAACCCCCACCCCATTGTTTTCCCCTCCAATCCCCGCAAATCCCTTACACAGCATGTAAAATGCCATAAAGCCCCGAGCTATTCCTGACTGCCTGCCTGCCTGCCTGCCTCTCTCTCAGAAACAAAGGCTGAACACTACTAACTCTTTAATGATAGCAGGCATCAATCTCTTAGGTTAATGGATATTAAACTCAGGAGTCATTTGATCACTCAAACCACATTCTGATTAATGTCATTCCGTGGAAAACTCCATTCTCTCCATTAACTTTTACATCAGGCGGTGTCAAGAAGTTCTACATCTCTTGGACACACCCACTTTCCTCTCAGACAATTGGTGCTGGTGTGCCTACAGAAAACCCAGCGCCGGTGATCCACAGAAAATGTACCTGTCAAGAAAGCTGGAAGGGCCTGTCATGTTTAATCAGTGATTAATCAAGAGGGAAAAAAAGAGACTTGTCTGCAATGATGAGAATCATTCCTCCATGACAAGAACAGAGGCTCATTCCCCTCCAGGCTGTAATCATATCTGAATGCAGGTCTTTCCGGATTAATGGGGAAAGGGGTCACTCTTTGCAGGGTGTCTTCAAAGGTCATAACATGTGTGCATGCATGCATACGTGAGAGAGAGAGACAGAGAGAGAGTGTGTGTGTGTGAGAGAGAGAAAAAGAGAGATATAGAGAGAGAGTGTGTGTATGTGAGAGAGAGAGAGAGAGAGAGAAGAGTGAGAGAGAGAGAGAGAGAGAGAGAGAGAGAGAGAGACAGACAGACAGACAGACAGACAGACAGACAGACAGAGACAGAGACAGAGAGAGACATAGAGAGAGTGCATAAGAAAACGAGACAAAGTACAGGAAAAGAGAGGGAGGGTGTGAGACTGGCAGACAGAGAGTGACAAAGTACAAACTGACACACACAGTGGATAGTGGACAGATACACTCTCCCCATCATCCCCACCTTCCCCCTGCATGCACACTAAAATATATATCTCTTGGCCAATCATGATAAGACCTTTCCCCTGCACACACACAACACACACACACACACACACACACACACACACACACACACACACAGAGACAGAAAGAGCAAGTGAGAATAAAATCTGTAATGTGATTTGTTGATTTAATATTTGGCTCCTTGGTTTCTTGCCTTTAAATTAGATGTTAGTATTCATCATCTCCTTTAACACAATGCACATGATTTCATGAATGAGCTGAGTTAAAAAAAAAGTTTCCCAGGACTAAGGAAGTATGCATATTTATTAAATGTGTCAAACATCTCTTAAAAAGCCATAAAAACGACAACAACAAAAATCAAAAATCAAAATCAAAACCAAAACCAAAACAAAAAAAATCAACAACAAAAAACAAAGAAAACAACACACAAAAAACATCATTTAATATTTGGATCTTCATGACAAAATCTACACACATAGAACTGGGTAGTGTTTCTGGTTTTTTTTGGTTTTTTGTTGTTGTTTTTGTTGGGTTTTTTTTTTTGTTGTTGTTGTTGTTTTCTTTTGTTTTCTCACATCAAGAAGAAAACAATGGGGGTGTTATCTTTCATTTCTTTATCCCAACTTCTATTAAGAAGAAATAACAGCCAGAGAACATAAAACCACTATATTTGCTCAAAAGCTCTGCCCATAGAAAACACACAAGCAACACAGTTATACTTTAGAACCACCACCCTGTCACACTCATCCTTCCATTTGAAAACTAGCAAAGAAAAATGGCTTCTTGAACCTTGATACTTTTGTCAACCCATTGTCCACCACTGCTGGTGCTGTGGCAGGCAGTTGAATTTCCTTAGTATGGCTGTGTACAGAACTGTAAAAAACAAAAACAAACAACAACAAACAAACAAACAAACAAAAAACCAAGAGTGATTTACTGAAAATATACCTCTTGGTCAATCTTTATAAGACTGACTGATATCAATGTCACGGTGTCAAGCACAACTCTTGTTTATGGTGGTGTGCTAATGACAATGACATGATAAGCAACAACAATCTGAAGTGCGACAGAAACAATGGTTATCTGGCTGACTGATGAGCATATGGTTTGGACAAGTCTGTGCCCCCTTCATTCTGTGTGCCCTGTCTATACGAACAAAAGATTAGCTTTTGTGTATAACTACAAGAAGAAACCTACCGTGTGGATGAGATAAATGAACAAAATTGCAATAAATGTTATACAGTGTTCCCTCCATGGTATGCTGATGTGACCACACAGACTGTACAGTGCCGCTTCCAGTGGGTCTCTATCTTGTCAATATAAACATTCAACACTTAATCTTCACTTGGACACCCGATCAAGTTCTACAATCGTCATTGTTCCTGACGAACCCTGCGTTCAGATCCACTGATCCCTAAGATGTCCCCACGATCATCTTTGTTGTGTGAAATGTCCCCACGATCATCTTTGTTGTGTGAAATGTCCCCACGATCATTTTTCCAATGAAGTGTTCCTAAAATCATCGTTGTTGTGAAATGCCCCAATTCACAAGTACACGGACACTTCTGCCTCCATGCAGCCCAGGTCCTAATGACTTGTTGGACAGCCATTATGGATCTTGTTCAGGTTTGGTTTGTCAAGACAAAATCCAGCATGACCAAAAGAAAGCAGTGTTTGCTAAAAAGCAACGAACTAATCCATCAAGTGGCATCTGTCGAAAAAGTTATAAAAAAAAAAAACCAAAAAAAAACCCCAACAACTCTTAAGCCCATCCATTTCTCCAGAATGTCGGGGGAAACTGCCTGCAAGTGGGAGATAAAATGGGAGATTTCCTGGCGTGTGTATTGGATATATGCTGTAAATAACCCTGAAAATCTTTCACCGGGAGACTGATCAACTCTCCCCCACAGTAAAGCAGTGCCGGCGCCAAAGGCCCTTCAAACTGGATCAAAACCTGACAGACATTTCCACACCATCCCACCTGCCTCCGTCTATTGCCTCCATTTCCTCAGTCTGAGACATGTACATGGTGAGAAAGACTGGAAGTAGAAGGAGAAGATAGCTGAAAGGCAGAAGGAGACCTACCAAGGCAGGCAGCCAAGCCAGTCCCCCATCATCGTCACCCTTACCCCCCCTCCCCCTTCCCTTTTCCAAACGGCAACGACTGCTGTGCCATAGAGGTATAGAGGTAAAGTGCTGGCGGCGATGGCAGACGTGATGATGACGCACACAATATAGATGTGGAGGAAACAGGTGAACACTCCAACACCCCATCCCCACTCACCCGGCTGACCTGAGATCTTGGCTCTCACGGCACTGCGGCTTTCCCCTGGCTGCAACCAAGACTGGAACAACCGCAGCCCAGCCATGCAGGCTGAATTATTCAGAGAGGCTTTTTGCTTCCTGCCATCACTGCCTATTTCTGACACCAACGACAGTACACCTTCAGTGGGTTGTAATGCGGGACAGTACTTCTCACCGTACTTTGGGTCAAGTCGACTCGTGTAACAAAGCCATGTGAAACAAAACTGAATATTCCATATCGACAACTGCTTTCTTTTTTTGTGGTGGTTATGCCTCGTTATCAGTGGTTCGTGTTGTCTAAAGCCCGGGCGACCATGTGGCCTCTGCAATGAACTGAACAGTGTAAGTAACAAACTGAACAGGCTGAGAAATCGATGTGCAAATACAGCACTTTACTATTACTTACATTTATTAACTGTGTGATTTTCTCCATAAAAGAACTGTGCTAAGCATGACTGACACCAATTCAACGAAATATTATCTTAACAAAAAGAAACACGTTTATGCACACACACACACACACACACACACACACACACACACACACACACACACACACACACACACACACACACACACACACACACACACACACACACACACACACACTGTTAGAGATTCGGACATTTGACATTTTCCTGAAAAGCTACAGGTATATACAGATCAACACGCAGGAAAACAAGCACTGAGGTTCACTGTGCCATACAGAAGATACAGAGAGATGAGGAGGAAGAGGTCAAGTTAAAAGGCAGAGGGCGACGGTACGGAGTGAAGGGCGGAGTGAAGACGGACAGAAGTGAGAGAGGGTACAGACAGTGGAACACAGCGAGACGGCTGAACCGGGGTCAGGCGCTTTCCAGCGGCAACAACAAATCAACACCCAGGCCAAAAACGGCCACCTCACATGGAAACAAACTGGAGGAGTGTATCGTCAAATGGGCCAACAGCCAGCACCAGACACTGGGAAGACAGAAACATTCTCCCCATGTCTCTCATCTGCTGGTGCTTCTCCCACCCCCACCCCCAATCCCCACCTCCTCCCCCTTCCACTCTTCATTGCCTTCCACCTGTGTTCGTCATTCTCTTCTTTGATTCACCCCCAAAATAATCCTGGCTGCAGCAACGTGCGCCAAAAGGTACAAATTAACTTATCCACGTCGAAAAAAAAAAACAACAAAACAAAACAAACACAAATTCATTCGTTGTTTTGTTGTTGTTTTTCATGCATAAAACTATACAAACCCGAACACAGTTTGGTGGCACAGTCTTCAACAAGTAATGTTTCAGGTAGCTTTCACACTCTATTCACCATGACGTCATGCTGATTTGTTATGCTTTTAACTTAAAGTATGAATATGCACACATGCAATTACTGTATGCGCAGGAGTATTTGCGTACTTACTAATCTGTGTCATGTGTTGCTAAAACTAAACAAGAACACAAATAAAACAATGCCATACTTAAACATTACACACACACACACACACACACACACACACACACACACACACAGAATGGGGTGGGAAGAAAAAAGAAAAAAAAGTCATATAATTTAACTAAAAATCCAGCGTTAACCTACCATTACTCGTATGTCTGTACGCTCATCCTGTACAAAGTGTGCATTCTAAGTGTCAAAAAACACCCAGTTCCAGGCCAAACATGGAAGGAAGATCGAAACTTGCAAAATGAGGAGGTACTGTGGGACGGCTTTCCACACTGAACAACGTTTTTGCAACAAGAATTTTACACAACGCTGACGACAATACATGTGAAGCGAAAGGGGAACAAGAGAGGCAAGGCCTTCAAGACTCACTTGTGACACACTTTTAAAAAAAATCCAAGCTTTTTATGTATTGAGTATAATTTAAAAATGTAGTGTTTAAAATGAGAAAGATCAGTTGAAAGCAAATTAAGTCCCCTAGCATTAATTACAGAGTAATTTCCCTTCTTTACTATCTGCACCAAAACGTTTGCAAAATAAATAAAACTTCCATGCTTAGCAAAAGAAGTTCCTGTTTGAACAAAAAATTATAACAATGACTGCTCTTGTTGTTGGGTCAGAATATCAGATCAAAGTGCCAAGTTTAGAGAATACAAAAAATATAAATATAACAGTAAATGCAGTTTGCATATAATTAGGCTTCTTTTTTTTGTGTGCCCATCCCAGAGGTGCAGTATTGTTTTAAACAAGATGACTGGAAAGAACTGAATTTTTCCTATTTTTATGCCTAATTTGGTGTCAACTGACAAAGTATTTGCAGAGAAAATGTCAATGTTAAAGTTTACCACGGACACACACACACACACACACACACACACACACAGACAACCGAACACTGGGTAAAAACATACTCACTTTGTTTACACGAGTGAGTCAAAAATGGGATGGACCCCCCCTCTCCCCCCACCCCCTCTTCAAAAAATCACCAGAGAACTACGAACTTCGGTGGTCATAACCACCAGACACAATGCAAATTCTTTCCTCAGCTCACGTGTCTACCCACTCGTCTTACTGTGGATGTGAATCGTGAAAAACACGTGAAATGCAGTGAGACCATGAAGACCAATAGCAAGCACTCCACAAGAGATCTTTTTTCGTTTTCTTATTAAAAAAAAAAAAAAAAAAAAAAATCACAATCCTTATGTGTAAGGGTGAGGGGGCGAGGGGTTGGGGTAGGGGGGTTGGATGTGGGTGTGGGGGTGTGTTTGTTTACCGAATATATACCGGGACTGGCTTTGGACGGAGTTACTAACAGTTGATAGGAGAACATCTCTCAAAATCACAAACACGCACACACGCGCGCGCGCGCGCGCGATTTAATATGAAGAGGGCATCTGCTTTGGCTGAACAAATTAAACAAAATGAGGATTCGGAAACTCAAAGGACAATGGAACAAATGAACCCCACCCCACCCTCCCCTTTTTTTAAGGAAAGGCTTATGAGGACGAGTTTCTTTTCATTTTTCTGAATGCACACAGGATTGTGTATACCCAGCTATGAGGACAAGTTTGTGTTTATTTTTCTGAATGCACACAGGATTGTGTAATACCCAGTTATGAGGACAAGTTTGTGTTTATTTTTCTGAATGCACACAGGATTGTGTAATACCCAGTTATGGGGACAAGTCTGTGTTTATTTTTCTGAATGCACACAGGATTGTGTAATACCCAGCTATGAGGACAAGTTTGTGTTTATTTTTCTGAATGCACACAGGATTGTGTAATACCCAGTTATGGGGACAAGTCTGTGTTTATTTTTCTGAATGCACACAGGATTGTGTAATACCCAGTTATGGGGACAAGTCTGTGTTTATTTTTCTGAATGCACACAGGATTGTGTAATACCCAGTTATGGGGACAAGTCTGTGTTTATTTTTCTGAATGCACACAGGATTGTGTAATACCGAAATCCAAAAACAAGGCAAAAGAATATCCGATTTCACCCTTTGTCATCCGCGGGGAGGAACAACAGAAAAAACAGAATCACTCAGCGACCACCATTTCCAATGGAATACGAAGAAAACCCAATCTTGCATCAATCTGAAACTGCTTAACTGGAAATTCGCGTGCTCGTAAAAATACGGCGAATGTCTCAAAGGGACGATCTCATGCTCCTTGTTTTCAGTTTTTGTTCTTGTTTTGTAATGTTTCTTGTTTATTCGCTTGTTTGTTCGTTTGCTTCTTTATCTGTTTGTTTGACACGAATGTTCTCAGGCCAATGCCATCAGGGAATATACAATTTCTATCTCAGTTAATGCTGCCATTGTCTCCATTGTCTCTCAGCTTTCGAATGCATTCATGCAATTACTTCAGCGAGAGCCGGTCTCTCACAGTTCCGTCTTCCATTTTCTCTCTTCACACACGCACGATCTCTCTAGAATATAAATGTGCATGGAATCGAATCTGTTCTTTTCCTGACATTTCAGGTCTTCTCGCGCAAAGTTTACAAAAACAAGACAAAAAATACAAGAATAATAATAAGAAGAAACGACCGAAAGAGGTTTAAACACACACACACACACACACACACACACACACACAGACACAGAGAAAAACTGAAAAAAAAACCCTCACCCTAGATAATCGTTTATGGCGCTTGAAGAAATCTCCCCAAGTAATGAAGATATTGGACTAACGGCAATAAATCAGTACGGAGAGCAAGTTAAAAACTGTGACTGTGAAGTGTATGAACAGGGTGTGGTTCGCCGTGCTGCCTGCGTGTTGTTTATAGAAGACAAGTTCATATCGATACGTGTGTGTGTGTGTGTGTGTGTGTGTGTGTGTGTGTGTTATTATCTAATAGGACTGAGGGGAATTTCCGAGAAACCGATCTGTATCCAATCACAATCAGATTCGGGGAGGACTTCATATAATGTAGGAAACTGAACATAAGTGTATTCTGTTCTTTGAGAGGGGTGGGGCTTGAAGAGAATAGCCCAACAAGTCACTGGAACACGTCAATCACCTGTTAATCGAAAGGGTAGCACTTTCGCACAGTAGAAAATCTTCAGCTTTAAATAGACGAGTTCAATATCACAGTACCAAGCCCTTAAACCTACACTAAAATTAAATCAAACTATCAGGATCACTGGTATTTTACTAACACATTTTGATTCCAATCGATTGCAAACACATCTTTTTTTTTACAATCGGTCTAATAAACACAATCTCCCAATGTCTGAATGGCGTCAAATCTCTCGGTTATCTGAACGAGTGTTGGTAGAGAAATATACAGGTACGAGGAGATTATTTTCATGTCGTAACTATTCTTTTCACTCCGCCAGTAAATACGACACTGTGGCGATGGTGTATGATTGCTTCACGTCAATTGTGGGGATCAAATTGCTGCACACACCCAAGCCTGGGGACTGTGGGCTGGCTATGACTGTTACCGGCCGACTGCACAAACGATCATTTCCTGTTCGACACGTCGTCATTTATAGCTTGGAATGATACGTGGAATCATGAGGTTGATTTTTTCTGTGCATTGATGACAAACAGTAAAAAGAAAACTGTCCGCGTGATTGGGCTAGGGAGTAGCGAAAGAAGGTGGAAGGTGAGAAGCCAGTGAGAGAGAGAGAGAGAGAGAGAGAGAGAGAGAGAGAGAGAGATGCTCATTTCCATTATAACTCGCCAGTGAGAGAGAGAGAGAGAGAGAGAGAGAGAGAGAGAGATATGCTCATTTCCATTATAAAGGTTTGTCGCTATGATTCAATTAAACCATCTTTCTCCTACTTCGGTCCTCCATTCCAACCGCCCTATCACAAACAATGAACAGCCAGTCACTGTACATTTACCTTAAGATGTCACTTCAACCATACAAGGTCACAGATTTATGGTTAATCTACTGTCAGGATGCGGGAAACACACTCGAAAAAACATATAGTTCCCTTCAGTCAGTACCCTTTGAAACTTACCCTGCCAATGAAAAACATCTAACTCAAACAGTTCTAGAACAACATGAGAGTCTTGTTCAATGTTGCTGCATTATATCAACGGCCATGCACTTACAAACGGCAGACGGCGATCTGCAAGTCGTCAACTATTTAATGATGATGACACAAAAACAAATACAACAAAAAAAGAAAGGGCAGCCCTTTCACTCCTTTTTTGAAGCACGCACGTGAGACATTCCCGCCTCTACACATCGGAATATTCGTTTGAATACACATTATGTAATTGCCTAGATTGCAGCTTAACACCCTCATTACTCTCTCCATTTTTGTTTAGTACACGCACGCACGCGAACATACATGTGCAGACAAACAGCAAGGCTATTTTCTGAGCCTGTCGTTTTAAGTTCAAGTTACACCCTGTGTTGAAAGCACATACATAACCAGAAGAGAATGATGAGACAGGCGTCAGTCTCCTGACAACGAAGCCCACGTCTTCTGTCCTGCACGTGCATTCTGTCCAGTCTTTCGTGTTCAACCCAGTTCCTCACATCCACTTCGGCTTGACTTTTTTTCACAATGGTTGTTACAGTCGGCCAGATGTTGGATGATCACTCGCGGTGCTTTTCTTGTTTGTTCTTTGCGCTCAGTGAAGCGTCCTGGGCGGTTTGAGCAGACCAGTCCCTGGTACTAACGCTCAGTCTCTGCGTCATGTGTGGCAGTCTCTCTGTGATGTCAGTGACCTGTTAAAGCATAAGGAATCTTGTGTCCGTTTCGGCTCCTGCCTTCTGCGCTGACATAATGAATAAGTAACTTATGTTCCGCGCTAACATAATGAATAAGTAACTTGTGTTCCGCGCTGACATAATAAGTAACTTGTGTTCCGCGCTGACATAATGAATAAGTAACTTGTGTTCCGCGCTGAGATAATAAGTAACTTGTGTTCCGCGCTGACATAATAAGTAACTTATGTTCCGCGCTGACATAATGAATAAGTAACTTATGTTCCGCGCTGGCATAATGAATAAGTAACCTGTGTTCTGCGCTGGCATAATGAATAAGTAACCTGTGTTCTGCGCTGGCATAATGAATAAGTAACCTGAGTTCTGCGCTGGCATAATGAATAAGTAACTTGTGTACTGGGCTTGGGAAAGGTGGGTACTCAGACAGCGGACCCGGTTCGCTTTGTTGTTCTTGTTGTTGCGGACTTGATAAGCTGATGAAACGAAGCAGAGACGAAAGTAACACACAATTATGGCCTCTGTATGCATGTATGTATAACGGTGTGCATGGTGTCCTTTAGTTACTGTCTTGTTTATGCTAAAAACAAAAACATAAACAGCAACAACAACAACAGCAAACGAAGCCTCAAACAAACTAGCAAATCCCTAGTATAACAAAACGAATAAATACTCCTTTCCTTCACCATCAAGCCTATTTATTCAGTGCTTCAAACTGATTCTGCTGAAACACGAACTGTTCAACAACGAAAATTATTCATCACAAACACTGATGTACACGGAAAACCAAATGATAAAAAGCCCCTCCCTCACCCTTCTCAACTTCCTCACCACTACCTATTCTGGTAGCCTGTTTCGTCAGCTGTGATCATCATTTTACTGTCTTTGCTGTCATGAAGCGTGGTGCTCCGGCTAGTTCTGTGGGTGAGAGGTAAACCTGTGCAGTTTTACCAGTGTTGGAGACAGTGGGTGGAAACAGGGAGGGAATGCAGTGGACTGGACCAGCATTTTCACCCTTGGCACACGGTCGCAAACATCACCAATTGTAGTCACACGGTTGAACACACACGCGCGCGCGTGCGCCCAACATGACGTGAAGAAGCGCCAACACTCATTTCATTAACGCTGTTGTTTCGTCCATAGCTCTGTGGGACTGCTAAGTAATGAATAAACAATTTGTCTTTAAAAAACAGAAAAGAAAAATAACCCTCTGGCATTCACTGTCCCCTGGTAACAGCTAGGATCGATCTAATCAACCCGGAACCGGTGTTGCTTTTCTGAGGGGAGTGGAGGTGGATGCAGGACTCCTTTTGTGGGTGCATGAATACACTCTTCCGTCTACATTTGTGCACGGAAATGTAAATATCGTTGTGTGTGTGTGTGTGTGCGCGCGCGCGCGCGCGTGCGTGCGTGCGTGCGTGCATGCGTGATCTTGTTGGATATCTATTATGGTTTTTTTTATTTTATTATTCTCTCTCTTTCCCTCACACACACACACACACACACACACACACACACAGAGAGAGAGAGAGAGAGAGAGAGAGAGAGAGAGAGAGAACCCATGGCCCCTGAAGGGAAAAAGAAAACAAAAGGAAGAGGAATAGGGTGGACTGGGCACAGTGGAAAAGCCGAACTGCCCAATGTCCAGCGGAAAGCCAGCCAGTCAGGGACGGAGGGTGAGAACGCTGTGTGAGGTGAAGCACGGGTCAGCAATTCCGCTCCACAGGTCTGTCTGTCCTGCCCCACCTCTCACCCACACACTGATGCTGTTGTGATCAGATCGTTGTTGTTGTTATTGCTGCTGTTGTGATCAGATCGTTGTTGTTGTTATTGCTGCTGTTGTGATCAGATCGTTGTTGTTATTGCTGCTGTTGTGATCAGATCGTTGTTGTTGTTATTGCTGCTGTTGTGATCAGATCGTTGTTGTTATTGCTGCTGTTGTGATCAGATCGTTGTTGTTATTGCTGTTGTGATCAGATCGTTGTTGTTATTGCTGCTGTTGTGATCAGATCGTTGTTGTTATTGCTGCTGTTGTGATCAGATCGTTGTTGTACGAGGGTCATTCAATAAATAAGGTGAATTTTTCGGTATAAGGACTTCTAATACAGTTAGAAGCTTACTTTTTTTTTTTTTTTTTTTTTTTTTTGGTTTTACTTCTTTTTCACATGGATTTAATTTGTTTTGCAGATTAAAAAAAAAATTGAGAGTTTTGGCGATTAACAAAGATGGCCGACCAAGAAGCATGCTCCAGGATTGAACAGCGGTCAGTTATCAAGTTTTTGGTTGCTGAAGGGTGCAAACCAGTTGAAATTCATAGGAGAATGTCAACTGTGTACGGTATGGTGCCACATGTTTCAGCCGAAAAAATGTCTACAAGTGGGCTAAATTGTTTAAAGAAGGACGGAGCAGTGTTGAGGATGAAGACAGGCCTGGAAGGCCTACAGAAGTGAGGTCTCCTGAGGTGATCGAATCAGTCAATGACCTCATTCAGTCTGACAGAAGGGTGACAGTGGACGACATTGCAAGGACTTTGAGCTTATCTGTTGGGACAGCACACAAAATTGTCCATGATGACCTTGGCTACTCGAAGGTCAGCTGCCGGTGGGTGCCAAAGATGCAAGGCCTCACACAGCAGCCCGAACGGTGCAGACCATCAACGAGCTGGGCTGGGAACTGCTCCCTCATCCCCCTTACAGCCCAGACCTTGCCCCTTCAGACTTTCACCTGTTTGGTCCCTTGAAAGCGTTCACGAGAGGCACGAAGTTTGAAAGTGACGATGAAGTCAAAAGTGTTGTGAGCGACTGGCTGAGACATCAGTCCAAAGATTTTTACGCTGAGGGAATACGGAAGCTTGTGCACAGATGGGAAAAGTGTGTGACAGTGCTGGGAGACTACGTTGAAAAAAAAAAAAAAGTAAGCTTCTATCTGTATTAGAAGTCCTTATACCGAAAAATTCACCTTATTTATTGAATGACCCTCGTAATTGTTGCTGTTGTTGCTGCTGTCATGGTGTCAGAAAATAATTCCAGTAATTGTTGTTGCTGTTGTGGTTGTGATGCTTAGATATGATCGCTGTTATTGTTGCTGTTGCTGTTGTGGTAAGGTCAGAACATATTTCTGTTATTATTGTTGCTGTTGTAGCTGAATTAGTAAAATGTGATCCCGATGGATTGTCTTTTTTTTTGTCTTTTTTTAAATTACTGTATCATGCATGTTCAACACCTTGTCCTCCCTAAGCACGCAACCCCCTCCCCACCCTCCTTGCAAGCTCGGTGGAGTTGTCATGCTATCTGTCTAATCACCGTGGATTACTTTCAGTTTCAGTTGATATGTGTGTTTGTTACATCCCCCACCCCCACACATTCCCTCCCCCATCTACCTCACCCAGCTTTCCACCCCTAAGACTTTAAAGAGTTGTCAGTTCTGTTACTATTTTACGTGATCCTTGTTGATATGTTTTCATTCGATGTCTCAGATTGCATGAATGACTCTGTGGATGATGAAGGCAAAACGAAACTGACACACACACAGACATACACAGGCAGACAGACACACACCACGAAGACGAATAAAAACAGACACCACGCACACGCTGGCATAACAAAATTAGGGCTGCCTTTAACGAACCAAATCAGCTGACTGATTCATGTTTCCGTCCAGGATACATGTCAACCTGATTCATGTCATGCACGCACCAGCAAGCACCTACGCGCATCAAGTGCTATTGTGCAACCGAACTGGCTTGCTTAGCATTCGTCAGAGATATGTAAATGTCTGTCTCTCTGTCTGTTTCCACACCTGCTACCTATATGATGCTAGAAACGACACACTTCGTCAAATGACGATCGACTCAGAAGCTTTAAACAGATATGAAATAATCAGAACATTCGGTAAAACTGATTAACGATCGTGCATAGACAAACACCTAGATGGGTGAATAAACATACCGAATACAAAATTGCATGCGGAGACTCTCATTAACTGACAGACTGCAAGACAAACAGACAAATAGATAAAGCAAGAAGAATTGAAAGGTTAAACGATACCCGTTAGTAGAAGCTGACCGCAGTTCTTAGACCTTCAGGTGACCATAACCCCCCCTCAGCCCGACGGGGGGGTTTTTCATTATGATTTTCCGAAAGTTTGATCAATTTTCCATCAAAATATACCTGTCTACCCAAAATGAATTACGGTATGCATATACCAGGGTATGGTTAAAAAATGCACTGTTTTTGTATTGTCGCGAAAGTGTGTGATTAACATAAATAGTATGTTGTTATTAGTGAAGTATCATATTTGACTAAGATTAGGTTTATGGAGCTTCATATTGCATCACTCAGCCTTCTACTATCACGAATGACCTGATAAAATGTACCCGAGCATTACAGACGATATATTACTGACCCAAACTCCACAGCTTCAAATAACGCGTCGCCGCAATTTCAACAACGTTTTATTTGCAAAACAAAACATCATCATTAATGATTCATGCGTCCTTACACCCCACTTTCATCAGCAGGGCGATTTTTCGCAATGTCTGGTTTATAGTTTGTTCAGTTTTTATGTCCATAATAACCTGTGTCACATTACGTCAGTAGCCGTTTAAGAATCCAGACAATGTAAAACAAACAAACAAACAAACAAAACAAACAAACAACAAAAACAACAATCAACTCCCCTCTTTGGCAGCTGCGAAAGGTGTGGCCAACAAAAATAGCAGATGTTTAGAGTTCACTGCAAAATTTACTCTGATCATCCCTGTCGAGTAACAGAAAGGATCACTGAGTTGTTCATGTGCACTACCAAACTGTGCCGTCTTTCCTTTCTTGCCACCAAGAACCTTTTCCTTGTGCTTCGTTTATATTAATAGTATACCTTGTAGGTTTTTTCTCTATTTGGAGGGATTTTAAGATGTTCATTTCCGTCCTCGGCGAGTTCCTTTGCACTTGGTGACTCTTTGACTGAGATGAAGTATCCCCAAAGCTTCCAACACTGAGGTAGGCTCTGATGGAACGGTTGTTGGGTTTCCTGGCCACAAAGACTTCAGTGGAGCCCCCGGCACATATTACCCAACTGAACGATGATGTCTCTAAAGCCTGTTCCTTTCATCAGTTTTCCCAGAGTTCCAAGGAAGGAACAAGTGAAATGAAACGCATCAAGACATACCGCATTCTTCTGGGACTGTTCATTTTGCCAAATGGCCATCAGTGCTTTCTTCGCAACTGTCAAACGTGACAAAGGCATACTCCTGACCCAGTTGTCTTGTTACGTTCAATGACACCTGCAGAACGTGTTGCACTGGTGAACTGTCGGTGACAGGATGAAGAACAGGCTGCATACAGTCAACTGGTGACTGCTCCTGCACATTGGTCAGATTCGTTCTAGTGAGCGACACCCAACCTGCCAGTTCTGTAATGGGGTGCTCACAGAAGAAGTGTATCTGGTCAGAATCTGCAAGAATCTGGACATAGCTGTGTCACCTAAGGTAAGTTGAATGGGGACATGAGTGTCAACTATTCTGGGTTTGGGCTTTGCCCGATCGTTTGTGAAACACGGCTGGAGCTCTGGGGGATAATACTGAAGGTTAAGTGGCTGTGTCGATCAAGGATAGTAGGCATTGAGCACCGGTGCCTAGGCCTGGTTTTCATAGTTTCTTGCTACTTTTTGATTGACAATTCAATTAATTGAATGTCTTTGCCAGATCATAATCCTGACTCCTGTAAATTACTATTGTCTCCGCAGGAATCACGTTATCAGGAAATATGGTTTCTGGCAGCAAGCTGTTACTTTGAAGTCCATGTAACAGACTGAAGTTTCAAGTATGTGGACACAACTGTGAGACATGCAGTGGCCAAAATGATTCAAAATATGTATGCTGACAGGTTTAGCGCTTCCCGTTATATGGCGGATTGCAGTGCTCAGAACGATGTGCTGTGGAATCGCTTTCCACATGTGAAAGCACAACACATATCTTGCGAAACACAGGCAGTGATTCTGTATTCCTTTTCAAGAGCATTTTCTTTCTAGTTAAAATACATTCTATAAAGTCCTTTACAAAACCAGGAGTCTTTTGTTATTCAGTCAAAAATGACACCATTGCTGGTGGCCAATGACTCTCCCTTGAGCTTCTCTGTAACTATATGAGACAGTTGAGTGTGAAGGCTGCCTCTTCCAGCTTTCTATCATCTGATAGAGAAGCAATAAAACCACTTTTAATGCTTCGGCCTGTGTGCGTCTGATGAGTACAGTAACTCACCCAGGTGATTTGGAGCTGCAAAACATATTTTACACCCAGAATGTTCAGTCCAGTGGTTTGGATTGTGAAACAGTGGGTAAACGTTTCTCTTGCATACATGATACGTCTCTCAGCAATGGTACACGCTCTACATCGTCTTCGCCAGTGATGTTCTTTTCCATTCATTCACACACATGGTTAAAAGCGTCCCTTTGGGCTTCCGTTTGCTCTGTAAATAATTGTTTCTTCTTCCAAGTCTATCCACAAGCATCTGAATAAATTCCCTTCCGAAATATTTGTGGAAGAGTGCTTCCCGTGCCACAAGATCTCTGACGTCTTTCGATGATCACAATTCCCTCGGTTCGAGTAGCTACCTTTTTGATCAGGTTTTCAGCAATTTTGCCACACTTTTCCCCGTTTGATAGCTCTGTTCTTTAGAGACTGGGTTCCATTTCTTCGCTTTGTCACATATGATGCAGCAATCTGTTGGAAACAAACAAACAGTGCTTGCAATGCAAGTTGTCTTTTTTTCCTGGGAGTTGGTGGTCTGGCTGTGGTATCCTCCTTCTCCTAGGCTTTCTGTCCTTATGTCAGTGTTTCACTGTTTGCATTTAAGAACACGCTTGACATTTTTAAAGTGAAATACATACAGTGCATCACCCAGTCACTTTGCAAACTTTGTGTAACCTTCAAACTTTGTACAGGTTTTGTGAAAATATCGAATTTCATATTTCTCAGTCTAGGTCTTGCTTTGTTCGGTCACTAATCTTATGTCTGTTTCGAAGTTGTTTTATTTGTAAATGATGCAGAATTTGTATGCTCACACTTCTATTTTTTTCTGTTTAACACAAAGTAAATGAATGTAAGTTCATTATTGGCACTGTGGCGTTGTAACCATCTAGGTATACCACAGACTTCATCTATATAGTTTTAAGAAGGAAATGCGACCAATATGTATAATCCCTGCATTCGAACCACAAATAAACCCCTGTAAGATTGACACAGTGTGATTTCTTTCATAGCAATGCACTGGAAAAAGAAAAGAGAAAACAAATCACGCTTTATTTAAATTGTGGTCCTTGCGCTCGGCTGGGACATAAACCATGTAAATTAGACTGATTAAATGCAGCACTACATATATAACACAAATACATTATAATGCAGTGCCTAATTGTGCCAGCAGTTACTTCACGGTGCTTAAGAAATCCTTTGTACAGTGATCAGGTTGCTGGCGTTTTAGCATTTTCAGTACACTGGAAGTATTTGATCATGTGACACGCTATTATGGCACTAATCCGATTACAAAGTCACTCATGGAATAGCTCACTCCAAGTCCTTCCCGTAGACACAAAGAAATTAAGTGTGTGATGAAATACGTGGATATAGCGCCGTTTCAAGCACATATACCCCCAAACGTCATTTATAGGGCCCAAAGAAGGAAAAATGGCCTATAATTACCCTCCCCTGCATTTATACACTAATCTAAACTTGGCAAACAGGTAAATTATGATTTCTGATAATAAAAACACACAAGAGAATCACAATGAAAAATCCCCGCCCCTCAGCGTCTCTTTCTTATGACTCATATCAAAGCTCCTAGTGCTATTGTGATAACAATAACAACAGCAATAAATAACAAACAACAAGACAGGGAATGTAGCCCTCACCGCCCCTCTCCGACTCCTCCCTCCTTTTATCAAACACATGAACGCAACGCATTCACACTACCCCCTCCCACCACCTCCACCTCTCCTTTACGAAACATTCTCACTTCAAGCCAGCAAATCTTTTACAGGAGGAATGTTTAAACACACACACACACACACACACCTCTGCAGACAGGGAACGACGACACGTGAGAATGGGAGGCAGGCGATCAGAGCAAAGTGTGAAGGTGTTTTTCCACTCACACCACGGAAGAGGGCGGCATGAGGAAACAGAAGAGCCGTTCCCACAGGTGACATTCCCCGGGAGGTCTGCACGTGACGACCTCAAACTAGCTGAGCTCCCGCTCCATTTTCCAGGCCAGTTAACTGTTCAAATTTAATGGTGCAGAGAATCGCATCGCTTTCCTCTACGTTGTTTCAATCGATTTTAAGAACAATGCAATGCCCACCTGAAAAAAAAAAAAAAAAAAAAAAAAAAGTCGACTCAAGGGAGGGGGGGGGGGGGGGGGGGTTGCATTCTAAACCATATGCTGCATGTTGTTTACGTTCCACACAGCTCAAGTCACAGGAGTTTGTTCACAGCGTTAAGTTTTTACAACGCCTAGTCCTAATCAATGTATGAACAATTCACAGACCAAAATCCACAACTGTCATAGCATGAATAGATGTTTGTCTACATCTGAAAAGTCGAGCAGAGCGCCAGGCATCCACACGGAGCTGTCAATATCAGGTGGCCGTCAGGCCCCCACCAGAGGAGGCCCTTAACTTTTGCTGAGTCGCTCCAGTGGGGTTCTTCATTGATAAACGTGTCTATTCTGATTCATCCAATCCAAACGTCAAGTACGACGCTCCCCACTGACAACAATAGCAGCTTTATTGCAGAGTCAGACTGAGAGACCTCTGTGGAGTGGAGGTGGTCACTACGTTTCCCAACGACAGTCCCAATGAGTCTGACATGAATTAACCACCTGCAAGGAGTGGAAGAGAAACTTTAATGAAAATGAAATGAGAAGGAAAACTCAAGAAACATGTGCGCAAGGCACTACAGGTAACAGACTCTGAGGTGTTTTTTTTGTTTGTTTTTGTTGTTGTTGTTGTTGTTGTTGTTTTTAAAGACGATCAATGAAGATGAGGAGCAGAAAGGACGGTGGTGAACTGACGACAGACACACCACAGGAGGGAATATGGCCATCAGCGTCCCCCTTCCCACAACCTCCTCCTTCCCCCACTTGTCAACAGGATTCCGCAATACTTTGTTTTCAGCAACATGTCTTATCTCATTGCCTGTCGTCTGTGTGTCTAAACAACCTTTAAAGACAGGTCGGGGGCAAATCTGCCCCAAAAGAGGATAGTAAAAAGTCTGCCAGATGTTTCAAGGCTTTGGTGATTCAAAATTGGACGGGATGCCATGTGGTGGGTGGGCTGAGCCGACAGGCAGACATTGAGGCAGCGGGGAGACAGTGCACATTGTGATGTTACTGACACTGACCGACAGGCAGACATTGAGGCAGCGGGGAGATAGTGCACATTGTGATGTTATTGACACTGACCGACAGGCAGACATTGAGGCAGCGGGGAGATAGTGCACATTGTGATGTTATTGACACTGACTCATTCACCTCCACCAACCGGAATAAACGCTGAAAGCGTGTCGCCTCTGTTTTCCCTGGAACTGTTTGGTCAGGGGAAGGAACTCTCCTTGCGCAGACAATCTAATTCAGCCCAGACCCTTGACGTAACTTCCGTCTCCGTTTCCTTTTCTCTCTCATGATATTTTGGTTCCTTTTCTGGCATGGAGTATGTCAGCCAGGGTGCCCAGTGATGGCATCACAGGCCTGAGAAGCGTGTGGTCAGCTACTAGTCCAGAAGCGTGAAGCATGGGACGTGCGCACTTGACTAACTGCATCACAGGCTCTGGTGAGTCACTGATACCGTCTGACAGATCTTTTCAGGCTTGCGCCAATATAACACAAATTGATTTGCGATTTTCTGCTTGAGTGAGTCCGGGAAGATGAATCATTATAATGCAATGTATTCCCCCATCCATGTCCTGGTAATTTATCTCCTTATCCCTCCTTCCTCTCTCCTCCTCTCACTCTCTCTCAGACGCCTACACAGACACACAAAATATGTAGGCTGTTAGCGACTGAAACATACCATTGCATGCTGCACAAACGCCTTTCTTGTCTTTCTTCTATCTTTCTTCTTTCTTGTCTGTCTGTCATCGAACGCCTGTATTAGTTAAGCGATTGAGTTCAAATGTGGAAGATAGAGCACTTGGAATGCCTGCCAAGTTTGTGGTAAATCTGGAACGAGTCTTCAGTTTTCTGCAGAAATTACAGCGAACACAATTCCATCAACCAGGAGACCCACTACATACATGTTTAAGACTGATCCAGGACATGAAACATGAAGAGTTTAAGGTTCAAAGTTATTGGGCTTGCTGGTCATTGGAGATTTATTTCTCTCTTGTATTGTGCATTGGGGAAACGGGCAGCGTGTTGAAGGAATGCTTCTGCATTCTGTCACATTCCCGTCAGAACAGACAACTGTCAGTGAAATCCAGAGTGCTCTCCCAACGGAGTTGTTTGGGAATTTTTGTGAGACGTTTTAAATTCATTTCTTGTGAGGATTGTTCATTTCCTGACATTTGTTTTACCTACTTTGCACTCTTCAGATGATTTTCATGGTCAGTTGGACTTTTACGAGAACATCCTCGGAAAACCTTCATTTATGTGATTGCCTTTTAGATATTTTCTGTTTTATTCTATCTGGTCACTTCCAGTTCAAGGTAAAATCGGAAACATCTCATCTGAATCGTCCAATCCCTCTTTCACCTACTAATTTTCTTCCTCCAGTGTAGGGAGTATTTGAGATTGAAAATCCCACTTGTTTATTCCATGTTCTCAGTGGCAGCAAAGACAATACTCATGAGCACTGTCCAGACTGAAATGCGTATGGAAGGACAGAAACATCTCCATGAAATACAAGATCAGACTCCTGCGTGCACTGGTATATTCTTCCACCTTCCTGTGAGACATGGACCTTCACAGCGGATCTGGTGAGAATTCAAGCCATGGAAATAAGGTGTTATCGCAAGATATTAAACAGCAGATACACAACACCAATGAACAAGTGCGCCAAACCTTCAAGCAGCACACTGGACCATAATTAAGAAGATCTACTGACATCAGTTAAAAAAAAGGAAGCTACATTGGTGTGACCATATAACAAGATCAAATGGCCTTGCTAAAACAATACTCCAAGGAACTCTTGTGGGAGGGAGATGGAGGGAAACAGAAAATACGATGGACTGACAACATGACAGAACAGACATGGAAATCATTCCCACAGACCCAGGCTTTGACACACAATCGACAGACCCGAAGGAATCTGGTGAACAGTTTGGTGTGGCGCCCCAATGACGACTTTTCAGGGTTTCGGAAGAAGGAGAAGAGGAAGGAGTAGAAAAAGAAGGTTAGTCTGGTCATAAAAAAGGAAAAGATCCGCGAGGAGGGGCAGGGATAGGAAGAGGATGATGAAGACAGAGTGAGTGAGAGAGAAGGGGTGGAAGGGGAGCGGGGCTTAAGGGACAAAACGGTTAAAAAATCTTCAGAAGATATGCACCGGTGTGCTCTTTTTACATCCATCACAGGTCCAGACGAGCCAGATCCAAGCACTACAGGGTTACGTTCAGCATTTGGTTCTCACATACACCAGCACAACACACCCTCTTCTCTGGCTCTTCCAGCTCCTCTGTTTCCGCCATAAAGAAATACCTACAGTACTAGGGTTTTCTTTCTTCTGTTCTTAATACGACTCTCTCTCTCTCTCTCTCTCTCTCTCTCTCTCTCTCTCTCCCCTGCCTCCCTCTCTCTCAGCTGACCGGTTTTACTTTTCGTTCCAAGCCAAGAGAGGGCGCCACCTCAGACTCATGGATTGATGTGTGTGTACTTGCTATCTGGGCTGACTATGATGTGTGTGTACTTGCTATCTGGGCTGACCATGTCCATCTGGTCTGGGCTTCGGTCGCTCACTTTCACAGCTCGCGTCATTCGGTTGATGCGAGTTTTTGTTCGAGTAACTAATTTCAGTTTTAATCCCTTAATGGGATACCGGTTATATGATTCAGTATAAAGTATATCGCAGTTTTAATCCCTTAATGGGATACCTGTTATATGATTCAGTATAAAGTATATCGCAGTTCATTATGTGTCTGTTACCCATCGAGCTCAATAGTCCTGTTCAGCTCAGTGCTGTTACCCGTTTTGTCTCCTGGCTACTATGGACACATACTGCTGTTTTCAACAGACATTCCGTGACATCTCTGCCTTTACCAATATCAGATTGGCGCCCTCGCACGGCGAGGATGGATACGAGCTTTTGCACATGTCAACCCCTACCAAGGCGGTTTGTACATCATGGAGTATGCTGATCACGATTTTAAACACAGACATTCCTTGGTTCTGCCGCTGCAGCATACAAAACTGGCAGAACATACAAAATTGGCCTTTACCAATATCAGACTGGCGCCCCCGCTCGGTCATATGAGAGAAATCGCGGGACAGCGAGAAATAATGGGCTTACACTCCATGTGATGTGTACAGAATTTTCTTGCCTCATATGTTAGAAGCATCATGCATGTCTGATATCAATGATGTGGGACACGCCACCTTGCTAACAGCTTTCCACTGCTTCGGGACATTGTAAGCACACTTACTGTGTGTGAAGGCATGGCCCAGCATTCAGTTGATACCTTCACCCCCTCACACTCACAAGGTCTGTCAATATCGCCTACCATAATTCTTTCGGGGCGCCCACTCATAGGGTAGAACTCCGATTACACTCTACCTTCCAGGTAAGTCTCGTTTGATCAGTCAATTCTCGCACCACAACACCCTCTATCTCTTTTTGTCTCCCCCCCGCCCCCTCTCTGTCTTTCTGCCCAACAAAATGACGTACCAAAGTCCCGCGAGCCGTGCCGCCATCACTAGTCGGCCCGTACCGCGGGGTCCCCGAGGGGCGCCCTTCTCCGCCACTTTGCTGAGCAAACGGATTGATAAATTGACGACTACTTTCTCATTTACATCCACCGCTGGCACATCGGAGCCGTTCCCCTGGGGGGCGTGGAGCCTGTTGTCTGGGTGTCCATTAGACGGGTGGGTGGGTTTCCTTCTGGCCTTTCCCTGGGATCACCACTCTTTTTACGGCCTTGGCAAGAGAGAGAGAGAAGAGGGTGTATGGTGCCTGATCTGCCCAGCTGAGAAATTTTCAGTTTTATGCAGTTAGCTGGACATATCCACCTCAGTAAAACTGCGAAATGCTTGATATGGCTGAGCCCAGATCAAATGACAGGGACTGGTGGGGAGACTATTAAGCACTACCCACTCCCGTCATTAACGCCATTTTCCCAGAAATCTGATGGAGTGATGAGAATGCAGCGGTAGAGGTGCTGGTCAACGGGATGGGGGCTGAGGGACAGTGGGGAGGGGAGGGACAGTGGGGAGGGGAAAATTGCAAAGATACAACATTTTTATTCGCACGCACCAATTGAAACAAAAATATAGGGGCGACACATGTCTTTCCAACAAAACGACTGTCCCTCTCTGACCCATGCCCTGAGAATAGAACCACAGTCACAAATAACAGCGTCTTCACTGAAGTGAGGGGGTGGGGGTCGTTTTCTTCTTTTTTTTCTGCCTCATCATCAGTGGCATTACTCCCACGCCGCTCATTCCGAGTTCCCCATACACGGCCACACCCGCGTGCGTCTGTCGCAGTTCCAGTGCGGGCAGTCCACAGGGAACCATCGATGTTAGGTCGCCAAGAAGCAATACACCAGAGGAGACCCCACACTGCTGCTGAGTCACTTCAGTAGTGTTCGGTAGCGCCTGTTCTGATTTAACGTACTCAGGACACCACCTACTAATCCCCCTACTGACGAAAATAATCGCTTAGTCGCGGAGCCAGACTGAGTGAGCGTCTCCCCCAAAGTGGAGTCCGCCATCGATCCTCCAACGGCAGTCCCCCATGAACCCGCCAGCACTGAAGACCTTGACAAGACTCACCCCAAGCGCGAAAAGTGGAGGCGTGTCGAAACTGAGTTCAACATAAGAGCATGGCATGAAAGGCCACATAATTTGGGGCTTTTTTATATTGATGATGAAGAAGGAGGAGGAGGATGATAACGATGTTGCTATGGAGGTCCATTTAGGTTTGGGAGTACGTGACAAGGCTGTACTCTACGCTTCCTGTCATGATGATATCCCGGCATCAAGCAGGCCCGATAGAACAACCACTTGCAGTATTTGGTCGGGAAGTTAGAGCAACACACCCAAAGACGCATCGGTGAAGTGGATGACACTCACTGTGTGGTCCCAGTCTCCCCATTTAAGCCCACAGCACACTCAACCCTGGGTAGGAGCTGGCCACGGGCCGAAAAACCCACCTCTACCGGGATTCAAACCGCGTCCTCCCAGCCGTCAGTCCGCGACGCCATGGCGGCTGGTGGGTGGGGGTCTTTTTGTTCACCCTTCCCCTCCCTCCATAGAGGACCACAGTTTATATTCACAGTTTGCTAAGTACATCACAGTATCCAACGGAAAAGAAGAGTTTTAAAAAAAAAGGTATATCACACCAAAGTAAAGGAAGCATGAAAAAGAAAAGAGAAAAAAAAGAAACACACACACGCACACACACACACACACACACACACACACACACACACACACACACTCACTCACGCACACACACATCAACAACAACAACAACAACGACAACAATTAAAAAACGAACCACACACACAAAAAGAGACAGACAAAGGGAAAGAAACAAGCCTTTGTTGTGGTGTTTAGCCAACTAGGAGGAACAGGGCAAAGCGCCAGAAGACGACAGTGTTCAAGTTAGTCAATGGCACGTGGGACTCGGTTGGGAATTCTCAACAGAAAAAGGGGAAACAACATTAGCAGTTCAGTTACGGGGAAAGAGTGTGGTGGAGACGGTGGGGTGGGGTGTGGGGGTGGCAGTGGCGCTTTGGGGAAGGTGGAAATGAAAGCTGAGAAACGAGGCGATCAAGCCTTGTTAAGATGGCAATTTAGAAACGCGCCGGGGTCTTTATACATTGGGTCACAGCGATTCTTTCTTTTTGGAAGAAACCATACTGAGGTGAATATACTGTGAGTTCAGGAAATTCAACTGGATTGTCAAAGGCTGAATACTGACTTCTGAAGTTTGACAAAGCAAAGCGTCTGACGATAAGGTGATGGTAATGGCAGTGATTATCATTAACATGTTCATAGCACGTTTGATTAAAAAGTGAAAAAAGCTATCAGGAATCGGCGATGGCATCATTAAATATGCATATCTATGTTGATCATAGTTCTGATAATATATGGCCAAAGTGTGTTTGGCCATGCAAATCATTTAAACAAAAGTGCGTGATACAAGTATTGACTGTAAAAGGACAACAAACAGCCAGCAGACATCAAGGAATAAAGTAGGACAAAAAATTTTGTTATTTCCCCACATGCCTCTAGTCAGACACTGAGAGAGAGAGAGAGAGAGAGAGAGAGCCAGAAACGTTCTCCAGTCTTCTCCTCCTCCTATTCCCCGCAACGTACACGTACAGACACATGTGTGCGCGCGCACACACACATACACACTCACTCACTCTCACATGCATGACCAGAATTTGCAGAGAGAAAAAAATTAATAGAAATAAAAAGAAACGAACAAAAAACCGCAACAGATAAACGGAATTCGAATTATTGTCCTGTGAACGTGATCACTATCCAGCCGCCCCTGACGTGTTCTCCACAAAGTGAAACAGCTATCGGCTGGATGCCCATGTTGACACAGTTTGTATTTTGCTGTGGGGGCGGATGAAGGGGTCTGCTGAGCAGTGTTTGAAGACCCCGGGGAACCTCCTCTTTTTTCTTTAAGGCCTCTGTGGAGGACAATCGGCCAGACAGACCAAACAGCGCAGTTCCCCTTTCCGGCTTCGTTCCCATTATACCTCGATTAGCAGGACAAAGTTTCGACAACGCCGGCAGACATTGTTCACCATCGATTTTTTGGCCCTAATAGTCATCCCTCCGCCACTGTCAAAGAGACCGACTTTAAGACTCGTGCCGTCTTTCCCCGTCTCTCTCCTCCCCCATCCACGCTCTCCAAACACGTCTCACTTCTTAAATAATAATATATAAAAACTCTTCTTCCTTCGCATCATTCAAGGACCTCTTAAGTTAAAGAATTCATTACGTCCATTCAGTCAACTCCACGTCCAACTTCTCTCTCTCTCTCTCTCTCTCTCTCTCTCTCTCAGCACTTTTTTCTCTCCCCCACCCCCTTCTTTCTGTCTCTGTGTCTCTGTCTTCTTCAGCCTTCCTCCTCTACCATTTCTGTACCACTAACTCTCTCACATAGCTACTTTCCCCAGTCCAGTTCTGCTGGAGTCTATCGTGTTAGTACTTTGAGAACCGATTAAATCTGGCTGATGGAAGCGATGCAACAATCCGGATGCCATTTATTTCTCTGGAGAAGATCACTCAAGTGATTTCTTTCCGTATATTATTGACGCCGCTACCACAAGGAAGTCAGATTAAAGCAGAACTTAGTCCTCGTCACCCCTCACCCCCCACAACCTCTCTTTTAACCAAACAGTGGTCTCTCACGCAACTGATCCTGTTAGCAAATCGAAAAGGAGGAAAGGAGCAGAATCTCTCTCTCTCTCTTCTCTCTTTTTCTCTGTGACACCCCCATCTCTTCCTCTCTGTGTCTGTCTCTCTCTTTCTGTCTTCGCTTGGGTACGATTTATAAGAGAACGTTCCTGTGTCTGGTGCTGATGCGCGGGGTTTGCGGCCGACTGAGTGTGTGTGTGTGTGTGTGTGTGTGTGTGTGTGTGTGTGTGTGTGTGTGTGTGTGTGTGTGTGTGCGCGCGCGCATGTGTGCGTGCGTGAGAGACAGTCTGACAGAGACAGAGATGTCCATTTATTTGTTTTGACTGACTGAAACGAAAAAGGTGTTACAGTGCAGAACAACAATGAAATCAATCAAATAAGAAGCGATAAGCACAACACATTTTACTTTTCCTCAACCCTTGCAAAGAAGGTTCTTTTATTTCCAAACGGCACATTTTACAGTTTGTTGCAGATAAATCATTGCAAAGATCACACACACACACACACACACACACACACACACACACACACATATATATATATATATATATATATATACACACACACACACACACACACACACACACACACACACACACAGACATACCTTTTTCATTTTTCCACATTAAAAAGAAGTAAAAGAACGTGTAAAAATCAAGACGACCTATAAGAAGTTACAAATGTAATCGAAGCGATGATAGTGATTTGATAGATCCCAAACCAGAAACAAAGCAAGCCATACAACTCACTGACCACATCTACACATTTCTGACTGTGCGTGTCACAGATCATCGGTTCTGTCTGGCTTTTTGTCTTCGTGAGAACGGAAGAATGAAATGGCAGGCAGTTACTGCCATATGGATGAACCACAAATAAAATGTCAATTCCACCTTCTACACAGAAGCACAAGGGGATGGTTCTGTCATTCAATGCCTCACATTTACCCTTTTCCACAATCACCCCCCATCATAAAACAAATGCTGACTGCGCACTCGTGTTATTTTGCATGTGAAGATCGATATTTGTCAACCGCTGGAACCAGATACCCGTTCGGTTTGAACCGATGGGTGGGTCACCTGGACATATATTGGAAATGACATATCATTTGGCTTTGACCTTGATTCAAGGTCACAAGGTGAAATGTTGAAATGGGGTCGAAACGGTCAATCAGTCGCAACTTGGACTCTTCTCATCACAGCAACTGCGTGGCAATGACTATTTGCCTGTTGTGTTCGTGTCGTACGTATAAGTGGGTGATAGAAAAGGAGTTCGAAAAGGCGGTGTATGGGAAGATAGAGAGAACATAGAGAGAGGCAAGGAAACAGGGGAGAGGTACAGCATAAAAAGAGGGTGTGAAGAGAGACAGGAGGGGAAAAGAGACACGAACGAAGAGAGAGTGTGAGAGGGAGGGAGACAGAGACAGAGAGAGGGGAACAGCGACAGAGAGTCCCTTTTGCCCAGGTCCAGTCATTTCTGATCGCTGACCCTTGCTGACGCTACGTCACAGGTCCCCATTCCCACCCTTGCCCTCCCTCTTGCCAATGCCAGTTATTACGTGCAAGGGATGGCCTTGTCAAAGGCATCATCAACTATCATCAGCTCATTCGCACTGTTCCAAAACCAATGTGGCCGTGCCAGAGGTATCATCTCTCTATCATCACTGTCCTCAGCTGCACGGCAGCATTCCGGACCAATAATCACATCTCCGAGGATCAACGTTTTGCACGCACACTCTACAACACTAACTACTACTGCTGCAAAAATCCCCTTTGCTCTTATTCGTCTATATGAGCTATATAAAACAACTGCAAGGGCTTATATATATATATATATATATATATATATATATATATATATATATACTAACGTGACTCCACATCTGTGAGGGTACGCCGTCCACATGCAACAATGTGAGACACGCCCCCCATAGGGGCCAGAATCAACCACGACTTCTGTTTTCAAGTCAGAGTTGTGTTATTTCATGTTGGTATCACTTGTCAGACGCGACAAAACTGAATGCGTTTTTTTTCCTTCTTCTGATACCCACTTCCATTCAGCATCTTATCGTGTCTGGTATCTGAGTAGTCTTGTGATATCAGCATAGTTCGGGATGAACCTTGACACATAGTTTCAGTTACTGCTGGATGGATAATATCAACTTTCTTAGGGTCAAATGATATTCCATCTCCTCCAAAAAATAGCCATAGAACTCAATGTGATCTCTGTTGAACTCACAGTTTGTTCTGTTGTTGAGTGTGAGATTTTTCTCACTGAAACGAGCGAGCACGTTTCGAGGGCTGTATCATGCTCTTCTTGAGTTTTCCTGCGAATCAAGATGTCATCACTGGTGTTGAAAGCACCTGGAATATCAGCAAGCAGTTCAGCTTTGTGATAATGGAAGATTTCTGCTGAGGACGTGACTCCAAAGCTGAGACGCTTGCATCGTCTGAGACCTACATGAGTTGTGAAGGTTGTGGTGTTTCGAGAGTCTTCGTCTAATTCTATCTGATGATATCCAGAATTCAGAATTTAAGTCTGACTTTCTGAAACTTTTAACCACTTCAACAGCATCAAAATATCATCAACTGTTGTCATGATATGACGAGTTCGCTCGACTGCTTGATTTGGTAGTCGTATATCAACGCAAATCTGTATTTCTTCAGGTTTCCTTGGTTTTTGGTGCAACTACTACAGGTGAGGCCTTAGGTGTAGGTCCATCAACTATTTCAATGCCGTCTAAATCTTCAAGACGCTGAAGTTCAGCCTCCACTTTCTTTCGCATGTGATATGGAATTCTTCCAGTAAGTTGTGCAGTTGGTTGAATCATTCCTCAACATGAAGTTTCACTTGTACGTCTTTTAGTTTTCCCATGCCTTGAAATAAGTGTGGATTTTCTCTGCATAGGATGTCGGCAGTTGTGCATGGTGAAGTGGCAAAAGCAAAATATATCAGTTGGAGCCTTTGAGCTGTGCTACCGCTTGGCAGATTTCCACTTCGAGCATCACGACTTGAACGTACAACACAGAATGAAGCATATGTCTCAACACTGACAGATGTATCAAATTTCCAAAGTACATCTAGCGGTGTGCGTGTTTCATATACGTAGATTTTGGTCTGTGTTCACTGCAGCGTGTTTTGTGCTAGTGGTGCATTATCTTGTAAAGTTTATTCATCAAATATGTTGATTGAAGCGCTGATATCAATTAGACATGGAACAGACTTACCAGACACGTCGATGCTGACTCTGGGTGCTGAACTGAAATTTTCTGCAACACCAAATACATACTATTCATCAGAGGAGTATGAAGTGTCTCTGTTCTTGTCAACATTAAAGACATACTCTTCATCAGAAGAGCATTAAGTGCCATTGTTCTGTTGAACATTGTTTACTTTTGCAATGAATGCAAGCTTGAGTTGACGATGCTTTGAAGATCTTCCAGAACTTTTGCAAAATGTCCGGTCTTGGCACAAACACAACAGGTTTCATCTCTTGCCGGACACCGCTCACTTGGATGTCGTTGAACACCACAACTTCCAAAAGGTCGCTATTGCTGAGGTTTCTTCTGGTAGTTACTTCCTGGAGTCGAGCTTCTGGAGTTGGGCATTTTTTTGTTTATCTTCTCTGTGATGAACAGCATTTACAGACTTTGTTTCTTCTTCCACGATTTTTGCTTGTATGTCTGATACCTCTGACGCACAAGGAGTTGTCTAAGACTCCTGTTTGCTCCACGGACAGCACGACTCCGTAGGCGTGATGAACTGCATCTGTGCATGATTTGAGTCGATCAACGTCGAATTCACAGATCACAGCTAACAGGCGTAGATGAGTATTGTAACTGTCGATTGTTTCGTTTTCTTGCTGTCTGCACTGTCGGAATTTCAAAGTTTCGAAGTCGATATTCTTTCTTTGATTGAAATATTCATTTAATGACTGTAGCGCTGCTTCGTATGCATCTGCTGCTCTTTGTTGGATCTTCAGAAAAACATTCGTAACTATCGTAACTTCGACACCTCCAAAATATAGCAGTAACGCTTTTTTCTCGTGTTATTTGTGCTGTTCGTTGCAGCTACTAAATGGTAAATCGTTTACCCATCTTCGCCATCGAGTGCCGACAGTCGACTCGTCTGAGTGAACGGAGAATTTTTCGAAGGCAGGCTGCTGGCCATACTCCCGTATCCAGTCACTGTTGCATCTTCGTTTATGTTTTCCTTGTTCATCCTCGTCGTCACTTTAAAGTCGTTATTTTATACGATATAATAACAGACTCAATGTTGAGCTGCAATCTTTTTATGCCGTCCGTTCAGTAGCGTCAACAATAAACGGGTTATTGAACTGCCCGGGTTACCAGTGATTAATTCTATCATAATGTCTGTTTCCACAAATAGACATATATGATTCAAACATGCAGACATTACAGGACGAACAGAGAACAAAGAGACAGAAAAAAAAGAGACCGACACACAAAGCAGAGACACAGAGACAGACAGCACTGAACTCCACTGCCGACCAGCCGTTAGGGAAGCAGCGGCGCGGGGCAGCCATACATTATTGGTATTTTCCCTGACAATGGCGTCCATGCCTTGACATGGGCATCGATAATGTTGCACGTAGGGTCGGGGTGTGTGTGGGGAGGGGTGGTGGTGGTGGTGGTGGTAATGGTAACAGCTAACACAGCGAAGAGGGGAGGGGTGGATACGGGAGTGGGATATGATGTAGCACTCAATTATACCCTGTCGATGGACTAATCCCGCTCACCGTTGTCAAACGATGACAGATTATGCAGTCCATGTCAGCTTTGTGACATCGATCAGCGGAATGATACCGACCGGTCTCTTGGCGGTTTTTTTTTTTTTTTTTTTTTTTTTTTTTTCCTTTCTTCTTTTTGCTTTGTGTTGTTTGGTTTTGTTTGTCGTTCAAAGTGGATCAGCACAAGTCGCCCCAAGGGACAGAGGATGGAACACTACATTCGTCAACGTCAAGCATGAAAAACGATTTCTGTCAACTTCCGAATCGTTCTGCGCAAGCTTCACACACAGCATAGCCTTTATGAATAACAATTAACCCCCGAAAACGGAGTATGGCTGCCTACATGGCGGGGTAAAAACGGTCATACACGTAAAAACCCACTCGTGCACATACGAGTAAACGTGGGAGTTGCAGCCCACGACCGAAGAAGAACAAGAATAACAATTATAGGAATGCTTGCCTACACACCTTTTTTTCTTGGAAGGTTGGCAAATTCCCTATGTTTTGATTCCAGTCATGTTTTTCTTTTTTTCGATACTCCCCAAAATGCTATCAGTACCTGAAACACCGCTGTTATTTACATTGTATTTTGTCTGTCTGCTTATCTCTTCTATTCTTTCTTCTATGTCTGCTTATCTATTCTATTCTTTCTTCTATTTTTCCTTCATCCTCTTGTGGCTCCTTCCATCAGCTTCCAATCTTCTTATTTCTGCACTATTTTGTTTTAAGGGTGATGGCTGATGTACAGTAAATCACCAGGTGTGGTCTGGTCTCTCTCCCACCGCCATCCCCATGTCCTGCCATTCTTCTCTCAGCCTCTCTCTGCTTCCTCCTTCCCTTTTCTACACACTCACGCACACGCTTGTGCGCCACATCTTTCATTGTCTCTGTTGGGCTCCTCTCCCTGTCACCTCAAATCCTTAAAATGTTCCTCCCTCTTTTTTAATTTTCTCTCCCAAATCTTGCACGTGCAGATGTAAGTCATTGATGGAACGAATGCCAAAGGCCAATGTATCTGAAGACAAATCTTGCTAAATCATCGATTGAGATACGGCAGAATTCAAATCCCCTATTTTTTTCTTCTTCCCTTTTCACAGACACAAATCTCTCTCTCTCTCTCTCTCTCTCTCTCTCTCTCAACAATGTTAGCTTGATTTTTGGACACTCAACATCTTTGTCCATTGCAATGTGTCTAATTAATTTTAAGAAAATGAAACTTAATTCTTGTTTCAAGACTCTCTTCTAAATATATTAGTTTGTTCTGCTTTCTTCAATCTTTTCGTAAAGTCCAATGAAATTGTTTGTCATCTGCCTTTTTTGTCTCTCTTTCTCTCTGTCTGTCTCTGTATATCTCTCCCTCTGTGTGTGTGCATGATTCAGTGTGGTGCCAACAAAAGCAAGTAACGACGAGCATATGACCTATTTGTTGCACCGCTTTCCCGCTCTCCATCGATCGAGGGGCCCTTTAAACCCCACACACCATGCGGCTGGCTACCCTGGGTGGGGATGTGTGTGTGAGTGAGTGAGTGAGTGTGTGTGTGTGTGTGTGTGTGTGTGTGTGTGTGTGTTCCTATTTCCTGTTCCAACAACTTCACAGGCAGTCAAGGTGTGTGTCAGGCTTTGTTCACCTGGGAATAGGTGCAGCCCACTCTTCAACCGTCCCACTTTTCTCTCCACATGCCACATGTCCTTTCGCTTTTCCCACTGACAGAAATTAATGGACGGACTGTTTCAATATCGCTAAGCACTCTTTGTTCTATTCCATCTGTGTCAGTCTGTTATCTGCCTCTGTGTGTGTGTGTGTGTGTGTGTGTGTGTGTGTGTGTGTGTGTGTGTGTGTGTGTTAGAGAGAGAGAGAGAGAGAGAGAGATTAAATTTACTTTACTTTAAACGAAGTGATAATGCACACGCATTCTTTCTCCGTACAGTCGTGTGTTTGAAGTGTTCTATGTGGCCCTCGTTGAGAAGAGCCACAAAGAAACGAAGGAAAGTTCTTCATCAGAACCAGCATCGAGGGCTTGCCTGTCGCTCAACAAACAGAATAAAATGCCTGAGGGCACCTGAAAAACGCATAATTATTATTGGTTTCCCCCGTCTACTGTGCATACATTTCTTTATGCATGGAACTCTGCAGGTCATGCATACACCCCGCTCTCTGTCCACCAGTCAGCCATTCACACCCTGATAAGTGATGGTATCACACACTGCCTGTCTGCAACTGCAGCGTCACAACTATGGTCCGGTTTCCTTGCCCTTACCAGCTACTTACGCACGTGCAACGCAATGGAAACGTGAGGAGATGTAACGTGTAACAAGGAACGGGAGATGTAACGTGTAACAAGAAACGGGATGAGATGTAACGTGTAACAAGAAACGGGAGGAGATGTGACGTGTAACAAGGAGGGAAGGAGATGTAACGTGTAACAAGGAAGGGAGGAGATGTAACGTGTAACAAGGAACGGGGTGAGATGTAACGTGTAACAAGGAGGGGAGGAGATGTAACGTGTAACAAGGAACGGGAGGAGATGTAACGTGTAACAAGGAGGGAAGGAGATGTAACGTGTAACAAGGAACGGGGTGAGATGTAACGTGTAACAAGGAGGGAAGGAGATGTAACGTGTAACAAGGAGGGGATGAGATGTAACGTGTAACAAGAAACGGGAGGAGATGTAACGTGTAACAAGGAACGGGATGAGATGTAACGTGTAACAAGGAGAGGATGAGATGTAACGTGTAACAAGAAACGGGAGGAGATGTAACGTGTAACAAGGAACAAGAGGAGGCCGTGGGGCAAGCGTAAGTCTTGTTCCTGCCATTGAAAAAGTAATCACTATATTTATGAATATGGAAACGCGCGCGCGCGCGCGCGCGCGCGCGTGTGTGTGTGTGTGTGTGTGTGTGTGTGTGTGTGTGTGTGTGTGTGTGTGTGTGTGTGTGAGTGTGTGTATGTGTGTGTGTGTGTGTGTGTGTGTGTGTGTGTGTGTGTGAATGTGAGTATGTATGTTTGTGTGTGTGCGTGTGTGCATGCGTGCGTGTGGTGTATATATATATATATATATATATATATATATATATATATATATATATATACATATATATATTCTTTCCTGGGATATAAAAAATCAATTGAGATAAAATATCAGGAAAGACCTTTTAGGAAAAAACAAAAAAACAAAAAACAAAAAAAACTTCAAAGTTTCCCAACGGCTTCTCCGTTTCGCTTTTGCTATTTAAGTTCATTCCTGAGGGTACCAAAAAGCGAAACGGCATTGTCCACTTACAATGTCTAGAAAAATCACTAGACACCTGAAGAAGAGCTTCTTCGTATCTTTCGATCACAAAATAACTCATTTGTGAGATGGCTGTTCCACACTTGATGTTTAAAATGAAGAAACAGGTAAGGTAATTTTCAAATTATCCTTTCTTTGGCGGTTCACTGAAGATTTCCATCCTATGCTGGAAACAGGAATTCGGTAACACAGCAAAGCATGAAAAGAAACGTAGTCTTACGCAGAGTCCAATAATTATCACCAAACATCACTGAATTCCATCACAGAGTCTGTCACTCATCACAATTCTAGAAGTCAAACATGACAAAGTTCTGTTGCAGACTTTCACTGTATTTGGAATGTAGCCAGGGATCGTCAATCTGGTGACTGATCAAAGGACAGGGGTCGTCATTCTGGTGACTGATCAAAGGACAGGGATCGTCATTCTGGTGACTGATCAAAGGACAGGGATCGTCATTCTGGTGACTGATCAAAGGACAGGGATCGTCATTCTGGTGACTGATCAAAGGACAGGGATCGTCATTCTGGTGACTGATCAAAGGACAGGGATCGTCATTCTGGTGACTGATCAAAGGACAGGGATCATCATTCTGGTGACTGATCAAAGGACAGGGATCGTCATTCTGGTGACTGATCAAAGGACAGGGATCGTCATTCTGGTGACTGATCAAAGGACAGGGATCATCATTCTGGTGACTGATCAAAGGACAGGGATCGTCATTCTGGTGACTGATCAAAGGACAGGGGTCGTCAATCTGGTGACTGATCAAAGGACAGGAATCATCATTCTGGTGACTGATCAAAGGACAGGGATCATCATTCTGGTGACTGATCAAAGGACAGGGATCGTCATTCTGGTGACTGATCAAAGGACAGGAATCGTCATTCTGGTGACTGATCAAAGGACAGGGATCATCATTCTGGTGACTGATCAAAGGACAGGGATCGTCATTCTGGTGACTGATCAAAGGACAGGGATCGTCATTCTGGTGACTGATCAAAGGACAGGAATCGTCAATCTGGTGACTGATCAAAGGAGAGGATCGTCAATCTGGTGACTGATCAAATGAATACACTGTTTATCTTGTTTTTGACAATCAGAAAAAGACTTGATTACTGTACAGAAAATTAATACATTTTTTGTATTGTGTTTGACCATCAGAAAAGAAAACATGATTACGACGCAGGAGATCAAAAACACTTTTAGTCTTGTGATTGACAATCGGAAAAAAAACGTGACTCCATTTTCCCTCTGACAGTGACTACGGCCTGTTATGACCTGTTATGCATGTACAAATGATATCTAAAGCTTAAACGTGTAGATCAATAACTTAAATTACACTTTCAAGAAATCTTAAGAGACTATCAATGCTAAAAGAATCAGTCCGTGATTATTGTTATCTGTCATTTACTAGCGAAATAAGCAAGGCTGTATTGTCCGCTGCTGTGCAAGACTCGATGACTTCAAAGTAACGCACCCTTTACTCACGAAATTACTTGAAGAATTCGACAGAATATTTCACCCAACATTTTACACCTCCAGTCATTTTTATTCAATTAACGAAGCTGTCAATGGAAGAGTAAACAGATAAATGAAATATTTCGTCCTTTTGACACTTCTTGTCATTCATCAACGAAGCTACTGACTGGAGATAGAAAACTATCAAAACAATGATTTCCATCTACATTTTACACCTGTTATCATTCTACCAGAAAAAGTTATCGTGTCCGTGCAGATCATATCAAATACAATTTTATTCCACCGACTATTTTTACACATATTTTCACCAGGCAGGCGAGTGTCATGAAAAACGTTAATTGATGGAGGCCATTAGCCGCTGTCCTCAGGCAGAGGGTGGTCGGGGGGAGGCTGGCTCCTGTCCCGCGGCGTCTGGCATCTGGGCTGATGGTGCGAGCGGTGCGACCAGGCGTGTAAACATTTGTTTGATCATGTCATCGTGTCTTCGGTGTGTGTGTGTGTGTGTGTGTGTGTGTTCATAATTATGCCAGTATCGGTTACTTCTCATCAAGAGAGAGAGAGAATGTAGGCGCATATATAAGAGCGCTAAAGATGTCGCTCATCGAAACATCCCAATTTGTTCTCCGAACTTGTTATGCAGTTTGATGAAAGTGGCGCTTTTCAGCAAAAAGCCAGGCTGACCCAGTGTGTTTTGACTGATCAGCTGTGCCCCGCTGCTGCTCTTTGTTCCGTCAACGTCCACACAACGAGAAGGATTCTCTTTTGTACCCTTCATCAACCTTTTATCCCTCTCTCTCTCACAAAGAGGATATGTGTTATCAAACAGTGTGTGTCAGTTTGGTGAAATAAGGGAAGGGGCTTAGAAAAGGTTGTAGAAACAGAAATGTGAGGAAGTTTGAGGGGGCCGGGGGGGAGGGACGGGGAGAGAGAGAGAAAGACATGTGTGTTATACTGAGGTAAACTGGATAAGCTAAAAGCTTCTTAAAACCATGCCCTCACACACACACACACACACACACACACACACACACACACACACACAAGAAAGGAGGGAAAAATCGGTACGGACACGGTAGACAGTAACAAACAAAAAAAGTTGAACGCAAAACACGATTGGCTTTCCAGATGGATTTTGAATCTTTTTTTTTTTTTTTTTTTTTTTGCATATCATCAAGTCTGAAATATTTCTTCTGGGAAGCCCGTTTCATTGCAGTTACTTTGTTTCTCTGTTTCTTGAATTTCTCATATTTTCCTGTAGTTTCCAGTAACATCACGATACCCTATTTCTATATTCTATATCTTCTGTTAACCATGGAGGCTTTTCCTCATTTTAACACGTTTTGTCCTTAGGGGAGCATGCATGTCAAAGACAGAAAGAAAGTTACTATTCCAGGTTACCAAAGTTATTATGCACGAGCACTGTCAGGGTCGGTACAATGGTAAACAGTAGAAAAATCAACCATGCATAAATCTGACAGAAACCCCTCTGCATCAAACTTTTTGTCGCTACGGAACGACATATACTTGTGACTGCATCTGGACATTTTTATTCCTTTCTTTGACCATGTTATACAAACAGGAAAGTGATCGCTAAGGCCGAGCACAGGAACAGAGGTTTCTACAACATTGCTAGGGTTAGTTACATAAATGTGATCAATTAACGTTTCAGAGAGCAACGTCTTTCTTGTTGGGATATTCACAATCTGTGTAAAGTTATAGGATTCCTAAGTGCGTCTCCATTTATCCTGTGGTTTTAACAAATCTATATGAAAATCACCTAGCACAATGACTTCTGTGGAATAGTTCAAAGCATCTTCCATCATCAGTTCAAAGCGGTCTTGCCATTCAACCCGTTCTTCAGGGTTTCTGTAAAGAAAACAGGAAAGAATTGGCTTTGTCCCATTTAAACAGATCTCTAACCAAATACATTCTATCCTATACTGATCAAAACAACTAACTTGTTTATAATAACTGACTGATGAACATGGGCAGCCAATCCTGTTTTACTGTGGCACATCGCCTGACGAGATGGTATCCAGGAACATATATTACATTATCAGAAACTAAATCAGATTATCGTGATTCACAGACGCCAACAGCGTAAAAGCAATCGCCAAAATGTGATCAGATGGAGCGCATGTCTGATATCTTGTTCAGCATATGACAAGTATTCAGATAACCAATTGTAAATCCAGTTTTCGGGGCAGTGGGACATTTCTCCATGACTAACAGTGATATACTCACAGGGAATAAAGCAAAATAGTAAATGTCCTAAAAATATACAAATAACACTTACGACACCAACACTAATTAGAAATACAAATTACCACGCTTACATTTGCACAAAGCAAACCAAGTTGAAATGAATTCATTTAGATATTATATCCACTAACTTTGGTGAAAAAGACAGTCAGTTCACAATCATAGTTTAAACGTCCCCATCCGAGTGTAAAATATGGCCCGATCTGACAATGATTAATCAGAATGTATCAACTAACTGGGATCAGAGAGAGAGAGAGAGACGGGGTGGGGGTGGGGGGGGGGGGGGGGGGGGGGGGGGGGTAGGGATGGGGATAGGGAGAGAGAGAGAGGTAGGGATGTGGGTAGGGAGGGAGGTAGGGATGCGGGTAGGGAGAGGGAAACAGGTAGGGATGGGGTTAGGGAGGGAGAGAGGTATGGATGGGGTTAGGGAGGGAGAAAGGTAGGGATGGGGTTAGGGAGGGAGAGAGGTAGGGATGGGGGTAGGGAGAGAGGTAGGGATGCGGGTAGGGAGAGGGAAACAGGTAGGGATGGGGTTAGGGAGGGAGAGAGGTAGGGGTGGGGTTAGGGAGGGAGAGAGGTAGGGATGGGGTTAGGGAGGGAGAGAGGTAGGGATGGGGGTAGGGAGAGAGGTAGGGATGAGGGTAGGGAGAGGGAGAGAGGTAGGGATGGGGTTAGGGAGGGAGAGAGGTAGGGATGGGGGTAGGGAGAGAGGTAGGGATGCGGGTAGGGAGAGGGAAACAGGTAGGGATGGGGTTAGGGAGGGAGAGAGGTAGGGATGGGGTTAGGGAGGGAGAGAGGTAGGGATGGGGTTAGGGAGGGAGAGAGGTAGGGATGGGGGTAGGGAGAGAGGTAGGGATGAGGGTAGGGAGAGGGAGAGAGGTAGGGATGGGGTTAGGGAGGGAGAGAGGTAGGGATGGGGGTAGGGAGAGAGGTAGGGATGAGGGTAGGGAGAGGGAGAGAGGTAGGGATGGGGGTAGGGAGAGAGGTAGGGATGAGGGTAGGGAGAGGGAGAGAGGTAGGGATGAGGGTAGGGAGAGGGAGAGAGGTAGGGATGGGGGTAGGGAGAGGGAGAGAGGTAGGAATGGGGGTAGGGAGAGGGAGAGAGGTAGGGATGGGGGTAGGGAGAGAGTAGGGATGGGGGTAGGGAGAGAGGTAGGGATCAGGGTAGGGAGAGGGAGAGAGGTAGGGATGAGGGTAGGGAGAGGGAGAGAGGTAGGGATGGGGGTAGGGAGAGGGAGAGAGGTAGGGATGGGGGTAGGGAGAGAGTAGGGATGGGGGTAGGGAGAGGGAGAGAAGTAGGGATGGGGGTAGGGAGAGAGCAGGGATGGAGGTAGGGAGAGACAGAGGTAGGGATGGGGGTAGGGAAAGGGAGAGAGGTAGGGATGGGGGTAGGGAGAGACAGAGGTAGGGATGGGGGTAGGGAGAGACAGAGGTAGGGATGGGGGTAGGGAGAGGGAGAGAAGTAGGGATGGGGGTAGGGAAAGGGAGAGAGGTAGGGATGGGGGTAGGGAGAGGGAGAGAAGTAGGGATAGGGGTAGGGAAAGGGAGAGAGGTAGGGATGGGGGTAGGGAGAGAGCAGGGATGGAGGTAGGGAGAGACAGAGGTAGGGATGGAGGTAGGGAGAGACAGAGGTAGGGATGGGGGTAGGGAGAGACAGAGGTAGGGATGGGGGTAGGGAGAGAGGTAGGGATAGGGGTATGGAGAGGGAGAGTACGGATGGGGTAGGGAGAGGGAGAGAGGTAGGGATGGGGGTATGGAGACAGTAGGGATGGGGGTAGGGAGAGGGAGAGAGGTAGGGATGGGGGTAGGGAGAGGGAGAGAGGTAGGGGATGGGGTAGGGAAAGACAGAGGTAGGGATGGGGGTAGGAAGAGGGAGAGAGGTAGGGATGGGGGTAGGGAGAGAGGTAGGGATGGGGATAGGGAAAGGGAGAGTACGGATGGGGTAGGGAGAGGGAGAGAGGAAGGGATGGGGGTAGGGAGAGGGAGAGAGGTAGGGATGGGGGTAGGGAGAGACAGAGGTAGGGATGGGGGTAGGGAGGGAGAGGGAGAGAGGTAGGGATGGGGGTAGGGAGAGAGGTAGGGATGGGGGTAGGGAGAGGGAGAGAGGTAGGGATGGGGGTAGGGAGAGGGAGAGAGGTAGGGATGGGGGTAGGGAGAGACAGAGGTAGGGATGGGGGTAGGGAGAGAGGTAGGGATAGGGGTATGGAGAGGGAGAGAGGTAGGGATGGGGGTAGGGAGAGGGAGAGAGGTAGGGATGGGGGTATGGAGACAGTAGGGATGGGGGTAGGGAGAGGGAGAGAGGTAGGGGATGGGGTAGGGAAAGACAGAGGTAGGGATGGGGGTAGGAAGAGGGAGAGAGGTAGGGATGGGGGTAGGGAGAGAGGTAGGGATGGGGATAGGGAAAGGGAGAGTACGGATGGGGTAGGGAGAGGGAGAGAGGTAGGGATGGGGGTAGGGAGAGGGAGAGAGGTAGGGATGGGGATAGGGAGAGGGAGAGAGGTAGGGATGGGGGTAGGGAGAGAGGTAGGGATGGGGGTAGGGAGAGGGAGAGAGGTAGGGATGGGGGTAGGGAGAGAGAGAGAGAGGTAGGGATGGGGGTAGGGAGAGACAGAGGTAGGGATGGGGGTAGGGAGAGGGAGAGAGGTAGGGATGGGGGTAGGGAGAGAGGTAGGGATTGGGATAGGGAAAGGGAGAGTACGGATGGGGTAGGGAGAGGGAGAGAGGTAGGGATGGGGGTAGGGAGAGAGGGATGGGGGTAGGGAGAGACAGAGGTAGGGATGGGGGTAGGGAGAGGGAGAGAGGTAGGGATGGGGGTAGGGAGAGAGGTAGGGATGGGGGTAGGGAGAGGGAGAGAGGTAGGGATGGGGGTAGGGAGAGAGACAGAGGTAGGGATGGGGGTAGGGAGAGAGAGAGAGGTAGGGATGGGGGTAGGGAGAGACAGAGGTAGGGATGGGGGTAGGGAGAGGGAGAGAGGTAGGGAGAGAGGTAGGGATGGGGGTAGGGAGAGACTGAGGTAGGGATGGGGGGGTAGGGAGAGACAGAGGTAGGGATGGGGGTAGGGAGAGGGAGAGAGGTAGGGATGGGGGTAGGGAGAGAGGTAGGGATGTGGGTAGGGAGAGACTGAGGTAGGGATGGGGGTAGGGAGAGACTGAAGTAGGGATGGGGGTAGGGAGAGGGAGCGAGGTAGGGATGGGGGTAGGGAGGGAGGACCACAGGAAAACGTCACAATCAACCACGCGTCGATTTTTTTTAGATATTATAATTTTACTTTAAAAAAATAAATAAAAAGATTAGCCACGAGTCGATCTCTCTCCGTGGGCTCCAGCCCCAGCAACCCGAGGTATCGAACGCTCTGCTCCCCGACAACTTTCTGTGCCCACGCACCCGGCTGCATTTGGGTGCAAGGCGGTGTGGGCCATTGTCTGGGCCACAGCATCAATAAAAAAAAAATAAAAAAAAGGCCTCCATTGTCCATTTCCTGTGCCAGTCAGGCACCAGAAGAAAAGAAGCCTACCAGACTGGCATTAGCTGATCCACAACACAACCAGTTGGCAGCTGTGTTATTTTATGTGCCGATGGTGTAATGCTAATAATAAAATAATAATTATGGTGCAGAGCCGGGCATTATTTCATCACCATATGAAACGAACTCGCTGAACCTTAGAAACGGACGATAATCTACCACAACGCACGCGAGCACATATACACCAACACACAGAAATGTGTGAGTGTGTGTGTGTGTGTGTGTGTGTGGGTGTGATTGTCAACAAAAGAAAGAAGCTCACGAAAAGAACAAGGTGGTGAAGAGAAGAGACAGTGAGGGAGAGATGAAAGAGGTGGTGGACAGGGGGAGAAATGAGCGAGGCAGAAAAGACGAGGCGATAAAAGAGAATACTGTGGAAACTGAAAACGTCATGCTAACTGTGACACACACACACACACACACACACACACACACAGACGGTGACTCGAATGGGATAATATAAAACTACCGAACAGACGGTGAGAAACAGCCAGACAGACAGGGACAGTGAGAAATTCTAACTCACGAAGTGTGGACGTTGCAGTCGAAGAAGGTGAAGTTGGTGGAGACAAACTCCTGCTGGTTCATCACCACAGACAGCTTCATCAGGATAAAGTCTGCACACAGCCACATGGACATCCCTCATCATCACACACATGGGCACCCCTCATCACACACATCGACATCCCTCATCACACACTACATGGACACCCCTCATTACACATCAAATGGAAACTCTCCTCATCACACACAAGGACACCCCTCATCACACACATGGACACCACTCATCACACACTACCCCTCATCACACACCACATTGACATCCTCATCACACACCACATGGACACCCCTCATCACACACCACATTGACATCCTCATCACACCACATGGACATCATCACACACCACATGGACACCCCTCATCACACACCACATGGACACCCCTCATTACACATCACATGGAAACCCCTCATCATCACACACAAGGACACCCCTCATCACACACCACATGGACACCCTCATCACACACCACATGGACACCCTCATCACACACCACATGGAAACCCCTCATTACACATCACATGGAAACCCCATATCACACACCACATGGACACCCCTCATCACACACCACATGGACACCCCTCATCACACACCACACTGACATCCTCATCACACCACATGGACATCCTCATCACACCACATGGACACCCCTCATTACACATCACATGGAAACCCCTCATCACACACCACATGGACACCCTCATCACACACCACATGGACACCCTCATCACACCACATGGACACCCTCATCACACCACATGGACATCCCTTATCACACGCTACCCCTCATCACACACATCGACACCCCTCATCACCTGCCACATGGAAACCCCTCATTACACATCATATGGAAACCCCTCATCATCACACACATGGAACCCCCTCATCATCACACACATGGACACCCTCATCACACACCACATGGACACCCCTCATCACACACACGGATATCCCACATCACATAAACACCCTCATACAAAGAGGTGTTGTTTTTTTAAGGACACCTCTCAGTCCTCGCTTCACTCCTTCATCCCTCAGATTCATATCGCACGGTCCCCTGCACCATCAGTGGTCACTACACAACATTAATCACTATCATTATAAACAGCTGTCATACTATGTACGTGCATACATAAATAGACCCATACATAAATGTTAAACACAAATATAATATTACATCCATTCACAGACACAGACACAAACTCGCTCTCTCTTCCCCTCTTTCTCTCTCTCCGCGCTGGTTATTTTCCTGCCGAATGGAATTGTTTTTTAATGGTGCTGTCATTAGGAAGAAGCAAAAGGGAAAAAGGGAATTGTTCCATTCACACGAAGAAAAAAAGAAGAAGAAAGGATAACACCACCACCACCACAACAAATAAATATTTCAATGCATTACGCCGTCCAATCTTTTGGGACAATGTTTTTTTTTTTCAGTCATTTTATTTATGTATTATTATAATCTTTAAGCAATCATGCAACAACAGACATGCCAGGCTGAGGGAGTGAATGTGAACACACACACACACACACACACACACACACACACACAGAGTCTCAAAAGGGGGGGGGGAAAGCTGGAACTCGATAACAAAGAGACAAAGAATCCGAACGGATGAGGGAGGGGGTGTGGAGTGGGGTTTGGAGAGGGGCGAGGGGGTGAGATCCTTATCAAGGCAAGTCGAGGTCGGGTGAGATTCTTATCAAAGTAGGGAGTGGAGAAGGGGTGGAGAGAAACAGTGGAGGGATGGAGGAGGAGGAGAGAGTGGAGATTCCAGTTTGCTGTTGACATTGGTCTGCAGGCGGCTGGGGTGGCGGGGAGGACGGTGAGAGGGAGGGGGGCGGGGGGGGGGGGGTGCACAACTATGTCTTTGTGGAGAGCGGCCTCTGTGTGACTGGTGCAGAACTGTGTCTTTGTGGAGTAGCTGCCTCTGTGTGAGTGCTGGCTGTGCACAGGGCCGTCCCCACAAAGCGGAAAAAACTGACGGCTGACCTCTTTTGTCCCCCTCCCTGTGGGGACACGCTTGACGAGGCACGGGGCGTGATAGTCACGGGTGGCAGGGTGCGCAAGTACCCGGGGGACGGGGCCACTAGAATCGGCTTGCTTTGTGCTCTTCAATGGCGCTGGAGGCTTTTTGCCTTGACAACAGTTCTGCACCTTTCCATGCATCCATCTGCGCGCTGTGTGTGTGTGTGTGTGTGTGTGTGTGTACCTTCTGTCCAAGATTCGCTGAATTAAATTCTCAGGTCGCACTTTGGTCTCATTAATCCTGCATTAACCCCTCGCTGTTTGCAACCCCTCATTCTTTCAAAATCTCCACCTTTTCTTTTTTCAATAACTCTGCCTGCCTCTCACTCTCTTTTTCTCTCTCTATTGTTTCTGTCTATCTCTATGCATAAACTAATGAACCATCCTGCACATTACTTCCTGGGATTTCACATGCAAAAGTTCCTTGTTTGCTTTCTGTACCCCGCCACCATTCTCTCTCTTCATCTCTGCATGTCACACAGTTATCCTTTCACCTAAATAAAAACATAGATTTTGTCTGTAATTTGCTTGCTTTTCTTTTCCTTAATCTAAATATTTGATTGGTTTGATATTTGGGGTAATATTATCTTTACACACACACACACACACACACACACACACACACACACAGACCAAACAAAAACAAATCCCAAACAACAAAAAACAACAACAATCAACCCGACAAGAACGGACAGCCAGCGTTCAAGAAAGCTGGTCGATCTCCCCCACCTCTCTCTCTCTCTCTCTCTCTGTGATGACCATCTCTTTCTCTGACACTCTTCCAACACATATAAGTTGACACAGAAACGCTTTTGTTTGCAGACAGCGATTGGCAGGTGCAACACCAAAATAAACTTATATTGTATGTGGAAGAAGAACAAACAACAAAATAAACAACTAAAACCAGCAGCCTTACAGCTTAAAGCTACTTAAAACCTTGCTCACAATGTCTAGTGTCCCGGTTTAATCGATAAAAAAAATGGGACCTTTGGCGATGTTAACGTGGACAAATTGCCTGTAAAAGTTCTGACCGGCCAACGCACTTGCAGCAAGCATTAACGTGCAATCGACAAGAATTCTATCGATCCCAAGTGCATTTCTCCTTTTCTCCGGACACACAGAAAAGGTACAACAACCACAACAGAAGAAACAAGGAAGGAAGAACTGACAGCACAGAAAGGGGGGGGGGGGAGAGAAAGAAAGGAAGAGCTAATGACATAAAATAAAGAAATACTACAGGGACAGACAGATAAATAGACGGCACACATATGCACACACTCACACGCACACACACACACACACACACACACACTAGGAGCGGGGGGTGGGGAGGTTAATGCTGAAGGATATAGATTTTAGGTTTGAAATCCAGTGGTACAATCAGCCCTTGACTTGTACTCTCATTACTACGGTTCATACACATACACAACCACTTTAACAAATTACACATCAGAAACGCATTGACAAGGAATACGGACACAGGGAGTGTTGATGATACAGATGAAAGAAGCAACTTTGGAGACAGAAAGAAAGAGATAGAGAGGTGGGGAAGAGGGAAACAGAGAGACAGACACAAAGAGACAGAGACAGACCGACAAGCAGACAGAGAGACAGACGGTCAGAGAATGAAAGAAAGAGAGGGAGGACTGACAGAACCAGACAGACGGACGGAGGAGCCCAACACACACACACACACACACACACACACACACACATTTACAGAGAGTTGAAAAGGAAGGGGAGAGGAGTGAGGATGAAACAGGTATAAAGTTGGCAGGGGTGAAGCTGGTTTCTGAAGCTCTATCGGACTTAGCATCTGGCAGTTCAAAGGTATCGCTGTTCACCGCTGTCAGCCAGTCCCTCTTCAGCAGTATTTCTCGTGCCTCTGACACAACACGGGCCTATCTTCCACAAAGGGCTTCCTAAAGGTCGTAAACTTACACACCCTTTCACTTTCTCTCTCTCCTATTGTGTGTGTGTGTGTGTGTGTGTGTGTGTGTGTGTGTGTGTGTGTGTGTGTGTGTGAATGTGAGTAAGCACACATTGTGTTAACCTGTTAACACATTATGTCCTCTCTCTCTCTCTCTCTCTCTCTCTTATCGTAAATTTTGTGAGGACCTCTGGCCAGTCGCAGTCGCAGTCTCAGTCTCTCTCTGTCTCTCTCTTCAAAGTCTCTCCCTCTCCCTCTTTCCCGCCAGCCACTCCCAACCCCCAATTCCCCTTCCTCAGTGTGGAGAATGACTTGTGCTTGCAATAATGTGCTCGCGCGTTTTCAAAAAGGCTGGGAACGCAAATGAACTCAACTGAAACGAAAGAAAGAAAAACAAAACAAAACTCTTGGACCCAAATTATCTTCCTTTTCCCCACACAACTGCCGTGGGCCAGCAATAAAACCCAGTATGTCTCCTCCTGTGTGGCTGGCTGGTACCAGGACTGTACAATGCTTCAGTGATTGACTGGCCTGTACTGTCCTGCCACGTGCTGGGTCTGTTAACAATGGATGAGAACAGGTTCTGTCAATTTAGCCTGACAAATCCACCACATCACAAGCTCGGCTAACTGCTGTTCTGAGGTATGGGCGCCGTCGGTGGTGAGTGCATTGGGGATTTGTGGGTGGGGTGGCGAGAGGGAAAAGGAGGAGGGAAGGGGCAGGTGTGTATGCGCTCACATGTGCAGAGACAAAAAGGAACAACACACACACACACACACACACGCTTTGACGCTTTGATGTTTTACTGTCATTGACTGTTCAGTCCTTGTGACAGGGGGATACAATACAATTTTCAAGATACAAAAGATCAAATAAACAAAATGTAAATTAATATACCCAACACACGCATAATCAACACGAATGCAGAAAATGAGACTTACATAAAACAGCATATAACATCTGTCAGCTCGACCATCCATAACGTGTGAACCTTCTTACACACACACACACACACACACACACACACACACACATTCATGCATATGTATCAAATTATCATCCAGTGACATATCCTCTAATAGTTTTATTTTTCTAAGAGTGAATGATAACAGTCGCAGCGTAATTTTGTAAGACTGTTTTGTTTTCATATTTGGGCATCTGGACTACTGTTTATAATTTTATTTCGAAAATCCCGTGCTTCAGAAATATATTTGGATAATGATTTTATGATTATCTTCATCATTCGACCTAAACAACATTATCATGTCTTCTCTTTTTACCACATCTTTCTCAGAAAGAGTACATTTTTTGCGAATAAACTCACAAGATTTACAATGAAACACAAAATGTTTTTCATCATCAGTAGCTGAGTTACACACTGGATAGGGAGACCGTGCTGCAGTGCCAGTTTCAAACCATCTTTTATTGGCATTACAGCCAAGTGTTCTCAGTCTAAATCTGGCTAGGTTTGTTCTGTGCCACCTGTTTGATATTATAAAAATATTTTTTTCTGTTTGGAATACACTTTTGAATGAAAAGAAACAACTATATTTTTCTTTGCATTCTATTTGTGAATGCCAATTTTGTTTGTACGAAGCAATTAGTCTACCTTTAAGTTAGAAATAAATCCGTTTTCATACCCTACAACCTGGCACAACCACACAATTCCAAATCCGTTTTCTATTAATGCCTTCTTCAAAAAGTATGCCCAGTTTTGCTTCCCTGCTTCCTCTTGTATCAGCATCATTTCATAAGCTTGTCTACATAGCCTCGATATTGGTAAACGTGTTATCTTAATCCAGTATTTGATACATTTTACAAATGTTCTTAAATGTAGTGGCTATCTGCCTGTTTCCCCATATAAAATTTTATTTTATTTGATGAATGAAGTGGAACACCAAGGAAACGCTTAATAGCAAATGTGCGTGCTTTTTCTATATCATTATTGTTGTTAAGGCCCCAAACTTCTGCCCCCTAAGTCAGCATAGGTTCTATCTGGGTATCAAATATTTTCCAAAATATACAAAGATCAGTTGTAAGCGATCTGATTATTTCTATGACACCCTTCTTCCCTTTTCTACATGATTCCTCCCAAGCATGCTTGAAACTTAGTTTCATTGTGAAATAAAGTCCTAAGTATTTATAACAGTTCGTTACCTTTACATCTGTGTGTTTCCATAGATCCATTTTTCATGGACAGAAAAATGCATCCCCCCCCCCCCCCATTCGAAATACCATAACATTTGTTTTGTCTAAATTAACCGACAGACACAATCGATCAGCTTCCTGTTTTAAGACATTTAGTTGATTTTGTAATCCAGTGACTGCATCTGATAAAAGAATAACTTTATCTGCAAATAATAACAAAAATATTTCTGTTGCTCCTAGGATCATTTGAATGCCGTGTTTACCTTTCTGTGACAGTTCCACTGCTAATTCGTTTATAAAAATTAAAAAAAATTTAAAAAAACATCAAGCGACTAAGCAGACAACCTTGTTTTACTCCGCGAGGGCATTCAAAATAATCAAAGTACCTTTATCACGTACACAAGCCAACACTGAATTGTACACACTTCTAACAGCTTTATATAATTTCCCATTAATGCCACTTTTACGTAATACATCCCACAATACATTTCTATTTACAGAATCGAAAGCCTTTCTGAATCAACAAATACTACAAAGAGTTCTGTGTTTTTCAGCAGATATTTTTGTACTAATGCATATAAAGTGAATATGTGGTCTATTGTGCTATACCCCGCCCTAAAACCTGCTTGTTCCTCGATTATGTTTTCTTCTCTTTCTGCCCATTTGGTTAATCTTCTGTTTAAAATATGAGTGTATACCTTACTAATTGTACTTGTGAGAGCTACTCCGAGAGAGAAAGAGAGCGAGAGGGAGAGAGAGAGAGAGAGAGAGAGAGAGAGAAAGAGAGGGGGGGGGGTATGTCTGACAGCATGAGGTCCCAAGCTAACGGCAGCCCCCAGACATACATCATGTCTCGGGCAGTCCCCGCAGCACACACCACACTTTGACAGGAAGGATCACGTTGTCTTGTGTTGTGTTGTGTTGTGTTGTTGTTGTAACATATTTCTCTGTGTGAAATTCGGGCTGCTCTCCTCCGGATAGAGCGCATTGCAACAGTACAATACCATATGTTTTTATGTATGCAACTGTCTTTTGTTTTGTTATCAAAGTGGACTTTTCTGTAGAATTTTGCCAGGGACAACTCTGTTGTTGCCGTGGGTTCTATTACGTGCTTAAAGTGCATGATACACACGAGACCTCCGTTACAATTATTGTTTCATCTGAATGACTAGCGTCCAGACCAGGTGTAGTTAAGGGAGAGAAAATTCTGGGCAGTGGGATTCTATCCCCTACACTCAGATTCTATCGCTTCCAAGACGGACACGGTACCAGCAGGCCACCGCACCTTGCTGTGGGACAATCACAAGAGGCGACTGGTGGGCGTGACACCTTTACTGTCTGCCTGCGACTTCACTGTCCTCGTATTCAATGGCACCTTCTGTGTCGACATGTATGATTAACCACTACTGTCTCTATTGTCACGCCTCAAGGTCTCGTACTGTCTTTGAATCTATTTCAACCCTTACAGTTAAAAAGTAGTATCTAGAAGACCCCTGCTGTCTTCGTGCATGGTTAACCCCCATAATTATGTTCAGATTCCAACTGGCATCTAATGTATCCTTGTATGGTTATCCCTGTACTTCGCTGTCTTGCTTTGAAAAGTATATGTCGCCTTTTTTAAATCAGCAAACGTATCAACAATATATTATATCTTTTAGAGATAAAGTATTCTTGTAATACTATCTCCCTGTATGAGTAATCGTCACTATCCCTATACCTCGTGGCATCTTCAGTCTTCCTGTGCGACAACTCTTACTTTCCGTGACGTCGTGACTCCTGACGATTACAATATATAATAAGGTGAGTGTTGTACTGATTAACTTCTGACAACTCTTACTTTCCGTGACGTCGTGACTCCTGACGATTACAATATATAATGATAAGGTGAGTGTTGTACTGATTAACTTCTGACAACTCTTACTTTCCGTGACGTCGTGACTCCTGTCGATTACAATATATAATAAGGTGAGTGTTGTACTGATTAACTTCTGACAACTCTTACTTTCCGTGACGTCGTGACTCCTGACGATTGCAATATATAATGATAAGGTGAGTGTTGTACTGATTAACTTCTGACAACTCTTACTTTCCGTGACGTCGTGACTCCTGTCGATTACAATATATAATAAGGTGAGTGTTGTACTGATTAACTTCTGACAACTCTTACTTTCCTTGACGTCGTGACTCATGACGATTACAATCTATAATGATAAGGTGAGTGTTGTACTGATTAACTTCTGCCATTTGTCTTGTGATGTCTGTGTCCTTCCTGTGTGCCTCACGCCTCTCTCCACACCTTCACAGCGAGTGGCACGACTCTTCTGCTATCCGTTTTGTAAAACATCATTAGATTTACACTCTTTCTTTTCACTGCTGCTGTCCGCTGTCTAGTTGCACTACAGACACTGGAAGCAAGATATTAGTCTTTCGTTACACTCTGTGTCGCTCTGTTTAATTAACTCCTCATTCTTTCACACCATCCGTCTCCCTGTTTGTTTAACCCCTACTGTCCGCGACGTCATACTGCCTTCAGGACATTCTCTGTCTTCATGTATGAGTAACTGTAACTGTTCGTAACGTCACATCTCGTGACTGTTCATGTTATTAACCCCTACTGCCCCAAACTAACCTACAGTCTTCTATACGTGACCCCTACCATCCGTGACCTCACGTCGCATGACATTTACTGTCCAGCTGACTAATTTCCCCCTGCTGTCTCCGTCGTCACGGCTCAAGACACACAGTGATGGAGGCAGGCGGTCGGTATCACGGCATTCTGATCAAGATAGTTGCATTAAACTAACAAAAGAAAGGGACAACCAAAAGAATGAATGTCAGAAGTTGAAGAAAGAAACGCCAAGCCATACAAAAAAGTCTGAAATTTAAATTAAGAATCACATGCACAGAGAGAAAAAAAGAACGAAATGACAGAAAAAGGGGAAAAGGATAACAGAAAAGAAAGGAACGAATAAATAAACAAAAAAGACTTTAAAATTGCCAACACGTTTTCCCTTTTTCATCGTCTTTGGGGAGTTTTCGCACGCTCATTATCACTGCTGTGAACTCGTTTCATGCAAATGAACGTCGCGATTGTCGCTTTTTGCTGGTCATCAATAAAATATTTCTTCTCTTGTCATTTTCTATCTAAATATGTATCGAAAAACGGAAATGCAATTCAACTTGAAAGACATCAACAAAAAACGCACATGATACTGGGCAAAAAGCAAAACATGAAACCTTACCAAAAAAGCAACAACAATGAAAAAACACAAAATGAGCATAATTTCGCAAGAAGCACACACACAATCATATTGGCAATTATGCACACACGCGAGCTCACATAAACGCTCGCGCGCGCGCGCGCGCATACACACACACACACACACACACACACACACACACACACACACACACACACACTCACTCACTCACTCACTCACTCACACCGAGTCATCAATTGAAATCCTCCTCCCAACCTAGGAAGAAAGGTGAAAAAGCATGGAAAACTCCAGAAAGCCTCTTTCCTTGGCACGGAACAAGGCAGCAAAGGACGGTGGAGTCTGTGTGCCAGTTTTCTCCCTCACTTCAAAGACAGCGGCACTGACGGGGCTGCCTGTTCTCGCCGGTATCTGGGTGACTTTAATCACACAAATCAGCACACAAATCATAGACCACCCGACAAGAGAACGCCAGGATTCCGACGGGTTATATTATTGGTAAGAACTCCGCTGTAGCCTACAGATAGCGTGACTTCACCAAAGAAAGTTCGCTGCTGCTGTATCCCTCTCTCACTCTGTCTCTGTCTCGCACTCTCTCATCTTCTATGTCTGTCTCCCACGCACAGCTATACGCACGTAACCACTACGTACACTTACTCGTGCACGCAAGCACGCAAAGCAAACATTTTCTTTTAATACCTGTGCTTTCCCTTTTCGGCCCTTAAGATTCACGTGCTTCATCATCTGTTGCTCAAAGAGATGGAGACGGAAGTGAAGTGCGGAGGAGGAGGAAGATGGGCAGAGAGACAGACAGACAGGCAGACAGAGAGAACAAACAAACGAACGAACGAACGAACTGTTTTATTCAAATAAAGGCCAAAGCCCCTTACTGAATTCCAGTATTTGTACTTATGACAGACAGAGGGAGATGGTGGGAAATTGGATTAAACAACAGCTTTGTTTACACACATCCTCTTTCGTTTGATATGACCTGTGGATGACTATTGTCGGGTTTTTTTCTCCAGAGGGCTGGATGTAAAAAAAAGTAGTAATGCTTATTCCACTACCCTCTCGAAACAAAATTCGTTTCGTTTCGTTTCTCTCTCTCTCGTTGATTTTTGCCCCTCTCCCCGTGCGGGGAAAAAAAAAAGAAAAAAAGTACTCCCTCCTCCTCTCGTGAGATGAAGTAAAAGGCAGTCAACTGGATCAGGAGTCACAGCATGGAATGTGGGGGATGGGGGGCGGGTGGAGGGGGTGCGGAGGGGCGGGGGTTGGGAGGGGGAGAGCATGCTACCAGTGCACACAGCTATGTGATGGGTTCTGACAGCTGTCTCCAGATCTTAATCATCTTATTTTTTTTTGTCCTGCACAAAACATCGTACTTTTTTCTTGACATGTATCTTAATGACAATCTTTCCAGCGCTGCATAACTTGTTGTTAGCTTCAAGAAACGTAACACCGCTTTTTCTCCTTTTGTTGCTTAAGTTATCCCTGCTTCCACGCCAATCGTGACGTCGTCTTTATGTTATGTGTCGTGAACTGCCATAAATTGCATCCCACTTTCACGGTTTCCACGTCAGCTGTCCTGCCTCCCGTGGATCACACCTAATGTCACAGATCTTTGCATCATTTTACTGCACTACACGACTCATCCTGTTTCATAAACATCAACGAAATCTTTTGTCAGATGCACAGTTTAAGTTACCTCTACTTTCACACAGTACGTAGGCGTTATTTCCCCTGGCTTCCAAGGAATGTGAAGAGAGTGTTGCTGACTGCGACGTACATAAAATTTTAATCTGGTTGTCATTTATCCTGGAACCATTACTTAATTCATTGCTTCTGATTTAAAAAACCTACAGTAAAGCAGACTTTGATTATCATTCATTCACAAGTGTCCTATTCTTCAGCTCTGTTTTGCTTGTCTTTTTTTAAACATTTATTTCTACCGATGAACCAGTAAACTTTTACTATAAATAATATTTAGGAGGCTTGTGTGTATATTCCTTTAAAAACTGTTTCTATGTCTCACCCAGAGTGTATATCTGACTATACGCAACAGTAAAAGAAACCACCAGACATATCTAACCATGACATGATTATCTCCATGTCCAGGCTTACGAAAGATGAGGATGTTTCAAGCTATGTCTTCAATCTCTATCACGTTTGATATGAATGAAGAGGATGTCTCGTGCTCAGATCTTCAATCTCTATCACGTTTCATTGTATATGGATGTGCAAACATGGAAATTTTATCCGATTTCACTGCAGTGCCTTTCTTCACATGCCTTGGAAAGACGATGAAGGATCTATCAAAAACGCGATACATAAAACGTTAGTTCGTTCATTCATTTATCCATTCAATCATAACCGTTTTATTCTCTATTCCATATTCACTAGCTGTCTATCCAGCTATTTCATACATACATCGACATTCACCCTCTCAAAGCTCAATCTTCTCTATGACACTCTCAACATTCTTTTTTCACAATAGCCAATGTATATAAATGGCATTATGTCATCCAATGATTCTTTCATTCCTGTTCCCTTCTTTTTCGGGAGGTTATGAGATTTCAATGCATATATCCATTGCTTCTCGTGTAGCTCTATTTTTATATCTATGACATGATAGGGTTTCTTTCGGTTGTTTATTTGTTTTTTGCGAGTTAATATAATCTTCGGAATAGCAAGGACCATTTGGCAGATTAGTCTAAAGTCCGTTGTTCTTGTCCTCTTTTTGCTCCTTCTGAGAAAACAAATAAAACAGACTGCCTAAAATGCACTAGACAAGAGCTCTTTGTGAACTGTGTGTGCGTGAGTGTGTGTGTGTGTGTGTGTGTGTGTGTGTGTGTGTGTGTGTGTGTGACCATTGTGACATAATTAATGGACCTGTGTCTGTGAGTGACCACTGTGACACAACTAATTGACCTGTGTCTGTGAGTGACCACTGTGACACAACTAATTGACCTGTGTCTGTGAGTGACCACTGTGACACAACTAACTGACCTGTGTCTGTGAGTGACCACTGTGACACAACTAAATGACCTGTGTCTGTGAGTGACCACTGTCATCGGACTGTGCTGGTCAGGCCGTTCTTTTCCTGCTATCCGGTAAACACAAACTCCATCTGACTGAATAAGTTAACACCAGGTGTAACCTACGCCATAGGTTTTAAGTGCTGAAATTTTTTTAATGTTTTATATATATATATATATATATATACACTTTTTTGTTGATATATATATATATGTACTTCTGTGTGGATGAGCATAGTTTTGTGGATAAGTGTGTAAATATTCTTGCCTTCTTAAGAAATTGTAATGGCGGTTAGAGCTCTCCAAGGGAATAAGCGTCTTAAAATGTACTTTATTATTATCATTATTATTATTATTATGAGAGGCAGCAGATCCCAACATCACCACATAGCGCGTCCTGCGCTTATCCAGTCTCTGTCTCTCTCTGTCTGTCTGTCTCTTTCAAAGGTATTGAATTTGTCTTCAAACATGTATATTGTCTATGGCCCAACGCTCGACTTATATCACAGATTGGCATAAGCTTACAGGTGGGCCAACAGCAAAACGAGAGCTGTATGATCAATGGTTTCTCCACTGCAATGTGAAGTCATTTTCAGCTTCGTCTTTTGTGAAGGACTATGACTATGAAATTAGGAGGCATGACAGCACTGGCTCTTGGTGCTGCAGCTTAGGGGACTTGTTAAGTCTTCGGGAACCACCCCAGCGCCGACTGTCCTAAAACCCTCTTGGCCGAGACACTCTCTCTCTTGGGCAAAGACACTCTCCACAATAATCAATTCTAGTCCAGACAGTCAGGATAGCAGATGTCTTCTTTGCTGTTATGATGGTCATAGTCGGACACGACTGGCTGTCACACATATGTCTATAATGTCTGTTTTCTGCTCCCACCTTCCTCCCCTCCCTCAACTTTAGGAATCTGGTCTCTTGGGATCCAATTTCTGACTGGTTGTCCATCAATCCGTCCGCCTGTCTGTTTGTCTCCTCGCCCTTCAACACTCCCTCGTT